>NC_091283.1:406903005-407215505 GCF_032444005.1 Ranitomeya imitator | reverse complement strand
TGTGAAAATAAAAACTTGGGGGCTACAATATCTTTTTTGTGGAAAAAAAAATATTTTTTATTTTCACGACTCTGCATTCTAAACTTCTGTGAAGCACTTGGGCATTCAAAGTTCTCACCACACATCTAGATAAGTTCCTTGGGGGGTCTAGTTTCCAAAATGGGGTCACTTGTGGAGGGTTTCTACTGGTTAGGTACATCAGGGGCTCTGCAAACGCAACATAATACCCGCAGACCATTCTATCAAAGTCTGCATTCCAAAACGGCGCTCCTTCCTTCCGAGCTCTGCCGTGCGCCCAAACAGTGGTTTACCCCCACATATGGAGTACCAGCATACTCAGGACAAATTGGACAACAACTTTTGGGGTCCAATTTCTCTTGTTACCCTTGTGAAAATAAAAATTTGGTGGCTAAAAAATCTTTTTTGTGGAAAAAAAAAATATTTTTTATTTTCACGGCTCTGCATTATAAACTTCTGTGAAGCACTTGGGCATTCAAGGTTCTCACCACACATCTAGATAAGTTCCATGGGGGGTCTAGTTTCCAAAATGGGGTCACTTGTGGGGGATTTCTACTGTTTAGGCACATCAGGGGCTCTCCAAACGCGACATGGCGTCCGATCTCAATTCCAGCCAATTCTACATTGAAAAAGTAAAACGGCACTCTTTCTCTTCCAAGCTCTGCGGTGCGCCCAAACAGTGGTTTACCCCCACATATTGAGTATCAACGTACTCAGGAGAAATTGCACAACAACTTTAGTGGTCTAATTTCTCCTGTTACCCTTGTGAAAATAAAAATTTGTGGGCAAAAAGATCATTTTTGTAGAAAAAATGCAATTTTTTTTTTTCACGGCTCTACGTTATAAACTTCTGTGAAGCACATGGGGGTTCAAAGTGCTCGCCACACATCTAGATAAGTTCCTTAAGGGGTCTAGTTTCCAAAATGGTGTCACTTGTGAGGGGTTTCCACTGTTTAGGCACATCAGGGGCTCTCCAAACGCGACATGGTGTCCAATCTCAATTCCAGCCAATTCTACATTGAAAAAGTAAAACGGCACTCCTTCTCTTCCAAGCTCTGCGGTGCGCCCTAACAGTTGTTTACCCCCACATATTGGGTATCAGCGTACTCAGGAGAAATTGCACAACAACTTTTGTGGTCTAATTTCTCCTGTTACCCTTGTGAAAATAAAAATTTGTGGGCAAAAATATCATTTTTGTAGAAAAAATGCAATTTTTTATTTTCACGGCTCTACGTTATAAACTTCTGTGAAGCACTTGGGGGTTCAAGGTGCTCACCACACATCTAGATAAGTTCCTTAAGGGGTCTAGTTTCCAAAATGGTGTCACTTGTGGGGAGTTTCCACTGTTTAGGCACATCAGGGGCTCTCTAAACGTGACATGGCGTCCGATCTCAATTCCAGCCAATTCTGCTCCTTCACTTCTAAGTTCTGCGGTGCGCCCTAACAGTGGTTTACCCCCACATATGGGGTATTGGCGTATTCAGGAGAAATTGCATAACAAAATTTGTGGTTACATTTCTGTTTTTACACTTGTGAAAATAAAAAAAATGGTTCTGAATTAAGATGTTTGCAAAAAAAAGTTAAATGTTCATTTTTTCCTTCCACATTGTTTCAGTTCCTGTGAAGCACGTAAAGGGTTAATAAACTTCTTGAATGTGGTTTTGAGAACCTTGAGGGGTGTAGTTTTTAGAATGGTGTCACACTTCATTATTTTCTATCATATAGACCCCTCAAAATGACTTCAAATGTGATGTGGTCCCTAAAAAAAAATGGTGTTGTAAAAATGAGAAATTGCTGGTCAACTTTTAACCCTAATAACTCCCTAACAAAAAAAAATTTTGTTTCCAAAATTGTGCTGATGTAAAGTAGACATGTGGAAAATGTTATTTATTAACTATTTTTCATGACATATCTCTCTGATTTAAGGGCATAAAAATACAAAGTTTGAAAATTGCAAAATTTTAAATATTTTCGCCATATTTCTGTTTTTTTCATAAATAATCGCAAGTAATATCGAAGAAATGTTACCACTAACATGAAGTACAATATGTCACGAAAAAACAATCTCAGAATCAGCGGGATCCGTTGAAGCGTTCCAGAGTTATAACCTCATAAAGTGACAGTGGTCAGAATTGCAAAAATTGGCCTGGTCATTAAGTACCAAATTGGCTCTGTCACTAAGGGGTTAATAAAAGTTATATTTTAGGGATTCTTGTTTGTTGTAGGTTTTTTGGAAGTCATTTAAGCAGCATTGGTCACCCCAACCCCGAATACCACAGGTGGTGTCACGAACAAACTTTATTCAAACCCCTTTTAAAGACCGTCCCTTTTACTTGGGCGCCCAGGGCCACGAACCAGGTCACCGCTGCCGTGACACATCCCTGTAAGTACCGGACCGGGTACCGAATACCCCACGGCCCTGGCAGGCATTCCACTAGTGTTATCCCAGACATGACAGGAGTTGCGAAGTAGGAGGCTAGGTACAGTATATCAACTCAACACACAGACATTAATGCCTAAACCTGTGGCAACAAAAGTGAGTACACCCCTAAGTGAAAATGGCCAAATTGGGCTCAAAGTGTCAATATTTTGAGTGGCCATCTTTATTTTCAAGCATTGCCTTAAATCTCTTGGGCATGGAGTTCACTAGAGCTTTTCAGGTTGACACTGGAATCCTCTTCCACTCCTCCATGATGACATCACGGAGCACGTGGATGTTTGAGACCTTGCACTCCTCCACCTTCCGTTTAGGTCTGGAGACATGCTTGGCCAGTCCAGCACCTTTACCCTCAATTTCTTTAGCAAGGTAGTGGTCGTCTTAGAGGTGTGTTTAGAGTTGTTATCATGTTGCAATACTGGCCTGTAGCCCAGTTTTCAGATGTAGGGGATCATGCTCTGCTTCAGTATGTCACAGTACATGATGGCATTCACGGTTCCCCCAATGAACTGCAGCTCCCCACAGCCGGCAGCATTCATGCAGCCCCAAACCATGACACTCCCACCACCATGCCTGACTGTAGGCAAGACACACTTATCTTTGTACTCCTCACCTGGTTGCCGCAACACATGCTTGACACCAACTGAACCAAATCAGTTTATCGTGGTCTCATCAGACCACAGGACATGGTTCCAGTAATTCATGTCCTTAGTCTGCTTGTCTTCAGCAAAGTCTTTGCAGGCTTTCTTGTGCATGATCTTTAGAATAGGCTTCCTTCTGGGACGATATCGATGCAGACCAATTTGATGAAGTGTGTGGCGTATGGTCTGAGCCCTGACAGGCGGATCCCCCACACTTGTAACCTCTGCAGCAAAAAAAAAACTGGGGGAATAAACCTTGAAAGTTAATTTAAAGGATATACCCTTAATCTGGATTAAAGACCATTCACTGTTTATACAAATCATGTTGTACAAATATCTTTTAGATGAATCCATACATTTCCAATGAATAGAGAACAAAAAGTTCCATAATAAGTGGGATGGAGCTAATGAAATAAAGTTTTCTGAATGCTCAGCACAATAGTCGTACTAAAATATCAGACATGTCCTGACGAAGCTGTGGATACAGCGAAAACGCGCGTCGAGGTGTGCTCTGACCGGGTGATCCCCCTTCTTCTCTAAGTATGACCTCAGGTAATGATGACTATGTGTAACAGTCGTGCTAGCCATGTGGTAATTGAGGATAACACTATCCCTTCTATTGAGCAAGGCATCTACCGACATATATTGTAGTAATCCTGTTGGTCAGTGAGAATATTGGCATTATATTCATTATTAGACATATGGACTGCTATACTTGTGTCAAAATTAGTGGGGGGTTGACACCGTTCTTCGGCTCTGTTATGATCCTGTACTTTTCTATATAGAATCTCACCGTGTTATATAATATTTTGTATCGGTTTTAATTTTTTGTAATAAAGTGTTTGGTTTTATTGACTATATTTGAGATCTAGTGTCTTCATACTTCTCTATTGGTGTTTGTATCTCATTATGAAGGGATCAGATTAATCATCTATGAGGGAATTTCACGGCCCTTGGGGGCGCTCCATTGACATCTTGTAAGCACATAACAGCCTATGGTCTTCAGGATGGACCACGATGGGGCAGGAAGTCCATGGTACTGGCAATGATACTTTTAAAAGTGGCACTCACTCGTAAATTCATGGCAGCTGACAAGAAGCTTGGGGCATGTTCACTACATTGGATTTTTGCCGCTAGCGTCGGCACTGCTACTTGAAAGTGTAATAGGAATGAAATAAGTATCAAGTGACAGATATTTCACTAGCTCATTATCTCAACTGCAAACTATGGTAATACTGAGTTCAAAATGCCTATAATGGATAAAAAATTAGATCTGCTCTTTTCCTCAAACACCAATACTGGTTAGTATTAGAGTATTTGAATGAAATAAGTATCAAGTGACAGATATTTCTCTAACTCATTATCTCAAATGCTAAGTACAGAAAGGCTCTGATTCCAAAATGTTTGCAAGAGTTGAATAAAGGTTAGAAAATCGGATCAGTTCTTTTCCAAAACCAGCAATAACTGTTTAATATTAAAGTATTTGAATTAAATAAGAATCAAGTGACAGATATTTCACTATCTTTTATTATCGCAAATGCAAAGTACAGTGATGTCCTAATTCTATAATGCTTGTAAGATTCATACAAGGGTTAGAAAATGGGATCTACTCTTTTTCAGAAACATCAATACTGTTTAACATTACAGCATTTGAATTAAATAAGAATCACGTGACAGATATTTCACTAGCTCATTATCTGAAATACAAAGTACAGTGATGAAAATGCTTACAAGAGTCATAGAAGAGTTAAAAAATGGGATCTGCTCCTTTCCAAAAACAGCAGCACTGTTTAACATTACAGTATTTGAAATAGCTCATTATCTCAACTGCAAACTATGGTAATACTGAGTTCAAAATGCCTATAATGGATAAAAAATTAGATCTGCTCTTTTCCTCAAACACCAATACTGGTTAGTATTAGAGTATTTGAATGAAATAAGTATCAAGTGGCAGATATTTCACTAGCTAATTATCACAAATGCAAAGTACAGCAATGCTCTGATTCCAAAATGCTTGCAAGAGTTGTACTGTATAAGGCTGGAGTCACACTCAGCGTAAAACAATACGGTCTGTATATTACGGCCGTAATACGCTGAAAAGTCCCCAAAATAGTGGTCCGTAGCTCCTCCATAGGCAGGGTGTGTCAGCGTATTTTGTGCATGGCATCCTCCGTATGTAATCCGTATGGCATCCGTACTGCGTGTTTTTCTCGCAGGCTTGCAAAACCGACATACGGCTATACAAGGGATCCATGTGTAAAAAAAAAAAAAAAACATATATACTGTCTATATATATATATATATATATATATATGTCAGTAGACACATACTGTATATGTATATATATTATTACTTCATACAGCGCTAGATAGCTTTAAAGCCGGTAATTCAATTACCGGCTTTTGCTTTCTCCTTCCTAAAACCCGACAGGATATGAGACATGGTTTACATACAGTAAACCATCTCATATCCCCATTTTTTTTGCATATTCCACACTACTAATGTTAGTAGTGTGTATATGCAAAATTTGGCCGTTCTAGCTATTAAATTAAAGGGTTAAATGGCAGAAAAAATTGGCGTGGGCTCCCGCGCATTTTTCTCCGCCAGAGTAGTAAAGCCAGTGACTGAGGGCAGATATTAATAGCCTGGAGAGGGTCCACGGTTATTGCCCCCCCCCCCCCTGGCTAAAAACACCTGCCCCCAGCCACCCCAGAAAAGGCACATCTGGAAGATGCGCCTATTCTGGCACTTGGCCACTCTCTTCCCATTCCCGTGTAGCGGTGGGATATGGGGTAATGAAGGGTTAATGCCACCTTGCTATTGTAAGGTGACATTAAGCCAAATTAATAATGGAGAGGCGTCAATTATGACACCTATCCATTATTAATCCAATAGTAATAAAGGGTTAAAAAAAACACAAACACATTATTAAAAATTATTTTAATGAAAAAATCACAAAGGTTGTTGTAATATTTTATTCTACGCTCAATCCACTCACTGAAGACCCTCGATCTGTAACAATAAAAAAATAATAAACCAACAATATACATACCTTCCGAAGATCTGTAACGTCCAACGATGTAAATCCATCTGAAGGGGTTAAAATATTTTGCAGCCACGAGCTCTGCTAATGCAGTGTTGTTCGTGGCTGCAAAACCCCGGAGAATGAAGGTAATGTAGGTCAATGACTTATATTTACCTTCATTTGCGGTGAGGAGCCCTCTGCTGGTTGTCCCTAGATCGTGGGAACTTTCCTAGAAAGCTCCCAGGCTCGAGTTCATATGAGGACAACCAGCAGAGGGCGCCTCTTATGAACTCGAGCCTGGGAGCTCTCTAGGAAAGTTCCCACGATCTAGGGACAACCAGCAGAAGGCGGCTCACCGCAAATGAAGGTAAATATAGGTCATTGACCTACTTTACCTTCATTCTCCGGCGTTTTGCAGCAAGGAGCAGCGCTGCATTAGCAGAGCTCCTGGCTGCAAAATATTTTAACCCCTTCAGATGGATTTACATCGTGGGACGTTACAGATCTTCGGAAGGTATGTATAATATTGGTTTATTATTTTTACTTTGTTACAGAGCGAGGGTCTTCAGAAGGATTGAGCGTAGAATAAATTATTACAACAACCTTTGTTTTTATTTCATTAAAATAATTTATAATAATGTGTTTGTGTTTTTTTTAACCCTTTACTAGTATTGGATTAACCCCTTCCCGACCCATGACGCCACGTAGGCGTCATGAAAGTCAGTGCCAATCCGACCCATGACGCCTATGTGGCGTCATGGAAAGATCGCGTCCCTGCAGATCGGGTGAAAGGGTTAACTCCCATTTCACCTGATCTGCAGGGACAGGGGGAGTGGTAGTTTAGCCCAGGGGGGGTGGCTTCACCCCCCCCCGTGGCTACGATCGCTCTGATTGGCAGTTTCACTTTCAAAAGCCAATCAGAGCGATTTGTAATATTTCACCTATTATAACTGGTGAAATATTACAATCCAGCCATGGCCGATGCTGCAATATCATCGGCCATGGCTGGAAACACTAATGTGCCCCCACCCCACCGATCGCCCCCCCAGCCACCCGATCTGTCCGGTACACTGCTCCAGCTCCCCTCCGTCCTGTGCTCCGCTCCCCCCGTGCTCTTGTCCGCTCCCCCCGTGCTCCAATCACCCTCCCCGTGCTCCAATCACCCCCCCTGCACTCCGATCTACTCCCCTCCGTGCTCCGTTCCACCCCCCGTGCTCCGTTCCACCCCCCCGTGCTCCGTTCCACCCCCCCGTGCTCCGTTCCACCCCTCCCGCGCTCCGATTCACCCCCCATGCTCCGATCCCCCCCCCCCCGTGCTCCCCCCACCCCATCATACTTACCGATCCTGCCGGGGTCCGTCCGTCTTCTCCCCGGGCGCCGCCATCTTCCAAAATGGCGGGCGCAAGCGCAGTGCGCCCGCCGAATCTGCCGGCCGGCAGATTCGTTCCAAAGTGCATTTTGATCACTTAGATAGATTATATCTCAGTCATCAAAATAAAAAAATAATAAATGACCCCCCCCCCCTTTGTCACCCCCATAGGTAGGGACAATAAAAAAATAAAGAATTTTTTTTTCCCACTAATGTTAGAATAGGGTTAGGGGTAGGGTTAGGGTTAGGGCTAGGGCTAAGGCTAGGGTTAGGGTTAGGGCTAGGGCTAGGGTTAGGGGTAGGGTTAGGGGTAGGGGTAGGGTTAGGGCTAGGGGTAGGGTTAGGGTTAGGGGTAGGGTTAGGGGTAGGGTTTCGGTATGTGCACACGTATTCTGGTCCTCTGCGGATTTTTATGGCGGATTTACCGCGTTTTTTCTGCGCATTTCACTGCGGTTTTACAACTGCGATTTTCTATTTGAGCAGTTGTAAAACCGCTGCGGAATCCGCACAAAGAAGTGACATGCTGCGGAATGTAAACCACTGCGTTTCCGTGCAGTTTTTCTGCAGCATGTGTACAGCGATTTTTGTTTCCCATAGGTTTACATTGAACTGTAAACTCATGGGAAACTGCTGCGGATCCGCAGCGTTTTCCGCAGTGTGTGCATATACTTTTAGAATTAGGCTATGTGCACACGGTGCGGATTTGGCTGCGGATCCGCAGCAGTGTTCCATCAAGTGTACAGTACCATGTAAACATATGGAAACCAAATCCGCTGTGCCCATGGTGCGGAAAATACCGCGCGGAAACGCTGCGTTGTATTTTCCGCAGCATGTCAATTCTTTGTGCGGATTCCGCAGCGTTTTACACCTGTTCCTCAATAGGAATCCGCAGGTGAAATCCGCACAAAAAACACTGGAAATCCGCGGAAAATCCGCAGGTAAAACGCAGTGCCTTTTACCCGCGGATTTTTCAAAAATGATGCTGAAAAATCTCACACGAATCCGCAACATGGGCACATAGCCTTAGGGTTAGGGTTGGAATTAGGGTTGTGGTTAGAGTTAGGGGTGTGTTGGGGTTAGTGTTGGAGGTAGAATTGAGGGGTTACCACTGTTTAGGCACATCAGGGGTCTCCAAACGCAACATGGCGCCACCATTGATTCCAGTCAATCTCGTATTCAAAAAGTCAAATGGTGCTCCCTCAATTCCGAGCCCTGACGTGTGCCCAAACAGTGGTTTACCCCCACATATGGGATACCAGCATACTCAGGATAAACTGCGCAACAATTACTGGGGTCCAATTTCTCCTGGTACCCTTGTGAAAATAAAAAAATGCTTGCTAAAACATCATTTTTGAGGAAAGAAAAATGATTTTTTATTTTCACGGCTCTGCGTTGTAAACGTCAGTGAAGCACTTGGGGGTTCAAAGTGCTCACCACATATCTAGATAAGTTCCTTGGGGGGTCTAGTTTCTAAAATGGGGTCACTTGTGGGGGGTTTCTACTGTTTAGGCACACCAGGGGCTCTGCAAACGCAACGTGACGCCCGCAGACCATTCCATCAAAGTCTGCATTTCAAAAGTCACTACTTCCCTTCTGAGCCCCGACGTGTGCCCAAACAGTGGTTTACCTCCACACATGGGGCATCAGCGTACTCAGGAGAAACTGAACAACAACTTTTGGGGTCCAATTTCTCCTGTAACCCTTGGGAAAATTAAAAAATTCTGGGCTAAATAATTATTTTTGAGGAAAGAAAACGTATTTATTATTTTCACGGCTCTGCATTATAAACTTCTATGAAGCACTTGGGGGTTCAAAGTGCTCACCACACATCTAGATAAGTTCCTTTCGGGGTCTAGTTTCCAAAATGGGGTCACTTGTGGGGGGTTTCTACTGTTTAGCCACATCAGGGGCTCTGCAAACGCAACGTGACGCCCGCAGAGCATTCCATCAAAGTCTGCATTTCAAAACGTCACTACTTCAATTCCGAGCCCCGGCATGTGCCCAAACAGTAGTTTACCCCCACATATGGGGTATCACCGTACTCAGGAGAAACTGGACAACAACTCTTGGGGTCAAATTTCTCCTGATACCCTTGGGAAAATAAAAAATTGCAGGCTAAAAGATCATTTTTGAGAAAATAATTTTTTTTTTTTATTTTCATGGCTCTGCGTTATAAACTTCTGTAAAGCACTTGGGGGTTCAAAGTCCTCACCACACATCTAGATTAGTTCCTTTGGTGGACTAGTTTCCAAAATGGGGTCATTTCTGGGGGATCTCCAATGTTTAGGCACACAGGGGCTCTCCAAACGTGACATGGTGTCCGCTAATGATTGGAGCTAATTTTCCATTTAAAAAGCCAAATGGCGTGCCTTCCCTTCCTAGCCCTGCCGTGCGCCCAAACAGTGGTTTACCCCCACATATGGGGTATCAGCGTACTCAGGACAAACTGGACAACAACATTTGGGGTCCAATTTCTCCTATTACCCTTGGCAAAATAGGAAATTCCAGGCTAAAAAATCATTTTTGAGGAAAGAAAAATTATTTTTTATTTTCATGGCTCTGCGTTATAAACTTCTGTGAAGCACCTGGGGGTTTAAAGTGCTCAATATGCATCTAGATAAGTTCCTTGGGGGGTCTAGTTTCCAAAATGGGGTCACTTGTGGGGGAGCTCCAATGTTTAGGCACACAGGGGCTCTCCAAACGCGACATGGTGTCTGCTAACAATTGGAGCTAATTTTCCATTCAAAAAGTCAAATGGCGCGCCTTCCCTTCCGAGCCCTGCCGAGTGCCCAAACAGTGGTTTACCCCCACATATGAGGTATCGGCGTACTCGGGAGAAATTGCCGAACAAATTTTATGATCCATTTTATCCTATTGCCCATGTGAAAATGAAAAAAATTGAGGCGAAAATAATTTTTTTGTGAAAAAAAAGTACTTTTTCATTTTTACAGATCAATTTGTGAAGCACCTGAGGGTTTAAAGTGCTCACTAGGCATCTAAATAAGTTCCTTGGGGGGGACTAGTTTCCAAAATGGGGTCACTTGTGGGGGAGCGCCAATGTTTAGGCACACAGGAGCTTTCCAAATGCGACATGGTGTCCGCTAACGATGGAGATAATTTTTCATTCAAAAAGTCAAATGGCGCTCCTTCCCTTCCGAGCCTTACCATGTGCCCAAACAGTGGTTTACCCCTACATATGAGGTATCAGTGTGCTCAGGAGAAATTGCCCAACAAATTTTAGGATCCATTTTATCCTGTTGCCCATGTGAAAATGAAAAAATTGAGGCTAAAAAATTTTTTTTGTGAAAAAAAAGTACTTTTTCATTTTTACGGATCAATTTGTGAAGCACCTGAGGGTTTAAAGTGCTCACTAGGCATCTAAATAAGTTCCTTGGGGGGTCTAGTTTCCAAAATGGGGTCACTTGTGGGGGAGCTCCAATTTTTAGGCACACGGGGGCTCTCCAAACGTGACATGGTGTCCGCTAAAGAGTGGAGCCAATTTTTGATTCAAAAAGTCAAATGGCGCTCCTTCCCTTCCAAGCCCTGCCGTGCGCCCAAACAGTGGTTTACCCCCACATATGAGGTATCAGCGTACTCAAGACAAATTGGACAACAACTTACGTGGTTCAGTTTCTCCTTTTACCATTGGGAAAATAAAAAATTGTTGCTAAAAATAATTTTTGTGACTAAAAAGTTAAATGTTCATTTTTTCCTTCCATGTTGCTTCTGCTGCTGTGAAGCACCTGAAGGGTTAATAAACTTCTTGAATGTGGTTTTGAGTACCTTGAGGGGTGCAGTTTTTAGAATGGTGTCACTTTTGGGTATTTTCAGCCATATAGACCCCTCAAACTGACTTCAAATGTGAGGTGGTCCCTAAAAAAAATGGTTTTGTAAATTTTGTTGTAAAAATGAGAAATCGCTGGTCAAATTTTAACCCTTATAACTTCCTAGCAAAAAAAAATTTTCTTCCAAAATTGTGCTGATGTAAAGTAAACATGTGGGAAATGTTATTTATTAACTATTTTGTGTCACATAACTGTCTGGTTTAACAGAATAAAAATTCAAAATGTGAAAATTGCGAAATTTTCAAAATTTTCGCCAAATTTCCATTTTTATCACAAATAAACGCATAAGTTATTGACCTAAATTTACCACTAACATGAAGCCCAATATGTCACGAAAAAACAATCTCAGAACCGCTAGGATCCGTTGAAGCGTTCCTGAGTTATTACCTCATAAAGGGACACTGGTCAGAATTGCAAAAAACGGCAAGGTCTTTAAGGTCAAAATAGGCTGGGTCATGAAGGGGTTAATAATGGATAGGTGTCATAATTGACGCCTCTCCATTATTAATTTGGCTTAATGTCACCTTACAATAGCAAGGTGGCATTAACCCTTCATTACCCCATATCCCACCGCTACACGGGAATGGGAAGAGAGTGGCCAAGTGCCAGAATAGGCGCATCTTCCAGATGTGCCTTTTCTGGGGTGGCTGGGGGCAGATGTTTTTAGCCGGGGGGGGGGCCAATAACCATGGACCCTCTCCAAGCTATTAATATCTGCCCTCAGTCACTGGCTTTACTACTCTGGCGGAGAAAATTGCGTGGGAGCCCACGCCAATTTTTTCTGCCATTTAACCCTATAATTTAATAGCTAGAACGGCCAAATTTAGCATATACACACTACTAACATTAGTAGTGTGGAATATGCAAAAAAAATGGTGATATGAGATGGTTTACTGTATGTAAACCATGTCTCATATCATGTCGGGTTTAGGAAGGAAATAGCAAAAGCCGGCAATTGAATTACCGGCTTTAAAGCTATCTAGCGCTGTATGAAATAATAATATATATACATATATGTGTCTCACTGACATATATATATATATATACCTATTCTATGTGTCCACATTTATTCTACCTATTCTACTGTAAGCTGTCAGTGTGATTTTACTGTACACCGCGTTGAATTGACGGCTTTTCTCTCTAACACCGCTGCGTATTTCTCGCAAGTCACACTGCTGGTCCGTGTGTAATCCGTATTTTTGGGGCTTCCATAGACTTTCATTGGCGTTTTTTTTTGCGCAATACGGTGACAAACGCAGCATGCTGCAATTTTCTACGGCCGTTGAAAGCCGTATAATACTGATCAGTAAAATACGGCAGATAGGAGCAGGGGCATAGAGAATAATTGTGCCGTTTGTTTGGCGAGTTTTACGGACGTATTTTCTGCGCTCTTACGTCCGTAACACTCGCTAGTGTGACTCCAGCCTAAGAGTTAAAAAATGGGATCAGTTCTTTTCCAAAAATAGCAACTCTGTTTACTATTGCAGTATTTGAATGAACTAAGTATCAAGTGACAGATATTTCACTAGCTCGTTATCTCAAATGCAAAGTTCAGTGATGCTCTGAGTCCAAAATGCCTGCAAGAACCATAAAACGGTTTATTTTCCAAACAGAGCAACACTTTAACATTACATTGCCTGAGCTGCAATACCAGACACAGCCTGGTGACAAGAATGGCGCTGTAATAATAGTAACAATCAGCCTGGTCATCGCATACCGTCACTATAATGGATTGCAGCAGTGATTTGCAGATGGATACACTGGGATTGAGATCTTGATACACATTGATATACCCTTTGATATGGATACATGGAGTTTTTCTAATTCCTGTCTTTGCTGGAAGGGAAGGAGCCCCATGGCTGCTTCCATCTGCTAGAAGGTCATGTAATGTTTCCAAGTAACACAGACAAAAATAACATTTGGATTGAAGGAAGTTTTGTAGTCTGATAGACTCCAGATTCACATATGTCTTGTTGTGTCATTATAATCAAAGGGATAATTCTCCGCGCATTATCAGATTGGTTATTAAGTCATATTCATGAAGTGCACAAGATAAAAGAACGCGCTGCGGCGGTAGAAGACGGCCTTGCATCCCAACATATGTCCTCATAAAGATGTATACCTCAGCTGAGAGAGAAAAAAAGCTTTAGAAATTCTTTCTCGCAGACAGTAATTCCTCCAAGATTAAAGTGGATTTCCAGAGATTTAAAGACATATTCTCATAATGTTATGGTATATCGCTAGGACATGGCTCTGTGATGACTGGCAGCCAGACCACCCCCACCTAAAAAAAAATAGTGCATCTTTATATCTATAAATAATGGTCTGACTGTATAGGCGCTGATCTCCCAAGAAAAATGATACCTTTCTTGTAGAGATCTGATGCTCCAGTCATGAGAAATCTAGTCTAGAGCAATATGCAAATTAGACAGGAAGTGCACTGGGGCATCTACATCTTCCATTGACACGCCCCCAGTGCCATTTTAGTCTGATTTGCATATTTCTTCTACACTAGATTTCTCATGACTGAAACATCGGATTTCTACAAGAAAGGTATCATTTTTATTGGGGGGGTCAGTGCTTATACAGCCATACAATTATTTCCACGTTATACAAGTTCCCTTTAAACAAGCAATGCTTTACCAGAAGTTTTGTCCCAAGTAGCAGCTCTTAGGTTTTTTCCCCTCACGGCTACGTTCACATTTGCGTCTTTGGGCGCAGCGTCGTCAACGCAACGCAAAACGCATATACACAACGCAGCGTTTTTTGACGCATGCGTTGTCCTCAAATGCTTTTATGTGTAGACACTTCATCAATGGTTTTTTTCTCAAAAGGCGCATGCGTTGTACAACGCAGGTCAACGCAGGCACCTGCGACCTATGCGTTTATCATAGACACTAATGTGTTTTTTTGATGCATGTACGACGCAAGTGCGTTACATGCGTTTTTGATTGGAAATTTGACGCAGGCAAAATGTTACATGTAGCATTGCCTGCGCCCTGACTGGTGCACCAAAATGACGCATGCGTCGTACAACGCATCACAACGCATACCAGCGCATGTCCATGCGCCCCCCCATGTTAAAGATAGGGGAGCATGACGCATGCATCGGTATCCGTCGACGACGCTGCGCCCAAAGACGCAAATGTGAACGTAGCCTAATGCAATCACAAAACATCCCAGTATTTTAAGTTAAAATAGTATTCCTTAACGAAAGTTCATTGTTTTCTTTTTTTTTTTTTTTTTTTATAAAATTAGCAATAAAAATTATATTTTAATGTTATTAATTCATTAATTTTATGTTGTTCATTTTAATTTATTCCCATATGTCATAAATTACAGAGATTGTTAAAGGGTGTAAAGTTGCCCCATATTCAGTACATTTGTTTAATGTTGGTGGAACCCACCTATATGCTAATGGAGGGGCGCACAACATGTGGCATGAAAGCCTATGCAGCTCTCAAATCTCAGGTCACACATGTACTTGTCTGAGTCCAAACCTTTTAGGAAGACACTGCACTTTATGTTATGTCATGGTGGCACTTTGTGGCTTATACTGTTATCGCAGGCATCGTGTCTGACATTGATACAAGAGTCACTGTGTGGTTGTGTGAGCAGGCGGCAGCTGATGAGAGTATTCATCAGCCGCCACCTGCGCTGTAAATAAAAAAATAAATAAATCGGCCTGGGTTCCCCTGTATTTGCTATAACCAGCCAGGCAAAACAGACAGCTGGGGCTGCAACCCTCAGCTTTCAGCTTCAGCAACGTTGGTTAACAAGAATAGAGGGGTCCCCATGCTTTTTAAATTAAAAGAAACCAGTCACCTCCAAAATCGAAGGTGAACTAAGCCCACCGGCATCAGAGGCTTATCTACAGCATTCTGTAATGCTGTAGATAAGCCCCCAATGTATCCTGAAAGATGAGAAAAAGAGATTAGCCACCCAGGGGCGGTCCCGCTTCTGTTCTGGTCCGATGGGCATCGCGGTCCGGGGCCTCCAATCTTCTTACGATGACATTCTCTTCTGGTCTTTATGCTGCAGCTCCGGAGCAGGCGTACTTTGTCTGCCCTGTTGAGGGCAGAGCAAAGTACTGCAGTGCACAGGTGCCGGGAAAGGTCAGAGAGACCCGATGCCTGCGCACTGCAGTACTTTGCTCTGCCCTCAACAGGGCAAACAAAGTACCCCTGCGCCAGAGCCGCGGCAGGAAGACAAGAAGAGGACGTCACCGTAAGAAGATGGGAGGCTCCGGACCGGACAGGACCGCGACACCCATCGGACCGAATCGGGGGCTTATCTACAGCATTACAGAATAAAAACGGCTTGGGCTTTCCTTATTTTTGACAACCAGTCAAGCTAAAGCAGACAGCTGGGGGCTAGTATTCTCAGTCTGGTAATGGGTCATAGGTATTGACCTCCCTAGCCTAAAAATAGCAGCTCGCAGCCACCCAGAAAAATCACATCTAGTCACATAAGACAGTATCAGACTCACTGACGTGTGAAAGAGGCCTAAGATACATAAAATCTGGAATAGAATCTTAAAGAAAAACATAATGGAAGTTTCCCAGAAAGTGTGAATGTCACTGGCTTGTTTTCACTGTACATACAGTAATTCACTCCTTCATTGCAAGGAGCAAAACTCAATTTAATGTTCAGTGTGACAGCAGTTAAATGGTATTAATGATATAGAAGACAGGATTAATAGTGTTCATTACATTTTGCAGATGACACCAAACTTTGTGGTTGTCATGCTGTCTATGGCGGGTGTTCATAAGTTATAACCTGACGTGGACTGAGTGTTTGGACATCTACTTGGCAGATGAGATTCAATGTGGAGAAATGTAAAATTATGCACATGGACACTAATAATCTGGAGACATCTTATGCTCTTGAGGGAGTAAAACTAAGGGTACCGTCACACAGTGCCATTTTGATCGCTACGACGGTACGATTCGTGACGTTCCAGCGATATCCATACGATATCGCTGTGTCTGACACGCAGCAGCGATCAGGGATCCTGCTGAGAATCGTACGTCGTAGCAGATCGTTTGGAACATTCTTTCGTCGCTGGATCTCCCGCTATCATCGCTAGATCGGTGTGTGTGATACCGATCTAGCGATGCGTTCGCTTGTAACCAGGGTAAACATCGGGTTACTAAGTGCAGGGTCGCGCTTAGTAACCCGATGTTTACCCTGGTTACCAGCGTAAATGTAAAAAAAAAAAAACAGTACATACTTACATTCCGGTGTCCGTCAGGTCCCTTGCCGTCTGCTTCCCGCACTGTGACTGCCGGCCGTAAAGTGAAAGCAGAGCACAGCAGTGACGTCACCGCTGTGCTGTGCTTTCACTTTACGGCTGGCAGTCAGTGAGTGCGGGAAGCAGACGGCAAGGGACAGACACCGGAATGTAAGTATGTAGTGTTTGGGTTTTTTTTACGCTGGTAACCAGGGTAAACATCAGGTTACTAAGCGCGGCCCTGCGCTTAGTAACCCGATGTTTATCCTGGTTACCCGGGGACCTCGGCATCGTTGGTCGCTGGAGAGCTGTCTGTGTGATACACATGATGAGAGCATTATACTGCCTCTGTACAAATCCCTAGTTGGACCGCACATGGAGTACTGTGTCCAGTTTTGGGCACCGGTGCTCATGAAGGATATAATGGAACTAGAGAGAGTACAAAGGAGGGCAACAAAATTAATAAAGGGGATGGGAGAACTACAATACCCAGATAGATTAGCGAAATTAGGATTATTTAGTCTAGAAAAAAGACGACTGAGGGGCGATCTAATAACCATGTATAAGTATATAAGGGGACAATACAAATATCTCGCTGAGGATCTGTTTATACCAAGGAAGGTGACGGGCACAAGGGGGCATTCTTTGCGTCTGGAGGAGAGAATGTTTTTCCACCAACATAGAAGAGGATTCTTTACTGTTAGGGCAGTGAGAATCTGGAATTGCTTGCCTGAGGAGGTGGTGATGGCGAACTCAGTCGAGGGGTTCAAGAGAGGCCTGGATGTCTTCCTGGGGCAGAACAATATTGTATCATACAATTATTAGGTTCTGTAGAAGGACGTAGATCTGGGGATTTATTATGATGGAATATAGGCTGAACTGGATGGACAAATGTCTTTTTTCGGCCTTACTAACTATGTTACTATGTTAATATCATCACTTTACTGATGTGGAATCTAAAGTTCAGTTCTGAGCACCAGTTCAAAGACAGGACATCCTGGAGTTAGAAAAGTTACAAAGAGGCGCCACAAAACTAATAAGGGGCATGGACAATATTAGTTATAAGAAAAGATTCAAATAATTAAATGTATTCTTGAGACAAGATGTCTAAGGGATAATATTAACTTGAGAAAATCAATAAATGGCCCATACATAAAGTGTGAAAGGCTGTTTTATGCAAACTCAAGAGAAAGGGAGGCGCTTCCTCAGAATGGAGAAAGAAAGGTTCAATCCCCAGAGGACACAGGGTTTTTTTTACCATAAGAAGTATGAATCTGTAGAATTGTCTTCCACAGGAGCTGGTCACAGTGGGAAGTGTGGATGGTTTCAAGAAGCTTTTTTTTAGAAGAAAACAACATATGTAAACGTGTAAAGTCATTTTCTGAATGTTTTCGGAACAGGAGAGGAAGATTAGCTCTTTGGGAGTGGACCAGAGCATGCATTATGGTTATATCTATACCCAATGCCCTTTGTTATTTCCCATCCCTCCATCGAACTAGTCTTTTTTCAACTGTATTAACTATGTAATGGGATAAAAATAACAGTGGGCCACTATCTCTGATCAGCCGCCGTACTCAGCTTTAGCTATCCATTGCGGGAGTCATTAATCATACGCTTGTTGTCAGAGAACCATTAGGGTTAATATGTTATAATTTGTGTATGTAGACCAAATGGAAATGTTATCCTCTATTGTAAAGAAAGTGCAATGAACTAGTAATAACCCTGCTAATTTACACTTCTAGGTGCATGTGGGCTGTAGTAGTACAGTCTTCTTCTACACTGATGCAAGTAGGCAAAAAAACCATACAGGTTGTTTATGGATATAATAAAAAGGGCTTATTTTGAAGAGGTAAGAGGGGTGGGGCAAGAGGAATAGGAAGCATGATTTTGGGGTCTTTAAAATGTGCCACCCATTCACAGGGTAATTAGTAGGGGCCTCACCATTTAGACCCCATCAATCAGTAGAATAGAGGTCTCAAGTCACTGGCTGCTCCTCATTGCAGTCATATAGTGAGGAGAAATGAGGGGATCCAGAGATCAGTTCTAGTGATCATAGGGGTCCCATCAGCATTCTATGGGTTTATGATAAATGTCCATTGTAGTAGAACCCCTTTTAAGAAGATCTGTCATTTGCCATAAATACATCATTTTTTATGTAGTGTAAATCTCTGTTCTCCTGAATCCGGCACTGTATATTTTTATTACTGTGCCTCTCCGTTCCTGAGATATAGTCTCAATTTTCTTTTAATTTAGTCTTTTTTCCAACTGGGAGTGGTCTTCAAGAATCCTCCTATAGGGAAGAGTTAAGGGACACACCCACTTGTTAACCTGGCTGTTGTGAATTCTGTTGTCGGGCTCCCTCCTGTGGTCATGAATGGTACTTCGGCTGGTTCTGTCCATGGACTTCCTCTGGTGGGTGTTTCTGAGTTTCACAGGTGACGAGGTTAATTCATTAGCTGCTGCTCTATTTAACTCCACTTAGATCTTTGCTCCATGCCACCTGTCAATGTTCCAGTATTGGTCTGTTCACTCCTGGATCGTTCTTGTGACCTGTCTTCCCATCAGAAGCTAAGTTCCAGCTTGTATTTCTTTGGTTTGCTATTTTTCAGTCCAGCTTGCTATTTAATTTGTTGTCTTGCTTGCTGGAAGCTCTGGGACGCAGAGGGAGCGCCTCCGCACCGTGAGTCGGTGCGGAGGGTCTTTTTGCGCCGTCTGCGTGGTCTTTCTGTAGGTTTTTGTGCTGACCGCAAAGTAACCTTTCCTATCCTCGGTCTGTTCAGTAAGTCGGGCCTCACTTTGCTAAATCTATTTCATCTCTGTGTTTGTATTTTCATCTTTACTCACAGTCATTATATGTGGGGGGCTGCCTTTTCCTTTGGGGAATTTCTCTGAGGCAAGGTAGGCTTTATTTTTCTATCTTCAGGGCTAGCTAGTTTCTTAGGCTGTGCCGAGTTGCATAGTGAGCGTTAGGCGCAATCCACGGCTATTTCTAGTGTGTTTGATAGGTTTAGGGATTGCGGTCAGCAGAGTTCCCACGTCCCAGAGCTCGTCCTTATTATCAGTAACTATCAGGTCATTCCGTGTGCTCTTAACCACCAGGTCCATTATTGTCCTGACCACCAGGTCATAACAGTACAGGTGGCCCAAAGTACTAATGCATCTCAATAGAGGGATAAGAGAAGTTCTGAGACCATTTTTTTTTCTTTGCAGTGTGTTTTGTCTCTATTTTCCCCTTTACCTCTGGGTGGTTCAGGACACTGGTGTAAACATGGACATTCAAGGTCTGTCCTCTTGGATGGATAATCTCACTACAAGGATACAAAACATTCCAAGATTTTGTGGTTCAGAATCCGATGTCAGAGCCTAGGATTCCAATTCCTGATTTGTTTTTTGGTGATAGATCTAAGTTCTTGAATTTCAAAAATAATTGTAAATTGTTTCTTGCCTTGAAACCTCGCTCCTCAGGTGACCCTGTTCAACAAGTAAAGATCATTATTTCTTTGTTAAGTGGTGACCCTCAAGACTGGGCATTTTCCCTTGCGCCAGGAGATCCGGCATTGCGTGATGTTGATGCGTTTTTCCTGGCGCTTGGATTACTTTATGACGAACCTAATTCAGTGGATCAGGCAGAGAAAATCTTGCTGGCTCTGTGTCAGGGTCAGGATGAAGCGGAGATATATTGTCAGAAGTTTAGAAAGTGGTCTGTGCTCACTCAGTGGAATGAATGTGCCCTGGCAGCAATCTTCAGAAAGGGTCTCTCTGAAACCCTTAAGGATGTCATGGTGGGGTTTCCCATGCCTGCTGGTCTGAATGAGTCTATGTCCTTGGCCATTCAGATCGATCGACGCTTGCGTGAGCGTAAAGCTGTGCACCATTTGGCGGTACTATCTGAGCATGGGCCTGAGCCTATGCAATGTGATAGGACTTTGATCAGAGCTGAACGGCAAGAACACAGACGTCGGAATGGGCTATGTTTTTACTGTGGTGATTCCACTCATGCTATCTCCGATTGTCCTAAGCGCACTAAGCGGTTCGCTAGGTCTGCCACCATTGGTACGGTACAGTCTAAATTTCTGTTGTCTGTTACTCTGATTTGCTCTTTGTCATCCTATTCTGTTATGGCATTTGTGGATTCAGGCGCTGCCCTGAATTTGATGGACTTGGAGTATGCTAGGCGCTGTGGTTTTTTCTTGGAGCCCTTGCAGTATCCTATTCCATTGAGAGGAATTGATGCTACGCCTTTGGCCAAGAATAAGCCTCAGTATTGGACCCAATTGACCATGTGCATGGCTCCTGCACATCAGGAGGATATCCGCTTTCTGGTGTTGCATAATCTGCATGATGTGGTCGTTTTGGGGTTGCCATGGCTACAGGTTGATAATCCAGTATTGGACTGGAAATCTATATCTGTGTCCAGCTGGGGTTGCCAGGGGGTACATGGTGATGTTCCATTTTTGTCCATTTCGTCTTCCACTCCTTCTGAAGTTCCAGAGTTTTTGTCGGATTATCGGGATGTATTCGATGAGCCCAAAGCCAGTGCCCTACCTCCTCATAGGGATTGCGATTGTGCAATTAATTTGATTCCTGGTAGTAAGTTTCCTAAGGGCCGATTGTTCAATTTATCTGTGCCAGAACACGCCGCTATGCGGAGTTATATAAAGGAATCCTTGGAGAAGGGCCATATTCGCCCGTCGTCGTCACCGTTAGGAGCAGGGTTCTTTTTTGTGGCCAAGAAGGATGGTTCTTTGAGACCTTGTATTGATTACCGCCTTCTTAATAAAATTACAGTCAAATTTCAGTATCCTTTGCCGTTGCTGTCTGATTTGTTTGCTCGTATTAAAGGGGCTAGTTGGTTCACCAAGATAGATCTTCGAGGGGCGTATAATCTTGTGCGTATTAAACAAGGCGATGAGTGGAAAACAGCATTTAATACGCCCGAGGGCCATTTTGAGTACCTGGTTATGCCATTCGGGCTTTCCAATGCTCCATCAGTATTTCAGTCCTTTATGCATGACATCTTCCGAGAGTACCTGGATAAATTCCTGATTGTGTATTTGGATGATATTTTGGTCTTTTCGGATGATTGGGAGTCTCATGTGAAGCAGGTCAGAATGGTGTTCCAGGTCCTTCGTGCGAATTCCTTGTTTGTGAAGGGGTCAAAGTGTCTCTTTGGAGTTCAGAAGGTTTCATTTTTGGGGTTCATTTTTTCCCCTTCTACTATCGAGATGGACCCTGTTAAAGTCCAGGCCATTTACGATTGGACTCAGCCGACATCTGTGAAGAGCCTGCAAAAGTTCCTGGGCTTTGCTAATTTTTATCGGCGCTTCATCGCTAATTTTTCTACTGTTGCTAAACCGTTGACTGATTTGACCAAGAAGGGTGCTGATGTGGTCAATTGGTCTTCTGCGGCTGTAGAGGCTTTTCAGGAGTTGAAGCGTCGTTTTTCTTCTGCCCCTGTGTTGTGCCAGCCAGATGTTTCGCTTCCGTTTCAGGTTGAGGTTGATGCTTCTGAGATTGGAGCAGGGGCTGTTTTGTCGCAAAGAAGTTCTGAGGGCTCGGTTATGAAGCCATGTGCTTTCTTTTCTAGAAAGTTTTCGCCTGCTGAGCGTAACTATGATGTTGGTAATCGTGAATTGTTGGCCATGAAGTGGGCATTCGAGGAGTGGCGTCATTGGCTGGAAGGAGCCAAGCATCGCGTGGTGGTCTTGACAGATCACAAGAATTTGACTTATCTTGAGTCTGCCAAACGGTTGAATCCGAGACAGGCTCGATGGTCATTATTTTTCTCCCGTTTTGATTTTGTGGTTTCGTACCTTCCGGGCTCTAAGAATGTGAAGGCTGATGCCCTGTCAAGGAGTTTTGTGCCCGACTCTCCAGGTGTTCCTGAGCCGGCTGGTATTCTCAAAGAGGGGGTAATTTTGTCTGGCATCTCCCTGATTTGCGGCGGGTGCTGCAAAAATTTCAGGCTGATAGACCTGACCGTTGCCCAGCGGAGAAACTGTTTGTCCCTGATAGATGGACTAGTAGGGTTATCTCTGAGATTCATTGTTCAGTGTTGGCTGGGCATCCTGGAATCTTTGGTACCAGAGATTTGGTGGCTAGATCCTTCTGGTGGCCGTCTTTGTCGCGGGATGTGCGTTCTTTTGTGCAGTCCTGTGGGACTTGTGCTCGGGCTAAGCCCTGCTGTTCTCGTGCCAGTGGGTTGCTTTTGCCCTTGCCGGTCCCGAAGAGGCCCTGGACGCATATTTCTATGGATTTTATTTCGGATCTCCCCGTCTCTCAAAAGATGTCGGTCATTTGGGTGGTTTGTGATCGCTTTTCTAAGATGGTACATTTGGTACCTTTGTCTAAATTGCCTTCCTCCTCTGATTTGGTGCCATTATTTTTCCAGCTTGTGGTTCGTTTACATGGTATCCCGGAGAACATCGTTTCTGACAGAGGTTCCCAGTTTGTTTCAAGGTTTTGGCGATCCTTTTGTGCTAGGATGGGCATTGATTTGTCTTTTTCCTCGGCTTTCCATCCTCAGACAAATGGCCAAACCGAACGAACTAATCAAACTTTGGAAACATATCTGAGATGCTTTGTTTCTGCTGATCAGGATGATTGGGTGTCCTTTTTGCCGTTGGCTGAGTTCGCCCTTAATAATCGGGCCAGCTCGGCTACTTTGGTTTCGCCGTTTTTCTGCAATTCTGGTTTCCATCCTCGTTTCTCTTCAGGGCAGGTTGAGTCTTCGGACTGTCCTAGTGTAGATACTGTGGTGGATAGGTTGCAGCAGATTTGGACTCATGTGGTGGACAATTTGACATTGTCCCAGGAGAAGGCTCAACGTTTCGCTAACCGCCGGCGCTGTGTGGGTCCCCGACTTCGTGTTGGGGATTTGGTTTGGTTGTCGTCTCGTTATGTTCCTATGAAGGTTTCCTCTCCTAAGTTTAAGCCTCGTTTCATTGGTCCGTATAAGATTTCTGAGGTTATCAATCCTGTGTCATTTCATTTGGCCCTTCCTGCTTCTTTTGCCATCCATAATGTGTTCCATAGGTCGTTATTGCGGAGATACGTGGCGCCTGTGGTTCCATCCGTTGATCCTCCTGCCCCGGTGTTAGTTGAGGGGGAGTTGGAGTATGTGGTGGAGAAGATTTTGGATTCTCGTGTTTCGAGACGGAAACTCCAGTACCTGGTCAAGTGGAAGGGTTATGGTCAGGAAGATAATTCCTGGGTTTTTGCCTCTGAGGTTCATGCTGCCGATCTGGTTCGTGCCTTTCATTTGGCTCATCCTGGTCGGCCTGGGGGCTCTGGTGAGGGTTCGGTGACCCCTCCTCAAGGGGGGGGTACTGTTGTGAATTCTGTTGTCGGGCTCCCTCCTGTGGTCATGAATGGTACTTCGGCTGGTTCTGTCCATGGACTTCCTCTGGTGGGTGTTTCTGAGTTTCACAGGTGACGAGGTTAATTCGTTAGCTGCTGCTCTATTTAACTCCACTTAGATCTTTGCTCCATGCCACCTGTCAATGTTCAAGTATTGGTCTGTTCACTCCTGGATCGTTCTTGTGACCTGTCTTCCCATCAGAAGCTAAGTTCCAGCTTGTATTTCTTTGGTTTGCTATTTTTCTGTCCAGCTTGCTATTTAATTTGTTGTCTTGCTTGCTGGAAGCTCTGGGACGCAGAGGGAGTGCCTCTGCACCGTGAGTCGGTGCGGAGGGTCTTTTTGCGCCGTCTGCGTGGTCTTTTTGTAGGTTTTTGTGCTGACCGCAAAGTAACCTTTCCTATCCTCGGTCTGTTCAGTAAGTCGGGCCTCACTTTGCTAAATCTATTTCATCTCTGTGTTTGTATTTTCATCTTTACTCACAGTCATTATATGTGGGGGGCTGCCTTTTCCTTTGGGGAATTTCTCTGAGGCAAGGTAGGCTTTATTTTTCTATCTTCAGGGCTAGCTAGTTTCTTAGGCTGTGCCGAGTTGCATAGGGAGCGTTAGGCGCAATCCACGGCTATTTCTAGTGTGTTTGATAGGTTTAGGGATTGCGGTCAGCAGAGTTCCCACGTCCCAGAGCTCGTCCTTATTATCAGTAACTATCAGGTCATTCCGTGTGCTCTTAACCACCAGGTCCATTATTGTCCTGACCACCAGGTCATAACACCTGGCTAAAAAGACTGGATTTGTATCCTTCGCCATATCTCAGGAACAGAGAGGAGCAGGAACAAAAGAAAAACAATGCCGGATTCAAGGAGAAGAGCAACAGTTGCACCAGGTAAAGAAAATAATATACTGTATTTATGTTAAGTGACAGGTCCTTTTTAAGCTGCCCAAAGACATACAATAGCTGTTGGCCCGCTGTTATTCCTCCCGATTCCCCAATACACAGGGACACTCTTCTCCGCCGAGTGTCCATATCTCCTCAGTGATCAGTGACTCCACTGGCTGTAGCTTATCTACTGCAAGAAGATAGGGCCTTGTAACCCAACTTGCCCAATCATTCTCTCTTCCCTTTGCGCTGTCAGGGGACGGCTGGAACACCAATATACACATTAGAGGTAAATGGATGAAATCAGAGGGTCTGACCAACTTTAGGCTAATGTGTTGTTAGACAGTGAGAGGAGTCATATGTGAGGACATTATGTGTACCCCAGGATGTGCATAGAGGTATATCGAACCCGCGGAGTGCATTGTAATCACAGCTACACCTGTGGTTACAATGTGTACTAAAAGAGAATATGGATTTGGTCAGACTAATTGACCAAGTCAGATTTTAGGTAAACCCACCACAGGCTTTGATTTTTGGAGAGATTTGCAAGTTTGTTAGTGGGGTGAATCTCTCCATCCACTCCGGGTGTTGGGAGTAGCCCATGTCCACGATTCACATTTAAACTTTGAGTTGAGATTTGGGTGTGTCAGTGCAAGCTGCAGAGCAGGAGGCTCTATATGATACAGGCCCCTGTGAGGTTAACTCACTGCCAAGGAAAACAAAGCTTCTGACACACCCAAGAGGGATACAGCGGTGCAGTTGCTGGCAGCAATGGCCTTTGATACAGACTGTTTGGATGACGCTGCTGAGATTCAGAGGACAATGTTTACCTTTCTTTGTGAGTTTTGGGGAAATAAAGACATTTTATGCTGAACTCTATTGGGTCCCTGTCACTCTATTAGGTCACTGCCTCTCTATTGCACTGTGTAAACACCACTTCACTACAGTGTATATTATAAGTGCAGCTCTAGAGCACAAACTTCTGGTCAAACATTCATAGTTTGATAATTGGGGGTCTTTGCAGACCACCAATTACTTAATCTTATTGCTATGTTATCAAAGACCTGTACCAACCCTTTAAATTAAAGAGACTGTCGCGTAAACAATATATCACCTATCCTATTTATATATATATATATATATATATATATATATATATATATACTGATATGATATAGATTGATGATAAATATATGATTACTGGGGATATCATAATTACTGATCACAAAACACGAATCCCTAAGCGTTTATACAGCACCATGTGTTGTCTGTTTATCATATTACCTCCACGGCATAATCCTGCAACTATTGTTAATCGCAACACTGCTTTTCAACATCTAAGTCATTTTACTGAACCATCAAAAGGTTAAAAAGATTTTTTTTAAATTAATTATACTCACCTTTCCGCTCACCTCCCTGAACCCTTTGCTACTCACCACCACTCGTAGGGTCTTTGTCCCATCTTCCGATGAGGTGTGTTGGTGTGTGAGCCTGTACAAATGTAAGGCGGAAGACCGGGCTGCCAGTACCTTTCCTGTACTGGGTCCGGAACTGAGTGGGCTGTCTCCTCTGTTGTCCGGGGGAAAGAATAAAAGACTAGACAAATCTCCTTACCCGGAAGCAGGGGGCGGGGCTAAGCCGCAGCGCGAGGAAGCAGTCAGTTTTGGCGTGAACAGGCAGCAAGCGGCAGGCGAAGGAGAGTGCTCTGTCTCCTAAGCATTGGAGCTGTGAAGGCCCTTGTGCGCCAGCTCCCGCTGCCACTTGCGGGATTGCTGAGAAGAAAGCTGCTGTGCGCACCAGTACTGTGAGCACAGCGGGTGTACAGAGTAGAGGAGGCTGGGTGGTGGAGAAATATCTTGTCAGTGAAACTCAGCAGGTGCACCCAGGACCTAAGAGATGCTGTGGCCCTCTTTACTTCGGCCACAGCAATTCATGGACTAGGGGCTTAGTGGAAGGTACAGGACACCGACCGCTGCCGCCAGAAGACGGACCGCCGCGTGAAGGATTCATCTCTGGACATCATTTCAGCCGTGGCTGACACTGCAACTCCCTGCAGAATCATCTGCTGTGGAGGAGTACCAAGGACACAATAAGTTATTTCTAAAAAGACTGTTGTCATTCTACACTTACTGTTCTGCATTTTTCCCCCTTAATCATTTGTCTCCCTGTGAGGAATAAATCCCTTGTTCAATTAACTTGTTGAATTTGTTAACTCTTGCTCTGCCTTCTGTTTCTCACTGCATTCCGCAACCTGCTAACACACATAACTTTTTACCTATTTGTCCTTTTACTTGCAAACCCTTGTGCATTATACTGTATGTATTACTGTATTTCTATGGGATTATTTCGAATAGTGTTAGCACCATTATGACTACTTATTTCCCTCTATATTTCATTATATTGTTGTATGATTTCTGACACCTACTTATTATTTCTACTCAGAATATTATTATTATTATTATTATCTATTATTGCAGCGCCCAAGAGTCCTGGTCATTGCAGTAATGTCGCTCTGCCGCTAAGGGGAGTGATGTTATGTCCGATTGCACTAAAAGAGTTCACCTGACCAGATATCACAGTCACACATCACACTTCACACTCTGGCCACCAGTGGGAGAAAAAGGCACTATGTATTAGACCACTCCTCACACTTTGGTAAAACTGGGGGTTGGATAGGAAGTTAGGAGAACGCAGCCTGAGAGAGCTCCAGGGAGGACCTGTCAGAAGTGGGAATCTGGCAGGTACCTAGCAGAAAGGACAGATTGTTACGGAGCCGCGCCTGCACTACCTTGCGGCGGCATCTTAAGAAAGGACACGAAGTGAAGGATATTGTGGAGAAGTGAGAAGTGGGATCATAGTACGAAGGAGATAGGACCAGAAGGAGTCGTGCCCCGAGATTGGCAACATCCTTCTGAGGCGTGTAGCCAGTGGCCGGAGCACCGAGGAAGTAACAGACTCCACGCATTACTTCAAACAGCGGCAGGACAGTTAATTACAGGTTGTCTGTCTGACTTAAATCACCTAAACGGACATAGGAGGCAATCGTGGGAGAGGGGCGTCTCTAGGGTCCCAGAATAACTCCAGGCCTACCTGTCATATGGTTGCGTCCTTGCCACATTATCGGGGGGATGGAGTAGAGAACGAACAGATACGACAGTTGTTAGGACTATCCCGTGGTGCTCAGCAGGGAAGGACTACAACACACAGGCGCTAGAAGGTAGACACTGATTCCCACCTGCAAAGGGAGTTCTGGATGTGCCTTCGGACGGTTTCAGCCAGCCCTGTTAGCAGTGCTCTGGATTGCGGACCCCGAAGCCTTCAGTAAAAAGGTAAAGCGACTGCAACCCTGTGTCTTCTTTATTCCTCGCACCTCGCACCATCACCTTTCATTGGATGCCCCTTAGCAGGGTCGTGGACCGGGTCTAGCCACCGTGACAACCCCGGACCGAGTACCCCGCGGCCTGTGTTTGGGGGTGCTTCAACTTGGCGTCACGAACAGGATCTACTTAAGCCTGAAGAATCAAGTCATGTGTGCCTTGGAACTGTGATTGAACTGTGACTTATTGCAAAGACTGTGTATCGCTATTTGCCGCCAAAAATCCGCCATTGTCGCGCCGTGAGGAGCGCGAGGGGAGGAGCCATAGCTTCGTGGGTGGAGCCGGCAGGAAAAGAGCGCAGAGCGGAAGACGCGGTGAGGTGCTGATCCCGGAAGAAGAGCCCCGACCCCGGCGCTGATCCCGGAAGGAGAACCCCGACCCCGAAAGGTTAGCAGAGGGGAAGAACGGCCATGTCGGATCCCGGGGGAGCGGAGGCGGCGGCCACAGCTGCAGACTCGGGAGCACTTCCAGATTCCGTGGTAGATGCAGCCACGGGTCTGGTATCACCGCCGGATGCCAAGGGGCTTGCCGCTCCCATCAACCAGCCAGATACTGCCGCCGCTACAACAGCCATAATGCTCTTCTCTATGCCGTACCTACCAGGGGCCGCCTGGCTCCCGCGATACTCAAGAGAAGCCCATACGTTAACTGACTTTAAAGAGGGGATTTGTAGCCTGCTCGAGTTTTATCCCTTGACGGAGCCTCAGAAAGTTCATATGATAACCGGCCAACTCTTTGGAGCGGCATTGAGGGAAGTGAAGTCCTGGCCCGTTGCAGACAAGAAAACAGCGCAACAGGTATTTGCAAAGCTTAAAACCACCTTTGACACTCGCACCGCTACGGAAATTAAATTGATGTTCTATGGGTGCAAGCAGAGGCCGCAGGATAGCTCACAGGACTATGCCCTTAATCTTCAGGAGGCGCTGCGGGCCATCAAGCAAAGTGACCCAAACAGCATGACGAAGATAAACTCCTGAAGGAGCGGTTCATCGAGGGGCTCCTGTGCAGTAACCAAAGGGCCCAGCTACACTTCCTGGACATGCAGAATCCAGACCTGACTTTTGCGCAATTCAAAGATAAAGCCATCCAGGCTCTACCGGAGCGACAGCCCAGCCGTGCAGTACTTCCCAGGCGTCAAGCCCTCACGTACCACCAGGAGGTGGCGCGGATGCACCTGTTTCCGCCGAGGCCGACGCCCAGACCCTGGAAAATGACTCCCCTGCAGGACTGCGCCACCAGATACAGGAGCTGACCAGGAGCGTTGCTGCCCTAGCCCGGACCGTCCAATCCCTACAGGAGGCCCCCAAGGAGAAGATCCAATTGGCTTCCAGACCGGAGGATGTCCCCTGGCAGCGACCAAGGAGAGTTCCGCCAACCAGAGGCAGAGACGATGATCGCTTTCATCGGGATGGAGGACCTATCTTCCGCCGCTGCCACCAGGAGGGCCATCTTGCAAGGTCCTGTCAGTTAAATGGGCCAACCCCCAGGAGTAGAACGGTCAGGCCCGCAAAATTGGAGAGCCAAATACATTGGAGGGCGACCAGTTTTCCCCATCGTGATCGACGGTATCCCCATGAACGCTTTGCTGGACACCGGTTCCCAGGTGACAACTATGCCCTACATTCTTTATAGACGTTTTTGGGAGGACACCGACATTACCCGTGCCCCCGACGATGATTTTACCATAATAGCTAGTAATGTTCAGCTGCTGCCGCAAGTGGGGTATAAAGAGGTCACTATTAAGGTGGGGCGGGTAGAACTGGAGACCCAGGGAATTGTCATTCTTGATATTGACCGACGTGAACGTAACCCCATGATGACCATCGGTACTAATGTCATAGAAAATTGTCTTGCAGAAGTTATTGTCTTGTTGCAGCAGGTAGCAGAGACAGCTGGTTACAGTGAACAACGTGTCTTGCAGAAAGAAATCAGGGCCCTAATGCGGAGACAGCAGGTGGAGCTGACTGGTGGTGAAATTGGCCGGGTCACAGTGAGTGATTCGAACCCCATTGCAATACCACCCAGGAGTGAAATGTTAATATCGTGTCGGGCAGCCATAGGCCTCGGGGGTAAAGACTATCAGGCCCTGGTAGAACCCGTGTATTCAGATAATAGGCCTACCCTCCTGACAGCCAGAGGGGTGGTTGACGTTCGCAAGGGGAGGGTGCCGGTACGTGTTCTTAACTGCGGGGAGGAAGAAGTCCACCTAACCAAATATGTCACACCTGCCAAGCTGTTTACTGTTAATAATAGCGTGATACAGGCACCAGGGCCCTTGGCTCCGTCCAAACCGGCGGAGGACAACGGCTCTGCAGAGCAATTGAAAGATTGGTGTCAAGAATTACATGTGAGCACTGATTCTACTCCATCTCACCAGATACAGGGTGCCTACAGGTGAGTTCACGAGTATGAGCGGGTATTAAGCAAACACCCCTTTGATTTCGGGCGGGTAAAAGGGATTCAACATCACATCCCCACCGGAGATCACCCACCCGTAAAAGAAAGATACCGTCCTGTACCCCCAGCTCATTATCAGTGTGAAAAGGACATGTTGTGAGAGATGAAGGAGGCTGGGGTAGTGAGGGACAGTTGTAGCCCCTGGGCAGCTCCATTAGTCCTCATTAGGAAGAAAGATGGCACCATGAGGATGTGTGTGGATTATAGGCAATTAAACCGCATTACACATAAGGACGCATACCTTCTGCCTAGGATAGAGGAGTCCTTGGCTGCCTTAAAGTCTGCTAATTACTTCTCTACCTTAGATCTCACCAGTGGGTACTGGCAGGTTCCCGTGGCAGAGGCAGACAAGGAAAAGACAGCCTTCACGACGCCGATGGGTCTCTGCCAGTTCAACTACATGCCCTTCGGATTGTGTAACGCCCCGGGAACGTTTCAGAGGATGATGGAGTGCTGTTTGGGACACAAGAACTTTGAGACCATGCTGCTATATCTGGACGATGTCATTGTCTTCTCTAAGACCTATGAAGACCATTTGAAGCACCTGGCCGAGGTGTCCAATTTTGGCTTAAAGGTGAAACCGTCCACATGCCATCTGCTGAAACCCAAAGTGCAGTACCTGGGCCATGTGGTGACTGTTGAAGGAGTGGCCCCAGACCCCGACAAAGTCACGGTGATCAAGGACTGGCCGCAGCCCGGTAACCTCCATGAAGTCAGGGATTCAAGCTTCAGGAGGCTAATTTGCATATTCCAGGTGCCTTCTGGGAGAAGCGAAGTCTCCCTAAGCTAGAAGATCGTTGGGTACAGCCGGGACCAGCTGCTTCGAAAGCATCACCAAACCAGGGATTCAAGCTTCAGGAGGCTAATTTGCATATTCCAGGTGCCTTCTGGGAGAAGCGAAGTCTCCCTAAGCTAGAAGATCGTTGGGTACAGCCGGGACCAGCTGCTTCGAAAGCATCACCAAACCAGGGATTCAAGCTTCAGGAGGCTAATTTGCATATTCCAGGTGCCTTCTGGGAGAAGCGAAGTCTCCCTAAGCTAGAAGATCGTTGGGTACAGCCGGGACCAGCTGCTTCGAAAGCATCACCAAACCAGGGATTCAAGCTTCAGGAGGCTAATTTGCATATTCCAGGTGCCTTCTGGGAGAAGCGAAGTCTCCCTAAGCTAGAAGATCGTTGGGTACAGCCGGGACCAGCTGCTTCGAAAGCATCACCAAACCAGGGATTCAAGCTTCAGGAGGCTACTTTGCATATTCCAGGTGCCTTCTGGGAGAAGCGAAGTCTCCCTAAGCTAGAAGATCGTTGGGTACAGCCGGGACCAGCTGCTTCGAAAGCATCACCAAACCAGGGATTCAAGCTTCAGGAGGCTAATTTGCATATTCCAGGTGCCTTCTGGGAGAAGCGAAGTCTCCCTAAGCTAGAAGATCGTTGGGTACAGCCGGGACCAGCTGCTTCGAAAGCATCACCAAACCAGGGATTCAAGCTTCAGGAGGCTAATTTGCATATTCCAGGTGCCTTCTGGGAGAAGCGAAGTCTCCCTAAGCTAGAAGATCGTTGGGTACAGCCGGGACCAGCTGCTTCGAAAGCATCACCAAACCAGGGATTCAAGCTTCAGGAGGCTACTTTGCATATTCCAGGTGCCTTCTGGGAGAAGCGAAGTCTCCCTAAGCTAGAAGATCGTTGGGTACAGCCGGGACCAGCTGCTTCGAAAGCATCACCAAACCAGGGATTCAAGCTTCAGGAGGCTAATTTGCATATTCCAGGTGCCTTCTGGGAGAAGCAAAGTCTCCCTAAGCTAGAAGATCGTTGGGTACAGCCGGGACCAGCTGCTTCGAAAGCATCACCAAACCAGGGATTCAAGCTTCAGGAGGCTAATTTGCATATTCCAGGTGCCTTCTGGGAGAAGCGAAGTCTCCCTAAGCTAGAAGATCGTTGGGTACAGCCGGGACCAGCTGCTTCGAAAGCATCACCAAACCAGGGATTCAAGCTTCAGGAGGCTAATTTGCATATTCCAGGTGCCTTCTGGGAGAAGCGAAGTCTCCCTAAGCTAGAAGATCGTTGGGTACAGCCGGGACCAGCTGCTTCGAAAGCATCACCAAACCAGGGATTCAAGCTTCAGGAGGCTAATTTGCATATTCCAGGTGCCTTCTGGGAGAAGCGAAGTCTCCCTAAGCTAGAAGATCGTTGGGTACAGCCGGGACCAGCTGCTTCGAAAGCATCACCAAACCGCGCGCCGAATTTTTGCCTGTAGGACATTATTGCAAGAGAGCTTGGCTGAGTAGATTACACAAGAAGGAAAACACACAGCAAGTCAGCAGGATCTAGGAGCAACATGGCAGATGTGACAACCTACATGGTGAGCTGCAGCATGTGCTACATGTTCACAGATCGACCAGAAGAAGAATCCAATTTCACCTGTCAGAAGTGTAGACTAGTGGCCCTTTTAGAAGAAAAGGTGCGGGGTCTGGAAGAAAGAATAGCAACTTTGAAACTCATCAAAGAGAATGAAGACTTTCTAGACAGAACAGAAGCATCTCTACTGGTCACAGAAGGTGCAAAAAGTGTCAGAGAACCTCCAAAAGCAGATGAGTGGAAGCATGTGACCAAAAGAAGCAAGAAGACCATGGAGAAATCACCAACCACACAACTGAAGAACCGATATCAAATCTTTGTAGAGGATGAAGATGGCACACCTAAGAATGAAGCAATACCAGCAAGCAAAAAAGAAAAGGGCACACAGCAACAAGTGACAGCAAAAAGTACAGCCAAGAAGCAACGAAGAGTGGTGGTGGTGGGAGACTCACTACTGAGAGGCACAGAAGCAGCCATCTGCAGACCGGACATAACTGCAAGAGAAGTATGCTGCCTTCCAGGTGCGATGATCAAGGATGTGACCGATAGGATACCAAAGCTCTTCAGCTCCAAGGACGTCCACCCATTTCTTCTGATACATGTTGGCACCAATGACACGGCAAGGAAGGACCTACCGACAATCTGCAAGGACTTTGAAGAGTTGGGGAAGAAAGTAAAGGAACTGGATGCACAGGTAGTTTTTTCTTCTATCCTTCCAGTAGATGGGCATGGCACCAGGAGATGGAACAGGATCCTTGATGCAAACAACTGGCTAAGACGATGGTGCAGACAACAAGGATTTGGATTCCTGGACCACGGTGTGAATTACTGGTATGATGGACTCCTCGCCAGAGACGGACTACACCTCAACAAACCTGGGAAACACACATTCGCCAGAAGACTCGCTACACTCATCAGGAGGGCGTTAAACTAAAAGAAGAGGGGACGGGAAGAAAAACATTAGACTCGTACAAAGACGACCCAGGAAAACATACTCAGAAGGGAGGTAAGAACATTTCTAAAACAATCCACAGTGAGGAGATTGGAACAAAACAAAATCCTCTAAACTGCATGCTCGCAAACGCCAGAAGCCTGACAAACAAGATGGAAGAACTAGAAGCAGAAATATCTACAGGTAACTTTGACATAGTGGGAATAACCGAGACATGGTTAGATGAAAGCTATGACTGGGCAGTTAACTTACAGGGTTACAGTCTGTTTAGAAAGGATCGTAAAAATTGGAGAGGAGGAGGGGTTTGTCTCTATGTAAAGTCTTGTCTAAAGTCCACTTTAAGGGAGGATATTAGCGAAGGGAATGAAGATGTCGAGTCCATATGGGTTGAAATTCATGGAGGGAAAAATGGTAACAAAATTCTCATTGGGGTCTGTTACAAACCCCCAAATATAACAGAAAGCATGGAAAGTCTACTTCTAAAGCAGATAGATGAAGCTGCAACCCATAATGAGGTCCTGGTTATGGGGGACTTTAACTACCCGGATATTAACTGGGAAACAGAAACCTGTGAAACCCATAAAGGCAACAGGTTTCTGCTAATAACCAAGAAAAATTATCTTTCACAATTGGTGCAGAATCCAACCAGAGGAGCAGCACTTTTAGACCTAATACTATCTAATAGACCTGACAGAATAACAAATCTGCAGGTGGTTGGGCATTTAGGAAATAGCGACCACAATATTGTGCAGTTTCACCTGTCTTTCACTAGGGGGACTTGTCAGGGAGTCACAAAAACATTGAACTTTAGGAAGGCAAAGTTTGAACAGCTTAGAGATGCCCTTAATCTGGTAGACTGGGACAATATCCTCAGAAATGAGAATACAGATAATAAATGGGAAATGTTTAAGAACATCCTAAATAGGCAGTGTAAGCGGTTTATACCTTGTGGGAATAAAAGGACTAGAAATAGGAAAAACCCAATGTGGCTAAACAAAGAAGTAAGACAGGCAATTAACAGTAAAAAGAAAGCATTTGCACTACTAAAGCAGGATGGCACCATTGAAGCTCTAAAAAACTATAGGGAGAAAAATACTTTATCTAAAAAACTAATTAAAGCTGCCAAAAAGGAAACAGAGAAGCACATTGCTAAGGAGAGTAAAACTAATCCCAAACTGTTCTTCAACTATATCAATAGTAAAAGAATAAAAACTGAAAATGTAGGCCCCTTAAAAAATAGTGAGGAAAGAATGGTTGTAGATGACGAGGAAAAAGCTAACATATTAAACACCTTCTTCTCCACGGTATTCACGGTGGAAAATGAAATGCTAGGTGAAATCCCAAGAAACAATGAAAACCCTATATTAAGGGTCACCAATCTAACCCAAGAAGAGGTGCGAAACCGGCTAAATAAGATTAAAATAGATAAATCTCCGGGTCCGGATGGCATACACCCACGAGTACTAAGGGAACTAAGTAATGTAATAGATAAACCATTATTTCTTATTTTTAGGGACTCTATAGCGACAGGGTCTGTTCCGCAGGACTGGCGCATAGCAAATGTGGTGCCAATATTCAAAAAGGGCTCTAAAAGTGAACCTGGAAATTATAGGCCAGTAAGTCTAACCTCTATTGTTGGTAAAATATTTGAAGGGTTTCTGAGGGATGTTATTCTGGATTATCTCAATGAGAATAACTGTTTAACTCCATATCAGCATGGGTTTATGAGAAATCGCTCCTGTCAAACCAATCTAATCAATTTTTATGAAGAGGTAAGCTATAGGCTGGACCACGGTGAGTCATTGGACGTGGTATATCTCGATTTTTCCAAAGCGTTTGATACCGTGCCGCACAAGAGGTTGGTACACAAAATGAGAATGCTTGGTCTGGGGGAAAATGTGTGTAAATGGGTTAGTAACTGGCTTAGTGATAGAAAGCAGAGGGTGGTTATAAATGGTATAGTCTCTAACTGGGTCGCTGTGACCAGTGGGGTACCGCAGGGGTCAGTATTGGGACCTGTTCTCTTCAACATATTCATTAATGATCTGGTAGAAGGTTTACACAGTAAAATATCGATATTTGCAGATGATACAAAACTATGTAAAGCAGTTAATACAAGAGAAGATAGTATTCTGCTACAGATGGATCTGGATAAGTTGGAAACTTGGGCTGAAAGGTGGCAGATAAGGTTTAACAATGATAAATGTAAGGTTATACACATGGGAAGAAGGAATCAATATCACCATTACACACTGAACGGGAAACCACTGGGTAAATCTGACAGGGAGAAGGACTTGGGGATCCTAGTTAATGATAAACTTACCTGGAGCAGCCAGTGCCAGGCAGCAGCTGCCAAGGCAAACAGGATCATGGGGTGCATTAAAAGAGGTCTGGATACACATGATGAGAGCATTATACTGCCTCTGTACAAATCCCTAGTTAGACCGCACATGGAGTACTGTGTCCAGTTTTGGGCACCGGTGCTCAGGAAGGATATAATGGAACTAGAGAGAGTACAAAGGAGGGCAACAAAATTAATAAAGGGGATGGGAGAACTACAATACCCAGATAGATTAGCGAAATTAGGATTATTTAGTCTAGAAAAAAGACGACTGAGGGGCGATCTAATAACCATGTATAAGTATATAAGGGGACAATACAAATATCTCGCTGAGGATCTGTTTATACCAAGGAAGGTGACGGGCACAAGGGGGCATTCTTTGCGTCTGGAGGAGAGAAGGTTTTTCCACCAACATAGAAGAGGATTCTTTACTGTTAGGGCAGTGAGAATCTGGAATTGCTTGCCTGAGGAGGTGGTGATGGCGAACTCAGTCGAGGGGTTCAAGAGAGGCCTGGATGTCTTCCTGGAGCAGAACAATATTGTATCATACAATTATTAGGTTCTGTAAAAGGACGTAGATCTGGGGATTTATTATGACGGAATATAGGCTGAACTGGATGGACAAATGTCTTTTTTCGGCCTTACTAACTATGTTACTATGTTACTATGTTAAGTCCGGCAGTTCCTCTCGTTGGTAGGCTACTACCAGAGGTTTATCAAGGACTTCACCAAGAAGGCCGCGCCATTGCAAGACCTGTTGGTGGGCCAACCCAAGAAACCCAAGGGTAAGAATACCCCGTTTGATTGGAATGACGGACTGGAAGAATCGTTCACCTGCTTAAAATCGGCACTGATGGGAGACAAAGTACTAGCCTACCCTGAATATGACCAACCATTTGTATTGTATACTGATGCCAGCAATGTGGGGCTGGGGGCTGTGCTGTCCCAGGTCCAGAAGGGCTTACGCCAGCAGGAAACTTAGCCCCACTGAAAGGAACCCAGACAACTACAGTTCCTTTAATCTGGAGTTCCTCGCCGTCGTTTGGCCTGTGACGGAGAGGTTCAAGCACTACATGGCCTCGGCAAAATTCACCGTATTCACAGATAATAATCCACCAACGCACTTGGACACAGCAAAACTCGGTGCCTTGGAGCAGCGGTGGATGGCCCGGTTGTCCAACTACGATTTTACCATCAAGTACCGGGCGGGGCACAAGAATGCGAATGCCGATGCGTTGTCCCGAATGCCACACTTGCCCAAAACGGGGGAAGATCCAGAAGCATTTGAAGAAGTAGAGCTGCCCGCTTTCCATCGCCCCAAGGCAACCCAGTGTTCCCATCAGGTGGAGAACAGGCACAGAAATAAACAGGGCGCTTCGTTGAACCCCCTGCCCAATCACGGGTGGATAGAGAACCAGGATAGTGACCCTGTGGTCCGTCGGGTGAAAGTGCTCCTGACACAGGCAGGTTTGCATCCTGGCCCAGATGATCCACCAGAGGCATTACAGTTGTGGAAAGAGAGGGGCAAACTGTTTGGTATGGCAGATCGTGGTCCCAAGACAAGATGTATTAACAAAAACAATGTAGAAAATAGAAGTGCGCACAATCAGCCTGTTACACCAATTTCACCTCCCTGTAGCTGGAAAGCGTGCTTCAGCCACTCCGGACTATGGGTGCTCATTCAGAGGAAAAAAAACTGTCTCAAATGGTAAAAGGCTTGAAGGAAAAGAAGATCACTCACCGTCCGTACAAAAGGTCCGTTCTTTATTGATTTATGGCTTCACAGTAAAATAGCAGGACGTGGCAGGGAGAAACAATGGAGAAGGTTTCTCCATTGTTTCTCCCTGCCACGTTCTGCTATTTTACTGTGAAGCCATAAATCAATAAAGAACGGACCTTTTGTACGGACGGTGAGTGCTCTTCTTTTCCTACAAGCCTTTTACCAAGACAAGATGTGCCAATGGTCCTGGGAGCGTACCACGATGGGGCAGGACACTTCGGATGGAGGAATCTGGAGAAGCTGCTCCGTGGGAGGTTCTACTGGATCGGCATGAAGAAAGCCATCGAGAAGTGGTGTCGGGAGTGTGGTCCCTGTAGCCTACGCCGGAAGGATCGTGGCAGCCAACGGGCTCCCTTGCAGCCCATCATCACCAAACGGCCGCTCGAGTTGGTCGCGCTGGATCATGTAAAGCTAACACCTAGCCGGTCAGGTTATATCTACGCTCTCACCATCGTGGACCACTACTCCAGATTCCTGGTAGTCGTACCGGTCAAAGAATTAATGGCTAGGACAGCTGCCAAAACCTTCCAGCAGTACTTCTGCAGACCTCAAGGGTACCCGGAGAAGGTGTTGACCGATCAGGGACCAGCATTTGAAGCGGAGGTGTTCCAGGAGTTCTGCAATTTGTACGGGTGTAAGAAGATCAGAACCACGCCGTACCATCCACAAACCAACGGGATGTGTGAGAAGATGAACCAAGTGGTGATCGACTTACTGAAGACCTTACCTTTGGAGGAGCGGAACTTGTGGCCCACAAAGTTACCAGACTTGGTAGATATGTATAACCACATCCCGGTGAATTCCACCAACTGCACCCCAGCGTACCTGATGCGAGGAAGTTCTAGCAAGTTACCCGTCGATCTGGATATGGGAGTCCTGACCCCCGAAGATATATCGCCAGATGTGGATTGGGATACCGAGAGGCAGCAAAGGTACCACAAAGTACAGGAATGTGTAGAAAGAAGTCTCGCTCAAGCCAGACAAAAACAAGAGAGGGACTACAACCAGTATGCTCCCGCGGCTCCATTGTCACCTGGTGAGCAGGTACTCAAACGAAAGAGGAGACTACACAAGCTTGATGACCAATGGAAAGCGGAACCGTATACCATTCTGCCCTCCGATTTCGACAATACGAAGGTCTGTCTCATCAGCAAAGACGGAGGGGAGACCTCAACGGCCATATCCAGAGACCACCTGAAAATATGCCCTGATAAGCTGAGAGATGGGGAAACAGATTCCGGGACTTCTCAGCCCATGGAAGAGGAGAAGATGATACACACTGTTCTTGGCGATTTTCCCCAGTCCTGGACTCAAATAAATCAGGCCATTGTGGTACCTGTCTTAACGTTTCGTCAACCGAGACCACCAGAACTAGATGTGGTGCCAGGGCATCCGGACCCGCAAGTGCAGCCGACCCCACCAGAAGAACCGATACCAACAGTCGAACCAGCAGGTCCTCCCTCTGCCATTGGTGAATCTGCCGTGCCCACCATTAGTAGTAGCAGCTCTGAGAACTCCAGCATGACAGTGCTGTCCAGACTCACTAGAAGTGTAGCTAGAAGACAGTGCACTACACCAGCGATAGCAAGCGTAGCGGGCCCTGTCAGGCCAATAACAACCCCTGCGCTGCGGAGGTCTACGCGTAGCACCCAGAATCACTAGCAGAAAGACTCCACTTCGCTATAAAACTTGGAGATATTAAGTTGCTATCTGGTTGAATATGTTTGTGTAAATATCTGTGTTACAGGTTTAAAAATGGACAATAAATAATTACAAAAATCCGGCACTCAAAAAGGAATTTCTTATTCAATATTTTATTAAATCATCCCAGTATATTTCACTGTAACGTTTCGGTCTTTATGACCTTCATCAGACAGATAAATATGAGAACTGGGAATAACGCTGTGGCTGGGGTAGACCCACCTATCAGGTGAATGACTCCATACGAGTACGCTAAAAATTTGGTAATAAGTAACTCAGCTGTGGCTGGAGTAGATCCACCTATCAGGTAAATGACTCCTATGGGAGTATGCTATGAAGTCCGGTGGTATGTGACACAGCTAGCCGCATGCAGAGCACTGGGAAATCATGCAGGTGATTTCCCAGTACTCTGCATGCGGCTAGCTGTGTCACATACCACCTGACTTCATAGCGTACTCCCATAGGAGTCATTTACCTGATAGGGGGGTCTACTCCAGCCACAGATGAGTTACTTATTACCAAATTTTTAGCGTACTCCTATGGAGTCATTCACCTGATAGGTGGGTCTACCCCAGCCACAGCGTTATTGACGTGTCAATTTTTTGGAGCTTTTTTTAAAAATGGACAATGGTGTGATGGACAGTGAATCACTCCAAAACTTTCACAGGGACCCCTTTGTTTACCCGGGGTCCTTGCTGTTCTTTAGTTGCACCTACTGAACTGGGAGTCAAGAACTGTGTATGACCAATCTTTTGCAAAGTTCAAGAGTCCTTACCTTCCATAACGGAAAGCACTGTTTATTTACTTATTCACAGTATGTAAAATTTTGTATGTTGTTTATTAACATGTATTGTTATTCTTCTTTTCCCATTCCGGGAGTACTGGATTTAACCAGGGGCGAGTGCAGCGCCCTAGAGTCCTGATCATTGCAGTAATGTCGCTCTGCCGCTAAGGGGAGTGATGTTATGTCCAATTGCACTAAAAGAGTTCACCTGACCAGGTAACACAGTCACACATTACACTTCACACTCCGGCCACCAGGGGGAGAAAAAGGCACTATGTATTAGGCCACTCCTCACACTTTGGTAAAACTGGGGGTTGGATAGGAAGTTAGGAGAACGCAGCCTGAGAGAGCTCCAGGGAGGACCTGTCAGAAGTGGGAATCTGGCAGGTACCTAGCAGAAAGGACAGATTGTTATGGAGCCGCGCCTGCACTACCTTGCGGCGGCATCTTAAGAAAGGACACGAAGCGAAGGATATTGTGGAGAAGTGAGAAGTGGGATCATAGTACAAAGGAGATAGGACCAGAAGGAGTCGTGCCCTGAGATTGGCAACATCCTTCTGAGGCGCGTAGCCGGTGGCCGGAGCACCGAGGAAGTAACAGACTCCACGCATTACTTCAAACAGCGGCAGGACAGTTAATTACAGGTTGGCTGTCTGACTCAAATCACCTAAACGGACATAGGAGGCAATCGTGGGAGAGGGGAGTCTCTAGGGTCCCAGAATAACTCCAGGCCTGTCATATGGGTGCGTCCTAGCCATATTATTGGGGAGACGGAGAAGAGAATGAACAGATACGACAGTTGTGAGGACTATCCCATGGTGCTCAGCAGGGAAGGACTACACCACACAGGCGCTAGAAGGTAGACACTGATTCCCACCTGCAAAGGGAGCTCTGGATGTGCCTTCGGACCGGCCAGTCTCAGCCAGCCCTGTTAGCAGTGCTCTGGATTGCGGACCCTGAAGCCTTCAGTAAAAAGGTAAAGCGACTGCAACCCTGTGTCCTCGTTATTCCTCGCACCTCGCACCATCACCTTTCATTGGATGCCCCTTAGCAGGGTCGCGGACCGGGTCTAGCCACCGTGACAACCCCGGACCGAGTAACCCGCGGCCCTGTGTCTGGGGGTGCTTCATTATTATAGCGCCATTTATTCCTTGGCGCTTTACATGTGAGGAGGGGTATACATAATAAAAACAGGTACAATAATCTTGAAAAATACAAGTCACAACTGGTAGAGGAGGAGAGAGGACCCTGCCCGCGGGGGCTCACAATCTACAAGGGATGGGTGAGGATACAGTAGGTGAGGACAGAGCTGGTCGTGCAGTGGTTTGGTCGATCGGTGGTTACTGCAGGTTGTAGGCTTGCCAGAAGAGGTAGGTCTTCAGGTTCTTTTTGAAGGTTTCTATGGAAGGTAAGAGTCTGATATATTGTGGTAGAGAGTTCCAGAGTAGGGGTGATGAGCGAGAGAAATCTTGTATGCGACTGTGGGAAGAGGAGATAAGAGGGGAGTAAAGAAGGAGATCGTGTGAGGATCGGAGGTTGCGTGCAGGAAAGTACCGGGAGACGAGGTCACAGATGTATGGAGGAGACAGGTTGTGGATGGCTTTGTATGTCATGGTTAAGCTTTTGTAATGGAGTCTCTGGGTAATGGGGAGCCAGTGAAGGGATTGACAGTGGGGAGAGGCCGGGGAATAGCGGGGGGACAGGTGGATTAGTTGGGCAACAGAGTTTAGAATAGATTGGAGGGGAGGCCACAGAGCAGGAGGTTACAGTAGTTGAGGCGGGAGATGATGGGGGCATGGACTAGGGTTTTTGCAGATTCTTGGTTTAGGAATGTACGGATCTGTGAAATATTTTTGAGTTGAAGGTGGCAGGAAGTGGAAAGGGCTTGGATATGCGGTTTGAAGGAGAGATCAGTGTCAAGGATTACCCCGAGACAGCGAGCTTGTGGGACTGGGGAGAGTGGGCAGCCATTTACTGTAATGGATAGGTTCGTTGGGGGGGTCATGTGAGATGGGAGAAAGACAATGAATTCTGTTTTGTCCATGTTAAGTTTTAGAAATCTAGCGGAGAAGAAGGATGAAATAGCGGATAAACATTGAGGGATTCTGGTTAGTAAGGTAGTGATATCTGGTCCAGAGATGTAGATCTGTGTGTCATCAGCATAGAGATGATACCGAAAACCGTGAGATTCTATGATCTATCCTAGGCCAAAAGTGTAAATGGAGAAGAGCAGGGGCCCTAGAACTGAACCTTGCGGGACTCCGACAGATAGGTGGCGAGGTGAGGAGGTGGTGTGTGAGTGGGAGACGCTGAATGTCCGGTCTGTTAGGTATGACGAGATCCAGGATAGGGCCAAGTCTGTGATGCCAAGGGATGAGAGGGTCTGTAGTAATAGGGAATGGTCCACTGTGTCAAAGGCAGAGGACAGGTCCAGGAGGAGGAGGATAGAGTAGTGTTGCTTGCTCTTGGTGGTTAATAGGTCATTGGTGACCTTAGTTAGGGCAGTTTCAGTGGAGTGGTGTGACCGGAAGCCTGATTGTAAGCGGTCGAATATATGTATATGCATATACAAAAGAAATAGGTATCGCGCTACAATAAGGGTCTAGAAATAACTGTTGTATAGAAAACCACCTTTAAATTAGTTATCTAAATTGTGCTACTGCTTTATACCATACTGAAGATCAGAAGAGGCTGAAGATCAGAAGAGGACGTCTTGTAATGAAGATGGGAGGCGCCGCAGCGGACCGGAGACGCCCATCCGACCTGACCAGCAGCGGGACCGCCCCTGGGTAAGTATAATCTAACGTATTTTTCTCCTTTTTCAGGTAACATCGGGGGCTTATCTACAGCATTACAGAATGCTGTAGATAAGCCCCTGATGCCGGTGGGCTTACCTCACCCGCGATTTTCGGGGTGACAGGTGCCCTTTAAACCAATAAGAACGTCTGTAGTGGGCTACTGTGGGACTAGTGCACAGTGATAGTAGAGCAATATTATTTGATATTTTATAGTCTTTTAAGTATACAGTGGGATCACTACCCGGTTACTGCACTGTGCTAGGACTTACAGTCATAGTTCCCATTGATTACCCAGTATGGTATAAAGCAGTAGCACAATTTAAAGGTGGTTTTCTATACAACAGTTATTTCTAGACCCTCATTGTAGCGTGATACCCATTTGTTTTGCATATGTGATTTCTTAGACTTTGACATAGCTGGCACAGTGCTAGTCTTGGTATCAGCAGCTTCATAAAAGGAGAATTATTTTCTGTAGTGCCAGTGTGTTTTTTGTTTTTCTCTTATATTTGCATATATTTGTGCTTTGGTTGGTCAGAGATACAATTTCTCTGCCCTTTGTTATAGTAATTTACATGTTGGAAAAATACTCCGTCCCATCCCTTTTTAGGCTCACCCACGTTCCATATCTGGATTTTGTCATGTTGGTTATTTAATTATTTCTTGTTTATAACCATATTTCCTAATAAAGATTCATATTATTCAAATTTACGTCTGTCCTAGCACATTTTTATTTTTGTTAATTTGAAAAACTGTAAGCACAATCTATTGTCCGTTTAAAGCGGCTGTGTGGCCTTGGGATACAAGTCTGCAGTTACTCTATGAATCCTCACATCATGCGCACTGCACATTGTCTGGATTATCCGGTGCTGGGTAGTGTTGAGCGATACCGTCCGATACTTGAAAGTATCGGTATCGGATAGTATCGGCCGATACCCGAAAAATATCGGATATCGCCGATACCGATATCCGATACCAATACAAGTCAATGGGACATCAAGTATCGGAAGGTATTCTCATGGTTCTCAGGGTCTGAAGGAGAGGAAACTCTCCTTCAGGCCCTGGGATCCATAGGGATGTGTAAAATAAAGAATTAAAATAAAAAATATTGATATATTTACCTCTCCGGCGGCCCCTGAACTCAGCGCGGGTAACCGGCAGGCTTCGTTGTTCAAAATCAGCGCTTTTAGGACCTGAGAATCACGTCCCGGCTTCTGATTGGTCGCGGGCCGCCCATGTGACCGCCACGCGACCAATCACAAGCCGCGACGTCACCGCAAGCTATTAACGCGCTCATTTTTAAAAATGAGCGCGTTAATGACTTTCAAAGACGTAGCGGCTTGTGATTGGTCGCGTGGCCGCGACCAATCACAAGCCGCTACGTCTTTGAAAGCCATTAACGCGCTCATTTTTAAAAATGAGCGCGTTAATAGCTTGCGGTGACGTCGCAGCTTGTGATTGGTCGCGTGGCCGCGACCAATCACAAGCCGCTACGTCTTTGAAAGTCATTAACGCACTCATTTTTAAAAATGAGCGCGTTAATAGCTTGCGGTGACGTCGCGGCTTGTGATTGGTCGCGTGGCCGCGACCAATCACAAGCCGCTACGTCTTTGAAAGTCATTAACGCGCTCATTTTTAAAAATGAGCGCGTTAATAGCTTGCGGTGACGTCGCGGCTTGTGATTGGTCGCGTGGCCGCGACCAATCACAAGCCGCTACGTCTTTGAAAGTCATTACCGCGCTCATTTTTAAAAATGAGCGCGTTAATAGCTTGCGGTGACGTCGCGGCTTGTGATTGGTCGCGTGGCGGTCACATGGGCGGCCCGCGACCAATCAGAAGCCGGGACGTGATTCTCAGGTCCTAAAAGCGCTGATTTTGAACAACGAAGCCTGCCGGTTACCCGCGCTGAGTCCAGGGGCCGCCGGAGAGGTAAATATATCAATATTTTTTATTTAAATTCTTTATTTTACACATCTCTATGTATCCGATACCGATACCCGATACCACAAAAGTATCGGATCTCGGTATCGGAATTCCGATACCGCAAGTATCGGCCGATACCCGATACTTGCGGTATCGGAATGCTCAACACTAGTGCTGGGAACAGGCTGTCTTGCAACCGCAAGTTTGCGATTTACCGTATATACTGGAGTATAAGCCGACCCGAGTATAAGCCGACCCCCCTAATTTTGCCACAAAAAACTGGAAAAACTTAATGACTAGAGTATAAGCCTAGGGTGGGAAATGCAGCAGCTACCGGTAAATGTCAAAAGTAAAAATAGATACCAATAAAAGTAAAATTAATTGAGACAACGGTAGGTTAAGTGTTTTTGAATATCCTTATTGAATCAGGAGCCTCATATAATGATCCATAAAGTTTATGATGGGCCCCATAAGATGCTCCATATTAAAATATGCCCCATATAATCCTGCATAAAGGTTAATAATGGCCCCATAAGATGCTCCATAGACACATTTGCCCAATATAATGCTGCACAAATGCTGATTATGACCCAATAAGATGCTCCATACAGACACTTGGCCCATATACCTTAATGCTCCACAAACGTTAATTATGGCCCCATACAGACACTTGCCCCATATAGTGCTGCATAAACGTTATGGCCCCATACAGTGCTGCACAAACGTTATGGCCCCATATAAAAATATTTAGAATTGAGAGTCCTCAGTGGTTGATACCTTTTAATGGCTAACTGAAAAGATGGTAACAAATTGCAAGCTTTCGAGACTACACAGGTCTCTTCATCAGGCAAAGACTAAAAGAAATTCTGAAGAATCACATATTTATGCACAACATAGTATAGAAAAAAAAAAAAAGAGGGGAAAAAAACAAGGATAAGCCAGGTGACATGAAGCAGAATTACCATGGGTGATAAACAGTTACGTCCATAAATATTGGGCCAATTCTTAGGTAAGGATTGTTTTATTGTCCTGTGATTAGGGTCTCTGTTGTGGCGACCCCATATGGTCTGATGGGCAAGTTCCTTAGTTGATGTAAAAAGACATAAATCCATGTGACACATTCATTCCTGCAGTGTGAGTGTCAAAGGTCGTCATCAGTTTATATTCCCAGACTCTCCTATCTTTCTGCGATTTGAAGCTACCTTTTAACACATGTAATTTCATGTCTATAATGTTATGATTTGGGAGACAGAAATGTATTGCTACAGGTAGATCCATTCTTTTTCTCTTATTGTATGGCGGTGAGAGTTCATCCTTGTTATGTCTTTTTACATCAACTAAGGAACTTGCCCATCAGACCATGTGGGGTCGCCACAACAGAGACCCTAATCACAGGACAATAAAACAATCCTTATCTAAGAATTGACCCAATATTTATGGACGCAACTGTTTATCACCCATGGTAATTCTGCTTCATGTCACCTGGCTTATCCATGGTTTTTTCCACTCTTTTTTTTTTTTCTATACTATGTTGTGCATAAATATGTGATTCTTCAGAATTTGTTTTAGTCTTTGCCTGAGGGCAGTCCCACACGTCCAGATAATTCCGGTACCGGAAAAATCGGTACCGGTATTATCTGTGTCCATGTGCCGGTGCGTTTCTGTGGCACATCAGTGTGGCACACGTGCGGCACACGTGTGCTGCCCGTGTGCCCACTGGGTACCACACGCACCGTGCCAGAGACAGCGCTAAAGTTTAGCACTGTCCCCTGCATCGTGCTGAAGCCCCATTCATATCTTCCCTGCAGCAGCATTTACTGTAGAGAAGATATGAATAATAGTGTGTAAAATCCAGGTCCCCATCCCCCTCCCACCCCCTGTGCGCACCCCCGCTGTGATTAAACTACGCACCCAGCTCCCGGCTCCCTCGCTGCTTCCTGTCCTGGCCGCACTTTGTACTGTATGAGCGGTCACGTGGGGCCGCTCATTTACAGTAATGAGCGTGACCGCTCATACAGTACAAGGTGCGGCCAGGACAGGAAGCAGCGAGGGAGCCGGGAGCTGGGTGAGTATTTTAATCACAGCGGGGGGGGACGGGGGGGGGGGGGGCGCACAGGGGGTGGGAGAGGGGTGGGGACCTGGATCTGGATTTTACACACTATTATTCATATCTTCTCTACAGCAAACGCTGCTGCAGGGAAGATATGAATGGCGGATTCAGCACCAGTGGGGGGGACAGCGCTTAATGTAGCGCTGTCTCCTGCACGGCACACGTGTAAAAAACGGTGTTTTACACGGACCCATTGACTTTAATGGGTCCGTGTAATCCGTGCGCTCCCACGAACACTGACATGTCTCCGTGTTTGGCACACGGAGACACGGTCCGCAAAAAATCAATGACATCTGTACAGATGCATTGATTTTAATGTGTGTACGTGTGTCAGTGGCTCCAGTACGTGAGGAAACTGTCACCTCACGTACCGGAGCCACTGGCATGTGAAACCGGCCTGATGAAGAGACGTAGGTAGTCTCGAAAGCTTGCAATTTGTTACCATCTTTTCAGTTAGCCATTAAAAGGTATCAACCACTGAGGACTCTCAATTCTAAATATTATTCTATCTACTGGCTAACACGGTACCAAGATATATTTCTTTCCTGTATGGCCCCATATAGTGCTGCACAAACGTTATGGCCCCATATAGTGCTGCACAAATGTTATGACCCCATATAGTGCTGCACAAATGTTATGGCCCCATATAGTGCTGCACAAATATTATGGCCCCATATAGTGCTGCACAAATGTTATGGCCCCATACAGTGCTGCACAAATGTTATGGCCCCATATAGTGCTGCACAAACGTTATGGCCCCATAGATGCTCCATACAGACACTTGCCCCATTTGCTGTTGCTGCGATAAAAAAAAAAATAATAACCTACTCACCTCTCCGTCGCTCAGGCCCCCGGCACTTTCAATAGTTACCTGCTCCTTGTTCCGGTGCAGCTCCATCTTCCACATTGACGTTCAGCAGAGGGCACGCACTAACTACGTCACCGTGCCCTCTGACCTGAGCGTCACTGCTGAAGACAGAGTGATGCCCGGAACGAGGAAAGGTGACTATCGCGCAGGGCAGCGCTCCCTGTATACGAACCTGGTCCTGGCGCTGTGCAGTCCCTGCTTCCCCGACGCTGCAGCTTCATCCTGTACTGAGCGGTCACCGTTACCGCTCATTACAGTAATGAATATGCGGCTCCACCTCTATGGGAGGTGGAGCCGCATATTCATTACTGTAATGAGTGGTACCATGTGACCGCTCAGTACAGGAAGAATCTGCTACTGCCGGCGCCGAGGAAGCCAGGGACCTGCAGGGACCGCGCCAGGAGTAGGTAAGTATAATTTCACAGCCCCCGCTCCCCTGCCGACCCTGCGTATGACTCGAGTATAAGCCGAGAGGGGGACTTTCAGCCCAAAAAAGTGGGCTGAAAATCTCGGCTTATACTCGAATATATACGTACATACTTCTGGCCACATTCAAACTAGATGTGTCTGGCCTTGCTCAATACACTTACATTGAGTACTGGCCCGTCTAGTCTGTATGTGACTGGATGTATGTAAATAACATGCTTGCGGTCACAAGCCTGACACAGGAGAATCCTCACAAGTATGCCGTCGCATAGAGTAACTGCAGATTTGCAGCTTAAGGCCAGACAACTCCTTTATCATAATCCCTTCAAGCCATAAGCCAACAGGCTGCACATGCTCGTGGCCACTTATTTGGACTTTGGGCGCCCCTTTTTTTGAGGATTAGAATGGTTCTCAGGAGCCGGATCGTGTAATTATCACCAAACCTGTGGATAGTGATATATGTTGTTCGCGCTTCTCTTTTTAGTCCTGATGCCGCATTCACGTGTTAATATGTATTCTTTCTTTTGGGGTGATCTGATATCCTTGGTAGATATTATTCTAATTAAATTGACTTCTCAACTTAATACAAAACTGTGTGGTCATAGTCTTGAAAATCCATCTTGAGCATGTCGAGCGCTCTCCTGTAGCCATAGACGTTTCAGCTTCTAAGGCTTAGAGTACAACGCTCCCTCGGGGGGCAGTTACTACTTCCCTGTAGTTTTTTATTATAGACACATAATGTATATGGAAAATAGGACTCTTCACATTTCCACTGATAACTAATCTTCTTGAAAATGACTCTCACATCCCTCATAACCTGGATATTGACTGTATTCCAGATGTGCCATTTTATTTTTAGAATGTGCTGGCCAAGATTTTTTTTTTCCTTATTCCCATAAAGAATATTTTCCATGTTCTTCCCCCCACCTCTTTTTCCATTGACACATGTAAAGCTTGAAGTTCTCTCATGTGTGATCTTATATCCATATGATACGGATACAAGGCATATTGTTGCTGCTGCTTGCCTAGCTTTCCATGCTGATCAGATTTCCCGTCCGGTATTCGCTATGAGTTAAATGCCATTAGCATTAGCATGCCTTCTTCTCCTTTTGCGTTTCCATCTTGACCCGCTTTCGAACGCCTGCCACTCCTTATTACGTTACAAGACTTATTTCTGACATGCCCTAAATTAGATAGGGATGTTTCCTACTCGAAAATAGAAGTAGTTCAAGCCCTTCTCTCATCGGCTGCATCCAAAACAGAGACACTGGGAAATAATAATAATACAAAAAAAATAATAATAATACAATTGCGCAAATAGTTAAATGTGTGATAAAATAATGACAGGAAATATCCGCTCAAATTATGTAATGGTTGTGCTGTAAGGTTATCTACGTAAAGTTTAAAAAGGGTGCCAAAAAATGCCTTAACTATAGGATGCCTTAACTGACTTCTTATAATGGGGCACAGGGTTAAGAAAAATGTTTTGTCATCAATATAAAGAGCAAAATCGATATATAAATAAAATATAAATAAATAAATAAAATAAATATCACTTTATCAGAAATATATTAAAAACATATACTGTATATATAAAGAGCATAACGTGGACCACTCGGACGTTTAAAGTCTATGGTGGTCCAGAAGTAGTTAATTAAAAAGGTAGTTTATTTCTATTTACATTACACCTATAGAATTTAACACTATGTCTATGTCTTCTACAGTACTTATATACATATATAATATTTATTTTTCATTTTTTTATATTTTATATTGTATAAATATGTAATATATATATATATATATATAATATCAGACAAAATATAGAATCAATTAAATATAAATTTGTATGATATAATGCATACAGGTGCTTCTCACAAAATTAGAATATCATCAAAAAGTTAATTTATTTCAATTCTTCAATACAAAAAGTGAAACATATATTAGATCAAGTCATTACAAGCAGAGTGATCTATTTCAAGTGTTTATTTCTGTTAATGTTGATGATTATGGCTTACAATCAATGAAAACCCAAAAGTGCCAATCTCAGTAAATTAGAATACTTTATAACACCAGCTTGAAAAAATGATTTTAAAATCTGAAATGTTGGCCTACTGAAATGTATGTTCAGTAAATGCACTCAATACTTGGTCGGGGCTCCTTTTGCATCAATTACTGCACCAATGCAGCGTGACATGGAGGATGTTCAGCCTGTGGCACTGCTGAGGTGTTATGGAAGCCCAGGTTGCTTTGATAGCAGCCTTCAGCTCGTCTACATTGTTGGGTCTGGTGTCTCGCATCTTCTTCTTGACAATACCTCATAGATTCTCTGTGGGGTTAAGGTCAGACGAGTTTGCTGGCCAATCAAGCACCGTGATACTGTTGTTTTTAAACCAAGAATTTGTACTCTTGGTAGTGTGGACAGGTGCCAAGTCCTGCTGGAGAATGTCTAGTGTTAATATCCAAATGAGAATAAAATTTACAGTTCTTTAAACTGAATGTAGGGTAAACACAGAAAATGTGCTTGGTCAGAGACGAAAGGGGGGAAAAAATGGACTGAACTAGATAAAGAGTGGTGAATTGCAAGGGATGTTCACTAAAATATTTTATATTTTTTTAAATGGTAACATGGTGGTCTGAAAATAACAAAACAAACAAAACAAAAACAAGCTCAATTTTCCTACAGTGCCCCAGAAGGCAAAATAAAATATTACACATTTTTCTTTGAAGCATATGTGTCACGATTCTCTGTTCAGTGAGTCTTGGCGCAGAGTGAGTGACAACTTAGTTGTCCAATCTGGTGCAGGGTAGTGCTGAGCTGTCAGTATTTGGATAGACAGCTTAGCTGTCCAATCTGAAACAGGGAGGTGCTCAGCTTCCTTCAGGTGTTTCAGGTTCTAAGTGTTTACCCAGCTACTTAGGTAAGCTGTCAGTCCTAGATCTCTGCCAGTCATAGCATTTGCTTGGTGGTGTATATTTGCCCTGTATTCCTGTGCTCTGTTTTTTAATCAGTTGCTGCCTGACCTTGAGCTTTGTTCTGACCATCCAATTGCCTAGCCTCTTTGCTCTGATCTGCAATCTTCCTGGTATTCTGACCTCGGACCATGCTCTGATTGTGCCTTTGTCTTTCCTCTTTAGTTTACTACATGCTTTCTTGGTTTCTGACCTGAACGTTTGACTACCCTGCCTCACAGCTTTTCCGTGACTATTGATTAGCGAGTCCACAGTATGGACTTCTGTTGTTTACAGTGTGTGACCATGGTCCTCCAGAGCTGCTGAGAACGCAACTATTATCTGTGGCTAATAAGGTTAACCCATCTCTATCGACTAAACATGTCCTAATGATTATTATTCTTATCCCTTTAATATTATAATTCTTTTTTTATCTGTATTTCATTTATTCATTTTTATTAATGCAAATTTTACGTGCATTCGTTTTGCTCTTTTTTAAATTTAATAATTTAATTTAGAAAATTCCACATTCACTTGAAGCAACTATCATGTTGTCTTGCATGTAAAGTATATACGCACTTCTTACCCTTTTGAGGTTAGGTTATTCAGATGGGTGGGTCCGGCACAAATACCAAGCCGAGATAAATGGAAAAAAAATGACTTGTTTTTGTGTGTGTGCAACATAACATCTGAATTTTTGACATTTGGGAAACGTGGAAAGTAAGGAAATGAAATGAGAACTAAATGTAATTATCCCTTAATACAGCGACGCATAGAAATGGGATGCTTGGCGGAGCCTTGCTCACTCCAAAATGCAAAGAAACCATATTTGAGACACTTGAAGCCAGATGTACATTTAGATTACTTAAGTTTAAAACATAAGAGTTGACATGGAAATTATGTGCCACGTTGACCATTGCGGGTGTTCAACTAAAGCTCCTAACTTTTGCATAGTAAAATCAAAGGAAGAAATAAAAGGGAGTGCAAGCGAAATGATTTCCTTGTGTGGTTTGGATTCAGACAACCAAGAAAAACTGTGAAGTGGGTGACTTTGGATTGGACATTCTGAAATCCAAAGTGCCCCATCCGTCTTTATCACAGCATCTGTAAAGGAAAGTGGAAACACATCCGTACACGTTTGATGGTTGGTCAGTCCTGCTGAAATTGTCAGACTGACCGCTGTTTGGCTAATGTGCATGGCTACTTTTATAGAACTGCTCTCATTTGACGTGGCAAAAGGGCTTTTGCGCCCTCTCTGGGTTCAGAAGGGATTACATCCTGGCTGCGTAATGTCCTTCCTATAGCTAGCTTGCTCCTCCGATCTCATGAAATTCTTGACCAGATTTGGATCTTTTTGCATGGACACCGCACTATTAGGGTTAATGTATTTTTTTTTATAAATCATGAATAATATCTTGACAGATTAATTATTCTACATTCGGATATTTCACAAGAAATAATATTTATATTTAAAAATAAAAAGTGTTAATGTAGAAGAAGAAAGAGTTGATCTATTTCCCACAAGTCGGAAGAATCTTCTTGTGGATTGTGAGAACTATCCCTGTTCACTCTCAGCCATCCTTGTTCTAATTAAAGCTTAGTCATCGGCATACTTGGGGTTTTTCTAAATATTGTTTCTCTGTCTTTCGGTGCCAATATGAGTGTACAATTAAAATGTTAAATATGTAGGAACTTTGCCAATTTGTCAGATCCAGGACGTTACAATTTTCCAACAACACCCATAGATTGGCATGTTTGGGTTCACAAATGCTCCATCAACAGGAAAAGGTGGTTGAGGCGAGCGAGTGATTCAGATTTTAGAACAGCTTTGAAAATCTTACTTCATTGGTCAAATACCATTATTGTTATTGCTACCAGGGATTGGCACAGCATCTTTTGTGAAAGAATTTGCATTAGTGCCAAATTTAGTTGTAAATACCATAGTGCTTCTCTTAGTCATAGGATTTTTTTACTATTAGTCCTTATTATTGCACAATGCTGTACAGCTTATAAAGGATCAAACTGTTTCTATACAGCCATTCCTCATGGGCCGGCTGAAACTGTAAAGAGCTCCTCCTCTTCACTGACATTACAAGCGGGGGCGTGGTTGTAAGGTCACAAAAAAAAATAAGGCGCACACAAATATCAGTTATACTTGTTCTGGGATAGTAGATGTGTTAGTGTGAACCTGCTTCAGGATGGAGCCCTAAACAGATGAGCTAAAAGGGGCCCTATAGAGATGATCTAATTGATGTGATGTAAATTATATTCATTACGAAGTTTTGGGAATTCGCTTAGCCTGGTAAGTTTAAACAATTTGCAACTTGCTTTGTGCACCATTTTACACATTGCAGAAGATTGTATCGGCCAAAAAAGGAAAACATGTCATCAGGAGTGCTTCTCCATCTTGCCTTGCAGCTATGATATCACATGGCATATCAAAATCAGGAGGGACTATTGTAGCAGATATAAAAAAAGGTTGCACTCTATCATGCTAAAACATGTCAATGTGAAATGTATGAAATATGAATAGCAATACTGCTTTTGAATATCAGGAAAAAAAAATGAGACGCTTAGCATAAAATTTGGCCAAATTATATCTGCCCATCAACCATCGTCAAGGCGGTCTTAAAAAATGATGGGTACCTACAGTACTACAGACCAAAAGTTTGGACACACCTTCTCATTTAAAGATTTTTCTGTATTTTCATGACTATTAAAATTGTACATTCACACTGAAGGCATCAAGACTATGAATTAACACATGTGGAATTATATACTTAACAAAAAAGTGTGAAACAACTGAAAATATGTCTTATATTCTAGGTTTTGCTTTGATGACTGCTTTGCACACTCTTGGCATTCTCTTGATGAGCTTCAAGAGGTAGTAGATATCATTTGGCCAAATTTTATGCTAAGCATCTCAAAAATGTTTTCCTGATATTCAAAAGCAGTATTACTATTCATATTTCATATATTTCACATTGACATGCTTTAGCACGATAGAGAGCAACCTTTTTATTGGATATTCTATATGGAGGTAGCTCCTCCTGGTATGCACCTACTCACACTAGTCTGGATGTGCCAGTCAGTTTTTTGTCATCTGTATAAAAACAGATGCAGGGAATGCAGCGGCCACTTTATGGTGAATCTGGATAGCGAGAGGATGTCACAGCTCACAGCTTAGCTATAGAGATAGAAAATGATATAAAACACTGAAAACAACATACAGACAGTGTGTAATAGCGCAGTAGATAAGAATATTAGTGTGTGAAGAAAAGAAAATAGTATCGTACATGTTTTTCAGGGCAGTTGGAAGCTTTGAATACTTTGAAATCTTGAAGAAATTTTGCCAATCTGGTGAATTTTAATTTCGAAAGATTCACTCATTTCTAAGTCTCTATTCTGCTTTTTGCTTTGGGCCTACGATTGGAACAGCCTTGTTTATGGGCCATTGAATTGTTGTATATTGCAACACTGTATGAAACTGAATTGTAGTAGGTTGCAGAAGTGAGGGACCTTGGAGAACCCCTTTAAAGAAGTTGTATAATAATATAAAAACATGATTGCTTTAATTTTAAAAAACAGCACCCCACCTGTCCTCAGGTAGTGTATGGTATTGCAGGTCAGCCACAGTTCTTATAATACAGAGGAACTTCAATACAAGACACAACCCATAAACTGGTGAAGTCCTCATTCGGGAGGTAACTAGTCATGTTTTTCTTATCCTGGCTTCTCTCTTGAAATTATGCCAGACAACTATCAAATACATGCACGATATGTATTAATCTACTATTGTTCACATATTTGAAGTTCAAGAAATGGCCGAATGTTTTAATAAATGTTGTTAGCCCACTCCAGTTCCAGAGTCATGTCTGACCAATCTTTCTAATTGGTGTTGGGTATCAACAAGTCCCAAGCAACAAGTCTATCTCAAAACAAAGCTATTTCTCAGATGAGGTCAGAAAAGGGCAAATAAGTTTTATTCTTCCCAACTCAGGTTTAGGTGTTCTCTTTGGGGAAGGGAGAGTAAGCTGCCACCAAACATCTGCCTACCGCAACTGGAAAAAAGAATGGGTCATGTTGAAAGTCAACTTGCACAGTCATTCTTTCCTTAACATCTGCTATCAGTGAACAGTCAGGAGAACAATTTACAGCGCCCCTCACTATTGCGTCAGGAGGTGAGCGGTGCAGATGACGTTGTATTTGCGCAGGCCTGCCTAGATATACACACAATACATGCAATCGTGCCCTTGTCTATACATTGGTAACACAGTTTAATTTGCTCCTCGACCTTATATAATACAACCATGAAACCAGAGCCTGGAAAACCCATTTCTCAAACTCAACATGCCTAATCCTTCCTTACCGCAATATCTGCCTTTGAGAATGGTGATCCCCAGATATACTAGATGGTTGGTCAGTTCTCCCTGAATTTTTGGATTCAGCCCACATTTGCATCTTCATGAGTCCCACGCCTTCAGATGGAGTCATATAAGGTAATAATTGGTAAGGTAACCCCTTGCACTACGCTTGGTAAACTTATAATAGACAACACCCATTGTTTATATTTTTGTTATTTACTGTTCACCTCTCGAGGATCTTGCTACGGGCACTGGGTCCTCCTCCTGCCTCCGGTTCTTATTGTACTTCTGTGCATCAGGTTGCAATGGCAACCCTGCACATGCCTCTGACATCATGCCCCTAGTCATAATAGGTCATATCAGGATGTAGCTCACCACCAGAGTATTCAGGCAGCTGGCATCCATGCCTCTAGTGCACACTGCTTCCCTCTGTTAGCTCATTAGCCTCCTCAGCTCTGACATTGTGTTTTTTCTGCCTGGAGTCTGTCACAAACTGAGCTCTGTTACTGAGTCATCTCTGCTATACTGCTGTACCAGTGCTCCCTTGACTCTGTGACAAACTGAGCTCTGTGGCTGAGTCCAGGGCCAGACAGGGACTAAAATTCAGCCCTGGCATTTGAAGTTACATAGGCCCACTTGTCACATGGTGACTGTATAATCTCTTTATACACTTGTAGGTTACAAGAAGTGAGGGGAGTGTAACACGACTATATAACATATAATTACAGCTGTATCCAGCATTACAGCTCAGTCCTATTTATTGCTTTTAGTTGCTGTACCAAGAAAAGCCGCTACTTTACCTACATAACTGGATCTCGTAGATAATGAAGGGATTGTGGAACCTCATTCTGATGCTCCATAAACTTTGCCTACAGCCACTTTTGGTTCCACTGCGAAGCACGAGACCCGGTGACTCTGAAAAGTGGTGACATCAGTAACATCACTGCTCTTCAGATATTCCGGGTCTTGCGCTGAGCTCAGCGACTGTCAAGAGTGGTATTGTTACTACCGTCACCGCTCTTTAGAGTCGCTGGGTCTCGCCAGGTCTGGGCTAGTAGTAGGGTGTCTGATAGACACCTCTCCATTACTTACACCAGGGATTGATAGCAGCTGACATTACGCAGCTGACATCAACCCTAAAAATCATTACACATACCAGAATTAAATGCTCTGGCGGCTGGGAAAAGCAGTAGAGTTAGTGCTATTCCCAGGCGTTGGGTGCTAACTACAACTGTCATCATCCTTGCCTCATCTCCCTGCGAAGCATTTCTGCTGTATTTACATGCACTGATCTCAGGCGACTAAACGAGTGTGATGACAATACTGAAGTCATTCGCTTGTTTCCCGGCCTCTTTACACCAACTGAGAAAGAATGATGGGGACAGAACAATCACAATGAGAACAATCTGTCCCCATACAGTATCATGGTATCATCAGCACAACTACAGTTTACACCGGTGATGTGCTGCTGAGAACAAGGATTTCTGTTCCCACATAAACAATCCAATCACTCGATGAATAGGCAGCATTTTGCTTGTTTAGTATAACACACCCCATAGTTCTCCATATATTATAAAGTGCACCTCAGTCCGCCATATAGTATAATACACTCCTCAGTACTCCATATAGTATAATACACTCCTCAGTCCTCCATATAGTATAATATACTCCTCAGTCCTCCAAATAGTATAATACATTCCTAATAGTGCTCCATATAGTATAATGGCCCGCCATTGTCATCCATGTAGTACAATTCACTTCCCATAGTATAATGCACCCCATAGTTCTTCATATAGTATAATGTATTCCCCATAGTCCTCGATACAGTATAATGCAGCCCACATATAGTATAATGATGCCACCCCAGAGTATAATGCAGCCAACCCACAGAATATATTGTAGCCCACTGAGTATAATGTAACCCCCCAGAGAATATAATGCAGCCCCCTAATATAGAAACAGGAACACATGGGCTACTTGCACAGTGAACAAGTCTGTATGATCATGTTCACACACCACCAAGAAACCTGAAGACACAAAAGAGAATAGTAAAACCAAAAACACTCAGTTTGAAAAAATGTTGCAGTAATCCGCAAGTGCTAGTAAAAGATGTAAAAAACAGGGTATTTGGTTGATACGTTTTTTGCAAAAAATGTATACTAAGCTGCTCTACCAATCTTCACGGTATACCCTTATCAGAGCAGTCCTAACTAATGTATGCAATCCCGATCTGATGTATTTAAAAACCTGATCATCTGTATATAACCTGTGTGAACAGGGTTCAGAGAGGAAAAATCCATGTGTGCATACAGGGCAGAACAGCTTTTGTGCAGATAGCCCAAGAGGAGTGGTGGAACTCCCCAGTCTTGTAGACACAAGAGAACAATTATGGAAACAGGAACACATGGGCTACTTGCACAGTGAACAAGTCTGTATGATCATGTTCACACACCACCAAGAAACCTGAAGACACAAAAGAGAATAGTAAAACCAAAAACACTCAGTTTGAAAAAATGTTGCAGTAATCCGCAAGTGCTAGTAAAAGATGTAAAAAACAGGGTATTTGGTTGATACGTTTTTTGCAAAAAATGTATACTAAGCTGCTCTACCAATCTTCACGGTATACCCTTATCAGAGCAGTCCTAACTAATGTATGCAATCCCTATCTGATGTATTTAAAAACCTGATCATCTGTATATAACCTGTGTGAACAGGGTTCAGAGAGGAAAAATCCATGTGTGCATACAGGGTAGAACAGCTTTTGTGCAGATAGCCCAAGAGGAGTGGTGGAACTCCCCAGTCTTGTAGACACAAGAGAACAATTATGGAAACAGGAACACATGGGCTACTTGCACAGTGAACAAGTCTGTATGATCATGTTCACACACCACCAAGAAACCTGAAGACACAAAAGAGAATAGTAAAACCAAAAACACTCAGTTTGAAAAAATGTTGCAGTAATCCGCAAGTGCTAGTAAAAGATGTAAAAAACAGGGTATTTGGTTGATACGTTTTTTGCAAAAAATGTATACTAAGCTGCTCTACCAATCTTCACGGTATACCCTTATCAGAGCAGTCCTAACTAATGTATGCAATCCCTATCTGATGTATTTAAAAACCTGATCATCTGTATATAACCTGTGTGAACAGGGTTCAGAGAGGAAAAATCCATGTGTGCATACAGGGTAGAACAGCTTTTGTGCAGATAGCCCAAGAGGAGTGGTGGAACTCCCCAGTCTTGTAGACACAAGAGAACAATTATGGAAACAGGAACACATGGGCTACTTGCACAGTGAACAAGTCTGTATGATCATGTTCACACACCACCAAGAAACCTGAAGACACAAAAGAGAATAGTAAAACCAAAAACACTCAGTTTGAAAAAATGTTGCAGTAATCCGCAAGTGCTAGTAAAAGATGTAAAAAACAGGGTATTTGGTTGATACGTTTTTTGCAAAAAATGTATACTAAGCTGCTCTACCAATCTTCACGGTATACCCTTATCAGAGCAGTCCTAACTAATGTATGCAATCCCTATCTGATGTATTTAAAAACCTGATCATCTGTATATAACCTGTGTGAACAGGGTTCAGAGAGGAAAAATCCATGTGTGCATACAGGGTAGAACAGCTTTTGTGCAGATAGCCCAAGAGGAGTGGTGGAACTCCCCAGTCTTGTAGACACAAGAGAACAATTATGGAAACAGGAACACATGGGCTACTTGCACAGTGAACAAGTCTGTATGATCATGTTCACACACCACCAAGAAACCTGAAGACACAAAAGAGAATAGTAAAACCAAAAACACTCAGTTTGAAAAAATGTTGCAGTAATCCGCAAGTGCTAGTAAAAGATGTAAAAAACAGGGTATTTGGTTGATACGTTTTTTGCAAAAAATGTATACTAAGCTGCTCTACCAATCTTCACGGTATACCCTTATCAGAGCAGTCCTAACTAATGTATGCAATCCCTATCTGATGCATTTAAAAACCTGATCATCTGTATATAACCTGTGTGAACAGGGTTCAGAGAGGAAAAATCCATGTGTGCATACAGGGTAGAACAGCTTTTGTGCAGATAGCCCAAGAGGAGTGGTGGAACTCCCCAGTCTTGTAGACACAAGAGAACAATTATGGAAACAGGAACACATGGGCTACTTGCACAGTGAACAAGTCTGTATGATCATGTTCACACACCACCAAGAAACCTGAAGACACAAAAGAGAATAGTAAAACCAAAAACACTCAGTTTGAAAAAATGTTGCAGTAAACCGCAAGTGCTAGTAAAAGATGTAAAAAACAGGGTATTTGGTTGATACGTTTTTTGCAAAAAATGTATACTAAGCTGCTCTACCAATCTTCACGGTATACCCTTATCAGAGCAGTCCTAACTAATGTATGCAATCCCTATCTGATGTATTTAAAAACCTGATCATCTGTATATAACCTGTGTGAACAGGGTTCAGAGAGGAAAAATCCATGTGTGCATACAGGGTAGAACAGCTTTTGTGCAGATAGCCCAAGAGGAGTGGTGGAACTCCCCAGTCTTGTAGACACAAGAGAACAATTATGGAAACAGGAACACATGGGCTACTTGCACAGTGAACAAGTCTGTATGATCATGTTCACACACCACCAAGAAACCTGAAGACACAAAAGAGAATAGTAAAACCAAAAACACTCAGTTTGAAAAAATGTTGCAGTAATCCGCAAGTGCTAGTAAAAGATGTAAAAAACAGGGTGTTTGGTTGATACGTTTTTTGCAAAAAATGTATACTAAGCTGCTCTACCAATCTTCACGGTATACCCTTATCAGAGCAGTCCTAACTAATGTATGCAATCCCTATCTGATGTATTTAAAAACCTGATCATCTGTATATAACCTGTGTGAACAGGGTTCAGAGAGGAAAAATCCATGTGTGCATACAGGGTAGAACAGCTTTTGTGCAGATAGCCCAAGAGGAGTGGTGGAACTCCCCAGTCTTGTAGACACAAGAGAACAATTATGGAAACAGGAACACATGGGCTACTTGCACAGTGAACAAGTCTGTATGATCATGTTCACACACCACCAAGAAACCTGAAGACACAAAAGAGAATAGTAAAACCAAAAACACTCAGTTTGAAAAAATGTTGCAGTAATCCGCAAGTGCTAGTAAAAGATGTAAAAAACAGGGTATTTGGTTGATACGTTTTTTGCAAAAAATGTATACTAAGCTGCTCTACCAATCTTCACGGTATACCCTTATCAGAGCAGTCCTAACTAATGTATGCAATCCCTATCTGATGTATTTAAAAACCTGATCATCTGTATATAACCTGTGTGAACAGGGTTCAGAGAGGAAAAATCCATGTGTGCATACAGGGTAGAACAGCTATTGTGCAGATAGCCCAAGAGGAGTGGTGGAACTCCCCAGTCTTGTAGACACAAGAGAACAATTATGGAAACAGGAACACATGGGCTACTTGCACAGTGAACAAGTCTGTATGATCATGTTCACACACCACCAAGAAACCTGAAGACACAAAAGAGAATAGTAAAACCAAAAACACTCAGTTTGAAAAAATGTTGCAGTAATCCGCAAGTGCTAGTAAAAGATGTAAAAAACAGGGTATTTGGTTGATACGTTTTTTGCAAAAAATGTATACTAAGCTGCTCTACCAATCTTCACGGTATACCCTTATCAGAGCAGTCCTAACTAATGTATGCAATCCCTATCTGATGTATTTAAAAACCTGATCATCTGTATATAACCTGTGTGAACAGGGTTCAGAGAGGAAAAATCCATGTGTGCATACAGGGTAGAACAGCTTTTGTGCAGATAGCCCAAGAGCAGTGGTGGAACTCCCCAGTCTTGTAGACACAAGAGAACAATTATGGAAACAGGAACACATGGGCTACTTGCACAGTGAACAAGTCTGTATGATCATGTTCACACACCACCAAGAAACCTGAAGACACAAAAGAGAATAGTAAAACCAAAAACACTCAGTTTGAAAAAATGTTGCAGTAATCCGCAAGTGCTAGTAAAAGATGTAAAAAACAGGGTATTTGGTTGATACGTTTTTTGCAAAAAATGTATACTAAGCTGCTCTACCAATCTTCACGGTATACCCTTATCAGAGCAGTCCTAACTAATGTATGCAATCCCTATCTGATGTATTTAAAAACCTGATCATCTGTATATAACCTGTGTGAACAGGGTTCAGAGAGGAAAAATCCATGTGTGCATACAGGGTAGAACAGCTATTGTGCAGATAGCCCAAGAGGAGTGGTGGAACTCCCCAGTCTTGTAGACACAAGAGAACAATTATGGAAACAGGAACACATGGGCTACTTGCACAGTGAACAAGTCTGTATGATCATGTTCACACACCACCAAGAAACCTGAAGACACAAAAGAGAATAGTAAAACCAAAAACACTCAGTTTGAAAAAATGTTGCAGTAATCCGCAAGTGCTAGTAAAAGATGTAAAAAACAGGGTATTTGGTTGATACGTTTTTTGCAAAAAATGTATACTAAGCTGCTCTACCAATCTTCACGGTATACCCTTATCAGAGCAGTCCTAACTAATGTATGCAATCCCTATCTGATGTATTTAAAAACCTGATCATCTGTATATAACCTGTGTGAACAGGGTTCAGAGAGGAAAAATCCATGTGTGCATACAGGGTAGAACAGCTTTTGTGCAGATAGCCCAAGAGGAGTGGTGGAACTCCCCAGTCTTGTAGACACAAGAGAACAATTATGGAAACAGGAACACATGGGCTACTTGCACAGTGAACAAGTCTGTATGATCATGTTCACACACCACCAAGAAACCTGAAGACACAAAAGAGAATAGTAAAACCAAAAACACTCAGTTTGAAAAAATGTTGCAGTAATCCGCAAGTGCTAGTAAAAGATGTAAAAAACAGGGTATTTGGTTGATACGTTTTTTGCAAAAAATGTATACTAAGCTGCTCTACCAATCTTCACGGTATACCCTTATCAGAGCAGTCCTAACTAATGTATGCAATCCCTATCTGATGTATTTAAAAACCTGATCATCTGTATATAACCTGTGTGAACAGGGTTCAGAGAGGAAAAATCCATGTGTGCATACAGGGTAGAACAGCTTTTGTGCAGATAGCCCAAGAGGAGTGGTGGAACTCCCCAGTCTTGTAGTCTTTAAATACATCAGATAGGGATTGCATACATTAGTTAGGACTGCTCTGATAAGGGTATACCGTGAAGATTGGTAGAGCAGCTTAGTATACATTTTTTGCAAAAAACGTATCAACCAAATACCCTGTTTTTTACATCTTTTACTAGCACTTGCGGATTACTGCAACATTTTTTCAAACTGAGTGTTTTTGGTTTTACTATTCTCTTTTGTGTCTTCAGGTTTCTTGGTGGTGTGTGAACATGATCATACAGACTTGTTCACTGTGCAAGTAGCCCATGTGTTCCTGTTTCCATAATTGTTCTCTTGTGTCTACAAGACTGGGGAGTTCCACCACTGCTCTTGGGCTATCTGCACAAAAGCTGTTCTACCCTGTATGCACACATGGATTTTTCCTCTCTGAACCCTGTTCACACAGGTTATATACAGATGATCAGGTTTTTAAATACATCAGATAGGGATTGCATACATTAGTTAGGACTGCTCTGATAAGGGTATACCGTGAAGATTGGTAGAGCAGCTTAGTATACATTTTTTGCAAAAAATGTATCAACCAAATACCCTGTTTTTTACATCTTTTACTAGCACTTGCGGATTACTGCAACATTTTTTCAAACTGAGTGTTTTTGGTTTTACTATTCTCTTTTGTGTCTTCAAGCCCCCTAATATAGTATAATGCAGCCCCTGCATATATAATATATGGTAGCCCCCTCATAGAACTATAATGCAGCCCCCCATAGAATATAATGTAGCCCCTCGCTAGAATATAATACAGCACCCCATAGAATGTAATACAGCCCCCATAGAATGTAATGCAGCCAGCCCCCATAGAATGTAATGCAGCCAGCGCCCATAGAATGTAATGCAGCCAGCCCACATAGAATGTAATGCAGCCAGCTCCCATAGAATGTAATGCAGCACAGCCCCCACAGAATGTAATGCAGCACAGCCCCCATAGAATGTAATGCAGCCAGCCCCCATAGAATGCAATGCAGCCAGCCCCAATAGAATGTAATAAATCCCCCCATAGAATGTAATGCAGCCAGCCCCAATAGAATGTAATGCAGCCAGCCCCCATAGAATGTAATGGAGCCAAGCCCCCATAGAATGTAATGCAGCACAGCCCCCACAGAATGTAATGCAGCCAGCCCCAATAGAATGTAATAAATCCCCCCATAGAATGTAATGCAGCCAGCCCCCATAGAATGTAATGCAGCCAGCCCCAATAGAATGTAATAAATCCCCCATAGAATGTAATGCAGCCAGCCCCAATAGAATGTAATGCAGCAGCCCCATAGAATGTAATGGAGCCAAGCCCCCATAGTATTTAATGCAACCAGCCCCATAGAATGTAATGCAGCCAGCCCCCATATAATGTAATGCAGCACAGCCCCATAGAATGTAATGCAGCACAGCCCCCATAGAATGTAATGCAGGACAGCCCCCATGGAATGTAATGCAGCACAGCCCCCACTGAATGTAATACAGCACAGCCCCCATAGAATGTAATGCAGCATAGCCTCCATAGAATGTAATGCAGGACAGCCCCCATAGAATGTAATGCAGCCAGCCCCCATAGAATGTAATGCAGCCAGCCCCCATAGAATGTAATGCAGCCAGCCCCCATAGAATGTAGTGCAGCACAGCCCCCATAGAATGCAATGCAGCCAGCCCCAATAGAATGTAATGCAGCCAGCCCCAATAGAATGTAATAAATCCCCCCATAGAATGTAATACAGCACAGCCCCATAGAATGTAATACAGCACAGCCCCCATAGTATGTAATGCAGCCAGCCCCCATAGAATGTAATACCGCACAGCCCCCATAGAATGTAATACAGCACAGCCCCCATAGAATGTAATACAGCACAGCCCCCATAGAATGCAATACAGCACAGCCCCCATAGAATGTAATACAGCACAGCCACCATAGAATGTAATGCAGCACAGCCCGCATAGAATGTAATACAGCACAGCCCCCATAGAATGTAATCCAGCACAGCCTCCATAAAATGTAATACAGCACAGGCTCCATAAAATGTAATACAGCACAGCCCCCATAGAATGTAATACAGCACAGCCCCCATAGAATGTAATGCAGCACAGCCCCCATAGAATGTAATACAGCCCCCGCAATAGCCCCACAATCCAGCTATCACTCATTGTTATATTAAAAAAAAACATCTCCTCACCTCTCCTCGTGCTCTGCGCTGCTCCCAGCTCCGGTCTCTGCAGCTGCAGTCTGCCTGCCTGACACACAGCAGGTGCGCGATGATATGATGTCATCGCGCACCCGCAGTGTCAGAGGCAGAGCAGGGAATGATGGGAGAGGGAGCGACAGCGAACGCTCTCTCCTCCATCTGTGCATTCAACTGTACCGGCGTCATAGACGCCGATATAGATGAATGCGGCGGCGCTGGCAGAGGAGGAGTCGGCGCTGGTGAGCTGCCCATGACTGCCACCGGCCCTTCTGGCATTTGCCAGAAATGCCCGATGGCCAGTCCAGCCCTGGCTGCGTCAATGCTGGTATTCCGATATGTCAGTTTTGCCTGGACTTTGCCTGTGATTAAATAAGCTTTGGAGCCATATCAACTTTGTTGTATTCCTATACCAGCTTGCCTGAACTCAAAGCTTCATTGCTGAGTCTACCCTAGTTCCTTCTGAACTGCAATGTACAACTCTGCTATGTCTGCTGCCATTTCATCAACTCAGCTTCGTTATTCCATCTGTGATGCCCTAGTGCACCGATGCCATCTACCCCGATTGTATACCAGCTGCTCATGCTGGACATAGGAGCTTTGAGGATACACCTCACCAGGTGAGACATAATATCTACATTGGAAGGCAAAAGGGAAATAACGAGTGATTACCATCCCGCCTCACTCATAATTGCACCGGCACGTGCCAAGGACATCTTACAAGCTTTGAAATATTTTTCATACTGAGAACATCCCGCAGACTTGAACGACATCTAGACCACTATTAAAAATCTTTGCTTTGGCAAGAAAACTGAAAAAAAAAAGTATAAAAAAACCAGATGGAAAATGTGCGGTCTTTCCTATTTATTGTCCTAGTCCGGTGAACTTCACTACCTCTACAGAGTGTGAAAATCCTCCATGGGAGGCCATAGACTTTCTAGCTATTAGCCCAGACTTAACCACCTCTTAAACAACTTCCGAAAGGAAATAACCGCTTTATTGTCTGTCCAGAAACTTTTCCAAGGAAGGGAAGACTATACACACCCAAATTCCTGCAGGTTAGAGGACGGAAAATTCATCTTTCATTGCTGATTTTGGAAAAAAAAAATATTTTTTTGCCTATAAAAATAGATGCTTTTCTTGGTTGAAGGAGCTGGGACTTCTCGCTAAGAGCCGAGAGTGGTGGAAATATTTAGAAGGCAAAGAGACACAATTTTCATCAAAGAGCCTGATAATAATCAAAAGAACACAGCAGATGAAAAGTGTCTCTCCCGTTCATTCCAGCCTTTTCCTATCTGTATCAAAAACCTCAGAACTGGTTTGATGTCTTATTTTATTACTAGCTCACGGCATTACCAGCACTATGATAGGTATGTGCATAATGCTTCATAACGGAACAGATACAGATGTGTACACCCTTAAAGGGACCCTGCCAGGATGATTCTACTGTTGAAACTAGTGGTATGACTGTATACGTCGTAAAAAAAACTGGAAATACGATACCGGTTTTATGTTAATCTGATGTGACAGCACTGAGAAAACAAGCTTTAAAGCCACATGCAAATTACCGTGAAAGTGCACTGGGTGAGGGCGTGTCTATACATGATGAGTACACCGACACGCCCCCAATGCACTTCCAGGTTAATTTGGTCATGACGTCAAAGCTCGATTTCTCAGCCCTGGCTCATCGGATTACTGCGAGAAAGGTATCATTTTTATTGTTGCTTTAGGACCTATACAGCCATAACACTAATTTTAGTAATAAAATCATCCTGCAGCTTCCCTTCAACCTTTCTTGAACTTGTTATTTGCTTTGTTCTGGAGGCCCCAAAGTCACGAAGTCACGGAGGTTCTAATCCCCAGCGAGACAGCGAAAGGATAAGACTCTGTCAGGTGCTCTAATTTGTTTCCTCGCTGGGAATGTGCTATATGTTGTTGAATGTTGGTGATCCAATAGTCTTACCGGAGTGTGGTACCCTCACCCTGTGTTGCCTGAGTAGAGTTCTGCCCATGGGAAAGGAGTACAGGCATTCAGTGGGATGAGTCCTGGCCCGTGAGAACTTTCTAAAGCCAGCCAGACCAGCACCCATTGACCCTAGTGTCTCCACAATGTTTGATTGGTGGGGGTGCAGCTCCCAGCACCCCTGACGATCAGGCATTCCTGGAACTACTCAGTTCTAAAGCTGGACAGGACAGCTCCATCAATTGTATAATGGCTACAGCTGGGTGCTACATAGCCGCACCCTATTCATATCAATAGAGGGCATGTGTGCAGTTTGAGGCCGTGGCCAGTGTTCCATTGATGGAGTTGTGCTGTGCAGCTCTGCAACTAAGCAATTCCATCCAGCATGGAAACAGCTAATTGGCGGGGGTGCCACGTGTCGCACCCCCACCAATCAAATATTGATGACCTACAGTTTCAAAAGGTCATCAAATTTAAAGTCCCAGGCAATCCCTTTTAATAGTAATCTGTCAGGATGATTTATTACTAGAACTAGTTGGATGTCTGTATAGTTCCAAGTACAACAATAAAAATTATACCTTTGTTGTAGTAATAAGATGAGAAATCAAGCACTTGGGTCACATGAGAAATCAAGCTTTAAGCCCACATCCAAATTAGGCCAGAAGTGCATTGGAGGCGTGTCTACATAGTCTAATTTGCATGTGTCTTCTAAGCTTGATTTCTCACGTTTCTTCTGTGTTTGATTTCTCAGTGCTGGCACATTACTACAAAACAGGTATCATTGTTATTGTTGCACTATGACCTATGCTGCCATGCCACTAGTTTTAGTAGTAAAATCAATCTGACAGGTTCCTTTTAATAGAATTTTTGTATTGGAACAGGTGTTTTTGTTTTTATAAAGTTTTTTTCTTGTACATTTTGAAAATTCCTTAAGTCATGTCATCCAGCTATTTTCCTTCACTTACCTTTTGGTAACCTTGGCACTCTCAATGCAAAAGGGAGAAGAAGTAAAAAGCTTCACAGAGTAAACGATGAAGGGAAGGTTAAAGAAATAAGTCTTTTCCTATTGGAAATACATGAAATTCCTCATCGAAAACCATGAGAAACTAATTTTCAATTTTATCGTATTTTCCTAGCAGATTCTACGTAAGCCTTTCAAGTTATTCCAAGGTAGGGAAGGAAGCGTGTCTGTTGCGGTAGAAAGGAGCAGGACATGAAAACAGCTTCTTTCACTCCAAGATTGTCTTCTCTGTACAGTCACCATTTAAAGGGAGGATTTAAAGGGATATTCTTGTTTCAGCAAATATAACTTCCTAGTATAATGAAAAGTTAAAGGCAAAACATTTACAAGTCTACTTTTAGCATTATTTTTTAGAGTTTTACTTCCTGCCATTGAATGGATTCTTTTGCTTATTTCTAGAAGAAGACAATCTATCCAGCCTTTAACTATAAGGACATGTTCACTTCAGTATTTGGAACTTCCATTGAGGGTTCTCTCATAGGTGACGTTACTGGATGGAAACCTCTTCCTCCTCTGAGAGTGACAGGGGTGCTGACCCATCATTGTCATCAGCTGCACTCCAAGTGAGTTATTTGCAAAGTTTCAGAACTTTCCATGTTAGACAAAATTAAGATTAAAGGGACTCTGTCACCTGAATTTGGAGGGAACAATTTTCAGCCATAGAGGCTGGGTTTTCGGGTGTTTGATTCACCCTTTCCTTACCCGCTGGCTGCATGCTGGCTGCAATATTGGATTGAAGTTCATTCTTTGTCCTTCGTAGTACATGCCTGCACAAGGCAATCTTGCCTTGCGCAGGCGTGTCCTATGGAGGGCAGAGAATGAACTTCAATCCAATATTGCAGCCAGCATGCAGTCAGCGGGTAAGGAAAGGGTGAATCAAACACCCGAAAACCCCGCCTCTATGGCTGAAAATTGTGGAATGTTTAAAAAAAAATTGAACATTTAACTTTTTTTCACAAAATTTTTACTTCAGATCCAATTTGTTTTATTTTTCCAAGGGTAACAGGAAAATTGGACCACAAAAGTCATTGTAAAATTTGTCCTGAGTGCGCCGATACCCCATATGTGGGGGTAAACCACTGTTTGGGCGCATGGCAGAGCTCGGAAGGGAGGGAGCGCCATTTGACTTTTCAATGTAAAATTTGCTGGAATTGAGGTCGGACACCATGTCGCGTTTGGAGAGCCTCTGATGTGCCTAAACATTGAAACACCCCACAAGTGACACCACCATTTTGGAAAGTAGACCCCCTAAGGAACTAATCTAGATGTGTGGTGAGGACTTTGAACCTCCAAGTTCTTCACATAAGTTTATAATGTAGAGCCGTAAAAAAAAATCATATTTTTTTCACAGAAAATGATCTTTACGCCCTAAATTTCTTATTTTTACCAAGGGTAACAGGACAAATTAGACCACAAACGTTGTTGTGCAATTTGTCCTGAGTATGCTGATACCCCATGTGTGTGGATAAACCACTGTTTGGGTGCATGGCAGAGCTTGGAAGGGAAGGAGCACCGCTTGACTTTTCAATGTAAAATTTGCTGGAATTGAGATCGGACACCATGTCGCGTTTGGAGAGCCTCTGATGTGCCTAAACATTGAAACACCCCACAAGTGACACCACCATTTTGGAAAGTAGACCCCCTAAGGAACTAATCTAGATGTGTGGTGAGCACTTTGAACCTCCAAGTGCTTCACATAAGTTTATAATGTAGAGCCGTAAAAAAAAATCATATTTTTTTCACAGAAAATGATCTTTACGCCCTAAATATCTTATTTTACCAAGGGTAACAGGACAAATTAGACCACAAACGTTGTGCAATTTGTCTTGAGTATGCTGATACCCCATGTGTGGGCGTAAACCACTGTTTGGGTGCATGGCAGAGCTCAGAAGGGAAGGAGCACCGCTTGACTTTTCAATGTAAAATTTGCTGGAATTGAGATCGGACACAATGTTGCATTTGAAGAGCCCCTGATGTGCCTAAACAGTGGAAACCCCCCTCAAGTGACACTATTTTGGAAAGTAGACCCCCTAGGGAACTAATCTAGATGTGTGGTGAGCACTTTGAACCCCCAAGCACTTCACAGAAGTTTATAATATAGAGCCGTAAAAAAAAAAAAATTTTTTTCTCTAAAATGATCTTTTCGCCCCAAATTTTTTATTTTCCCAAGAGTAACAGGACAAATTGGACCCCAAAAGTTGTTGTCCAATTTGTCCTGAGTACGCTGATATTCCATATGTTGGGGGAAACCACTGTTTTGGTGCACGGAAGAGAAGGGAAGGAGTGCCGTTTGGAATGCAGACATAGATGGATTGGTCTGCAGGCGTCACGTTGTATTTGCAGAGCCCCTGATGTACCTAAACAGTAGAAACCCCCCACAAGTGACCCCATATTGGAAACTAGACCCCCCAAGGAACTTATCTTAGTGTGTTGTGAGAACTTGGAACCCCAAAGTGTTTCACTAAAGTTTATAACACAGAGCCGTGAAAATAAAAAATATATTTTTTTCCACGAAAATGATATTTTAGCCCCCAAATTTTTATTTTTCCAAGGGTAATAGGAAAAATTGGACTCCAAAAGTTGTTGTCCAATTTGTCCTGAGTACGTTGATACCCCACATGTGGGGGGGAACCACTGTTTGGGCGCACGGCAGAGCTCGGAAGGGAAGGAGCGCCGTTTGGAATGCAGATGGATTGGTTTGCAGGTGTCACGTTGCATTTGCAGAGCCCCTGATGTACCTAAACAGTAGAAACCCCCCACAAAGTGGCCCCATATTGGAAACTAGACCCCCCAAGGAACTTATCTAGACGTGTTGTGAGAACTTTGCACGCACAAGTGTTTTACAACAGTTTATAATGCAGAGCCGTGAAACTAAAAAATCTCTTTTTTTTTCCACAAAAATTATATTTTAGCCCCCGGTTTTGTATTTTCCCAAGGGTAACAGGAGAAATTGGACCCCAAAATTTGTTGTCCAATTTGTCCTGAGTGTGCTGATACTCCATATGTTGGGGTAAACCCCTGTTTGGGCGCACAGGAGAGCTCAGAAGGGAAGGAGCGCTGTTTTAGTTTTTCAACACAGAATTGGACGCCATGTCGCGTTTGGATAGCCCCTGATGTGCCTAAACAGTGGAAACCCCCAATTCTAACTGAAACCCTAACTCAAACACACCCCTAGCCCTAATCCCAAGCATAACCCTAACTACACCCTTAACCCTAATCTCAACCCTAATCCCAACCGTAAATGTAATACAAACCCTAACTTAAGCCCTAACCCTAGCGCTAACCCTAGCCCTAACCCTAACCCTAGCCCAACCCTAGCCCTAACCCTAGCCCCAACCCTAGACCCAACCCTAGCCCTAACCCTAACCCTAGCCCTTACCCTAGCCCTAACCTTAGCCCTAACCCTAACCCTAAACCTAATGGGAAAATGGAAATAAATACATTTTTAAAATTTTTATTATTTTTCCCTAACTAAGGGGGTGATGAAGAGGGGATTGATTTACTTTATAGCTTTTTTGTGGATTTTTATGATTGGCAGCCGTCACGCACTAAAAGATGCTTTTTATTGCAAAAAATAGTTTTTGCATCACCACATTTTGAGAGCTATAATTTATCCATATTTTGGCCCACAGAGTTATGTGAGGTCTTGTTTTCTGTGGGACAAGTTGACGTTTTTATCGGTACCATGTTCGGGCACATGACATTTTTTTATCGCTTTTTATTCCGATTTTTGAGAGGCAGAATGAACAAAAAACAGCAATTCCTGAATTTCTTTTAGGGGGGGCGTTTATACCATTCCACGTGTGGTAAAATTGATAAAGCAGCTTTATTCTTCAGGTCAGTACGCTTACAGCGATACCTATTTTTTATAACTTTTTTATGTTTTGGCGCTTTTATACAATGAAAACTATTTTATATAAAAAATAATTGTCTTTGCATCGCTTTATTTTGAGAGCTATAACTTTTTTATTTTTCTGCTGATGATGCTGTATGTCAGCTTTTCTTTTGCGGGACAAGATGAATTTTTCAGCGGTACCATGCTTATTTATATCTGTCTTTTTGATCGCGTGTTATTCCACTTTTTGTTCGCCGGTATGATAATAAAGCGTTGTTTTTTGCCTCATTTTTTATTTTTTGCGATGTTCACTGAAGGGGTTAACTTGTGGGATAGTTTTATAGAGTGGGTCGTTACAGACGTGGTGATACCAAATATGTGTACTTTTACTGTTTTTTTTTTTATTTACATGAATAAATGGATTTATTGGGAATTTTTTTTTTTTTTTCCTTATTTGGGGATTTAAAAAAAAAAATTTTATACATTTTTTTTTTTACTTTCTAACATTGTCCCAGGGTGGGACATCACTATATTAGATCAGATCGCTGATCTGACACTTTGCAAAGCACTGTGTCAGATCAGCGATCTGACAGGCAGTGCAGGAGGCTTTCCGCGCCTAGCCACCTCACTTCAGGACCTGGAAGGAGCCCCGCGGCCATCTTGGATCTGGGGACTCCTTCCAGGACACCTGAACAACACAATCGCTTCGCGTTGTTCCAGTGGGAGAGCGCAGGGAGCCCCCGTCCCTGCGCGATGCCCCTCTATGTCGCTGTCACTACTGACAGCGGCATCAGAGGGGTTAAATGCCCACGATCGGCACTGCGGGGTGTCAGCTGTCATATACAGCTGACACCTGCATGCGATCATCGCGGTGCTCAGCGTGAGGCCGCATAATTGTGCCGCCGTACTAGTACTGCAGTTTGCGGGAACTCAGTTGGCCTATTTTATGAGCACTTAGTCTGTTATAAATTCTGAGACACAGGTGTGTCTGGACCTTTGTCTGTCTCTATAAGGATGTCTCTAAAAGGATAACAGAAAATATTACAGCAGAAATATGCCAGAAAAAATAACCCCCTGCTATAGATGCTTCATTTTTATCTTTATTTTTGCTATGCTTTGTTATTGCTATCAATCTGACAACTTATCTGTTTCATCCTCAGGTATGTCTGCTGGCTGCTACCCCAATCCAATCACCATGACCCAACTATCCTGATCTTCCTCACCCAAATATTCCTAGTATGTCTGCTGGCTGCACCCCAAATCCCATCACCATCACCCAACTATCCTGATCTTCCTCACCCAAATATTCCTGGTATGTCTGCTGGCTGCACCCCAAATCCCATCACCCAACTATCCTGATCTTCCTCACCCAAATATTCCTGGTATGTCTGCTGGCTGCACCCCAAATCCCATCACCATCACCCAACTATCCTGAACTTCCTCACCCAAATATTCCTGGTATGTCTGCTGGCTGCACCCTAAATCCCATCACCCAACTATTATTATTATTATTATTATACATTTTTATAGCGCCATTTATTCCATGGCGCTTTACATGTGAATACGGGGCAAATATAGACAAATACATTAAACATGAGCAGATAACAAGGCACACGAGTACATAAGGAGGGAGGACCCTGCCCGCGAGGGCTCACAGTCTGCAGGGGGTGGGTGAGGATACACTAGGAGAGGGAAGAGCTGGCTGTACGGCTGTTCAGTAGGTTGAGGATCACTGCAGGCTGTAGGCTTGTCGGAAGAGATGAGTCTTCAGGTTCTTTTTGAAGGTTTCTATGGTAGGCGCAAGTCTGATGTGTTGGGGTAGAGAGTTCCAGAGTATGGGGGAAGCACGGGAGAAGTCTTGGATGCGGTTATGGGAAGAAGAGACTATCCTGATCTTCCTCACCCAAATATTCCTGGTATGTCTGCTGCCTGCTATTACTGTTTTTTTTTCTCCTTCCCCGTCTTCCTGCTGCTTGTATTCTCATTTTAAATCCTTGATGCCAATACACAGTTGGCTTTATCTTTCAATTTGGATCTATTTCCCCTTGCATTTTCCCTTCTGACTTCTAATTAATCCCCTCCTGTGTCTGTGACCAGTCTTCCTGCTGCCGCTCCCTCCTGATCACACCTGGCCTATTTCATGAGCACTTAGTCTGTTATAAATTCTGAGACACAGGTCTGTCTGGACCTTGGTCTGTCTCTAAAAGGATAACAGAAAATATTACAGCAGAAATATGCCAGAAATGAGCCAGAAGTGAACAGAAGGTAAGACTAACCACTGTTAATAAATGTACTAAATTTCTTTCCCTTTCCGCCACACTTATTCTCATCATGCTGACATACACTATAACAGTTTTGGCTCCATTACTCCTCACTCTCCTTCGCTATCCTCAAACCCCAGCACCCTCTAACCAAGTAATAATCTCTCCTTCCCTCCTGCCTCCCCACGTGACCTCCTCTGCTGACCTGCTCCTCAACCTCAGATCTCTTCTAATAAAACACAAAACAAGCCGCCCACTCACTTTCTCCCACCTGCTCTGTCTCTCTCTGCTTCTCCTCACTGCTGGAGACATATCTCCCAATCCTGGGCCCCCAACTCCTATTACTATCCCCTCCTATCACTCCCAACCCAATATAAACACCCAAAATCTTGCCCACCTCAAATCCGTGCCCATGACGCCCACCCCCCTGCACTCTCTCTCTGGATCACTATGGAATGCCCGTTCCATCTGCAATAAACTCCACGTGATTCACGACCTCTTTACCTCTCGTAATCTTTTCTTTCTGGGCATCACCGAAACATGGCTGACACCCTCTGACACAGCCTCCCCTGCTGCACTATGTTACGGTGGTCTCCACTTCACCCACACTCCTCGCCCTGGCAACAAACATGGTGGAGGAGTGGGCCTTCTCCTTTCTTCCAACTGTACCTTTAACCCAATCCCACCTCTACCCTCCCTTATGCTCCCCTCTTTTGAAGTCCACTCTGTCCGCATCTACTCCCCCTACAACCTCCAAATGGCCATCATATACCGACCTCCGGGCCCGACCACTGCTTTTATTGACCAATTCTCCACCTGGCTCCTTCACTTTCTCTCTGCTGACATTCCCACCATCATTATGGGTGAATTCAACATCCCCATTGACACCCACCAGTCAGCAGCCTCCAAACTCCTGTCCCTTACTTCATCCTTTGGACTTACTCAGTGGTCCTCCTCAGCCACCCACACAGACGGACACACATTAGACCTGGTCTTCACCCGTTTATGCTCCTTATCTAACTTCACAACCTCCCCTCTCCCTCTATCTGACCACCATCTACTCGCTTTCTCATCACTGTCCTCCTCACCTGTCACCCATGTCCAGCACCATGCGCACCCACGCAGGAACCTCGCACACCTAGACACCCACACACTCTCTGACTCTATCCTACCACTGTCCTCTATATCCTCACTCCACGACACAGACACTGCCACTGCTTTCTACAATGCCACTCTTGCATCAGCTATTGACACGGTCGCCCCTGTCATGCATAGCAGAGTGCGACGAACCAATAGACAATCCTGGCACAATAACATCACTAAAAAGCTTCGGCAAGTATCCAGAATTGCAGAACGGCGTTGAAAGAAAACGCATTCACAAGATGATTTCACTGCACTCAAACAAGCAACACTGGCATTCAAATCAGCTCTCACCTCTGCTAAACAGACCTACTTCACAACCCTCGTATCTTCCATATCCCACAACCCCAAACAGTTGTTCAACACTTTTAACTCCCTCCTCCGCCCACCACTGCCCCCTCCGAGTTCCCTAATCGTTGCCGGTGACTTTGCCACGCACTTCAAAAATAAGATAGACCAAACAAGGCAAGTCTTTGTTGTCCAACCACCACAACCCCTTTGTATGCCAGACCAATGCCCAAACCCCATAACTTCACTCTCCAAAATCTCTGAAGGGGAGCTTGCTCATCTTCTCTCCAAATCACACCTCACCACTTGTGCACTTGACCCCATCCCATCCCACCTCCTCCCCAACCTCACCACCACACTAATCCCATCCCTAACCCATCTCTTCAACCTTTCACTAACTTCTGGTACCTTCCCTTCTGCCTTCAAACATGCCACAATCACACCTATCCTCAAAAAGCCATCCCTTGACCCAAGCGCTATGTTCAGCTATCGCCCCATATCTTTGCTCCCATTTGCTTCCAAACTCCTTGAGCAGCATGTCCATGCTGAACTTTCCTCTCACTTTGCATATAACTCTCTTTGACAACCTACAATCTGGCTTCTGTCCCCACCATTCCATTGAGACTGCCCTGACCAAAATTACTAACGACTTACTTACAGCCAAAGCTAACAGACAATTCTCTATACTCCTCCTCCTAGACCTGTCCTCTGCCTTCGACACAGTTGACCACTGCCTCCTACTACAGATCCTCTTCCTTTGGGGTCAAAGACGTTGCCCTATCTTGGATCTCCTCATACCTTGCCAACCGCACATTTAGCGTTTCCTAATCCCATACTACCTCCTCATCTCGCCCCCTCTCTGTTGGAGTCCCCCAAGGCTCTGTCCCAGGACCCTTACTCTTCTCAATCTACACACTCAGCCTGGGACAACTCATAAGGTCCTATGGCTTCCAGTACCATCTATATGCCGATGACACTCAGATCTACCTCTCTGTCCCAGATGTCACCTCTCTGCTGTCCAGAATCCCAGAGTGTCTATCAGCCATATCCTCCTTCTTCTCCTCTCGCTTCCTCAAGCTCAATGTGGACAAATCTGAACTCATCATCTTTCCTCCATCACAAATATCTTCCCTACCTGATCTATCTATCAAAATGAATTAAATTACACTTTCCCCTGTCCCCAAAATCCGCTGCCTCGGAGTAACCCTTGACTCTGCCCTGTCCTTCAAACCGCACATCCAAGCTCTCGCCACCTACTGTCGCCTCCAGCTCAAAAATATTTCCAGAATCCATCCTTTCCTCAACCCACACTCTACCAAAATGCTTGTGCATGCCCTAATCATCTCCCACCTCGACTACTGCAACATACGGTACTCCTCTGTGGCCTACCTTCTAACACTCTTGCACCCCTCCAGTCCATCCTTAACTCTGCTGCCCGACTAATTAATCTCTCTCCTTGCTACACTCCTGCTTCACCTCTTTGCAAATCCCTTCACTGGCTCCCAATTTCCCAGTGTATCCAGTTTAAATTACTAACACTGACCTACAAAGCCATTTCTCCTCCGTATATTTCCACACTAATATCTCAATATCTTCCCTCACGTAATCTCCGGTCCTCCCAAGACCTCCTCCTTTCCTCCACGCTTATGCGCTCCTCACTCAATCGCCTCCAAGACTTCTCCCGAATATCACCCATCCTCTGGAATTCAGTGCCCCAACACATCCGGTTATCCACTACTTTTGGATCCTTCAAAAGAAACCTGAAAACCCACCTCTTCAAGGAAGCTTACAGCCTGTAAAGATCACACGGCCACCTCAATACCATTGGAGCTACTGCAACCCCGACCTACTGTCTCCTTCCCCATAATCCTGTAGAATGTAAACCTGCAAGGGCAGGGTCCTCTTCCCTCTGTACCAGTCTGTCATTGTTAGTTTTGTTTACTGTAAGTAATATTTGTATTTTGATGTAACCCCTTCTCATGTACAGCACCATGGAATTAATGGTGCTATATAAATAAATAAATAATAATAATAATAGTATGGTGCATGTCAGGAAGGGGTTAGTTGTCTTCTTCTGGTTCACTTGAATGGCATTTATAAGCATAGGGCTGTTTTGGGGGAAGAAAAATAAAAAAAAATTTGATATGTTAAAACCTTTTTAACCTCTTGGCTACATGTATGACAGATGGGCGCACTTACCAAGGGAGCTGAGCTGGCTCCATACAACTGCTGTGATCAGAGATACGGTTGAAACCAGAAGTTTAAATACACTATATAAAAAGACACATATGCTTGTTTTTCTCAATATCTGACATGAAATCAGAATAAACCTTTCCTGTTTTAGGTCAATTAGGATTACCATAATTATTAATATTTACAAAATGCCGAAATAATGAGAGAAAGAGAATATTTTAAGGCATTTTATTACTTACTGCAAAGTCAAAAGTTTACATACACTGAGATTACTATGCCTTTAAACAATTATAGACTGCCCATATGATGATGTCATGTGTTTGGAAGCTTCTGATTTTCGCAACATCTGAGTTAATAAGAGACACACCTGTGGATGTATTTTAATGCTCACCTGAAACACACTGCTTCTTTGTGTAGCATCATGGGAAAGTCTAAAGAAATCAGCCAAGATATCAGGAAGAGAATTGTGGACTTGCACGAGTCTGGCTCATCCTTGGGTACAATTTCAAGATAACTGAAGGTGCCTCGTTCAACTGAACAAACAGTTATACACAAGTACAAACAGGATGAGAATGTCCAGCCTTCATACCGTTCAGGAAGGAGATGGGTTCTGTGACCCAGAGATGAACGTGCTCTGGTCCGACATGTGCATATCAACCCAAGGACAAAAGCAAAAGACCTTGTGAAGATGATGGCGGAAGCTGGTAAGATTGTGTCAATATCCACAGTGAAATAAGTACTGTATCAACATGGGCTGAAAGGCCACTCTGCCAGGAAAGAACCATTACTGCAAAAGAAACATAGAAAAGCCAGATTAATGTTTGCAAATGCACACAGGAACAAAGACCTTAATTTTTGGAAACATGTCCTGTGGTCTGATGAAAATAAAATTAAACTTTTTGGGCATAATGACCATCGTTACATTTAGAGGAAAAAGGGAGAATTTGGAAGCCTAAGAACACCATCCCAACTGTGAAACACCGTGGTGGCAGCATCATGTTGTGGGCTGTTTTGCTGCAGGAGGGACTGGGCACTTCACAAAATAGATGGCATCATGAGAAAAGATTATGCGGCAATACTGAAGCAACATCTCAAAACATCAGCCATGAAGTTAAAGTTTGGGCGGAAATGGGTCTTCCAAACAGACAATGACCCGAAGCATACTGCCAAAATGGTAACAAAGTGGTTTAAGGATAGCAAAGTCGATGTTTTGGAGTGGCAATCACAAAGCCCTGATCTCAATCCTATTGAAAATTTATGGGCAAAGATGAAAAGGCAGGTGCGAGCAAGGCAACCTACAACCCTGGATCAGTTACACCCAGAGGCGTATCTAGGGTTTTGGTTAAGGGGGGCGAAGCTTCAGAGTGGGCCCCTAACCAGGTAACCTTCATTACAATTCGGTAATAGTGGAGGAGAATCTCAGTAGATGACCGCACTATTACTAGATAATCTCTATATAACGACCAACATGGATATTACCGCCATATGGTCAGTGGTAGATACCAGTCCTACAGAACATATAAGATATCACTGCACAGTTACAGACAATGTCTTACCGCTGATGTTCTTTATGATGGAATCAATCACTTTTCCCGTCTTTTCCATCTGACCCAGACAGACATGACAACTTCTTCCAGCCAAGACTCGTCTATAGATAATATAACAAAGACACATTTCACTTCTCACATTTCCAGCCCCATCACTATCTGTTCCCAACCTGCACAAACTCCTCATCCTGCTGATACCCCAATACCCGCTGCTGCCGTATGTGTCCCTATTACTGCACCTGCTGTGTGGTTCTCTGTGCCCTCTAAATTCTAAAGCACACCTCTATAACATAGTAATGCCGGGTGCAAGTGCCGGAGAAAACAGAGCCCACATTTTGCTCCCTAGAAAGTAATATTGCCATGTGTGCCCCTTTGATAGTCACAATAACTTGAGATCCCCTACAACAAGAAGTGCCCACTTTACATTTAATAATGTCCCGAGTCTCCCCACGTTACAGCTCCCCTATACAGTATAATGCCCCCTCACTGTATAGTACCATCCACACAGTATACTGACCCCTTAGTAGCCCCCAAACTGTTTGATGGCTCCAACACTGTATGATGGCCCCTTCACTGTAATCTCCACACTATATGATGGCCCCCTAGATAGCCTCCATATAGTATAATGCACCAGATCATCCTAAATATAGTATCATGCAATCCCCATAGGTCTCCATATAGTGTAATGCACTCCCCATAAGCCTCCATATAGTATAATGCACTCCCCATAGGACTCCATATAGTATAATGCACTCCCCATAGGACTCCATATAGTATAATGCACCCCCATAGGACTCCATATAGTATAATGCACTCCCCATAGGAAACCATATAGTATAATGCACCCCCATATGACTCCATATAGTATAATGCACTCCCCATAGGCCTACTCTATAGCACAAGGCAGCACCTATAGGCAGACTCTACAGCACAAGACAGCATCCCAAAGGCAGACCCTGTAGTATAAGACAGCACCCCATAGGCAGACCCTGTAGTATAAGGCAGCAACCCATAGACAGATCCTGTAGTATAAGGCAGCACCCCTATAGGCAAATCCTGAAGTATAAGGCAGCCCCCCTATAGGCAGATCCTGAAGTATAAGGCAGCACCCTTATAGGCAGATCCTGAAGTATAAGTCAGCCCCCCTATAGGCAGATTCTGAATATAAGGCAGCCCCCAATAAAAAAAAAAACAATAAATAAATACTCACCTCTCTACCTCCTTGTTCCAGCTGTGCTCCGACCTCCCGCTCATCTTCTGACCATTGGCGCCGGGTGGTGACGTCATCGCGCCCACTGTCAGTGTCGGCATCAGTGATGCCAGACGCTGACAGGGGGATGATCTGAGAAGGAGCGCAGCGCTGATCAGTGCGGTGATGGGCGGGGGGCCCACTACTGGCACCGGGCCCCCACCCGGCCTGTTCAGGGGCCCCATAGCATAGCTCCAGGTGGGCCCCCTCTGAGCACTGGGCCTGGGGCGATGGCCCCCTCTACCCCCTCTGGTAGCTACGCTACTGGTTACACCAGTTTTGTCAGGAGGAATGGGCCAAATTCCGACAACTATTGTGAGAAGCTGTGGAAGGATATCCCAAATGTTTGACCCAAGTCATTCAGTTTAGGCTATGTGCACACATTGCGGATTAGCCTTAGGAATTTCTGATGCGGATTCTGCATCTCTTAGCAGAAAACGCAGCTGCGGATTTGTCACGTTTTTTGTGCGGATCCTCAGCGTTTTTGGTGTGGTTTTGCTGCGGATTTTTTGCGGATTTACTGTGTTTTTTACCCCTGCGGTTTTCTATAAAGGAATGGGTACAGAAACGCTGCAGATCCGCAAAAAAGAAGTGACATGCTACTTCTTTTAATCCACAGCGTTTCCGCACAGAATTTTCCGCACCATTAGCACAGCGGTTTTTTTTTCTCATTGATTTACATTGTACTGTAAATCAATTGCGGATCTGCAGCGTTTCTGCACCGCAAAACACGCTGCGGATCCGTAGGAAATCCGCAACGTGTGCACATACCCTTAAGGGCAATGGTACCAAATACTAATGAAATTTATGGAAACTTTTGACTTTGCAGAAGTAATAAAAATGCCTTAAAGCATTCTCTCTCTGTCTCATTATTCTGGCATTTGGCAAATATTAATAATTATGGTAATCCTAATTGACCTAAAACGGGAAAGATTTATTCTGATTCCATGTCAGATATTGAGAAAAACCTGCAGTCTTTTTATATAGTGTATGTAAACTTCTGTTTTCAACTGTACCTCTATCACAACAGTTTAGCTTCTTAGATGGCGCTTTCACTAATGGAATTGGCATTTCAGAGGTTGCGAATAGAGTGAAGGTATCACTTCCAAAACGTTTAAGCCCAGGACAGTACAATCACAAGTTTTGGCAGCTGAGGGTGCACTAAAAGCTACTGCTTATTACTATTAATTTGAAGTTTGTTCACACACTTTTAAGTTCCATAATGGGACTCTTAAAAAGTGCATTATTAATTGAAAAAAATAAAAATAAATATATATATATATATATAAAGGAAAATAAATAAAACAAAAACTGACCTCGGAATTCAACTTTATTTTGTTGGGAAATCTGGCAAGAAGTGTCCAGTTTCCATACTGAACCTCCATTAGAAGACTATTTAGAAAATTGGCTTGCCTGTGTAATACAGTTCTGCTTTTTGTAACAACCCTCAGCTCTTCAGAGGAGGATCCTGAACAGAGGACCATTAGTCCTACTCCCCCTATTAACTCAAAACTTACTAATAAATAGGGTTATAAAAATATATTTACTGACTTGACCAATTCAAGATAGACCTGTTTCCAGGTCAAAATGTCCAGTTTATATTCTAATTTAGTTCTTGCTGTTCCTTTGAGTTTTCTGTTTTTTTTTATTTTTTATAAGCTGCCATACAGTTCTAGATTTAGGCCTTTTTATTTAGCGCTAATGTTTAAGATTTTTATAAAGGGGCGTGGCTCACAGGGTATTTGTGCAGAGCATCCTAAAGACACGCCCCAGAGGATTCTATGAGCCACACCCCTTTATAGCAACTACAAAAACCAGCACCCAATAAACTTACACTTGTCTCTGGAATCATATGACAGATGTAAAGAAAGAAGAAAATGGAATACTCTGGGAAACAGTGGGAATAAAGTAAGAGCAACAACTGGCCAGTTTTGACCCCATGTCAGGTCGTAAAATTTAAAACATAACTCTCCTTAGTTTAAGTCGACTCTTAGGTATAAGTTTAAAGGAATTCTCTGGAATACAGTATTAATGATATTTTCTTTAGATAGACCATCAACCTTGTGACGACACAGCATTTTATCTTTATTAACCAGATGTCTAATTTCAATTAGCCATGAGAAATAGACAGCTATCTATATGTTGAGAAGAAAAAAAACACAAAATTGAGCTTAAATTGAGTTGGTACACATGCAGAGGTTAAACGCATGTTCACATTGGCCACAAAACATTAAAACCTACAAGAGAAAAAAGTAAATGAAAACCCTGATGTATCTAAGCAAAAAAGGAAAAGTGCATTTAAATAACACAGAGTTTTTAGTAATTCTGTTTTTTTTATCAAAAAATAGCACAAAAGCCATCCCACCTCGTCACGGTAACTCTGATCGGGACAGTCCTAAACTATCTAATATTAAAACCTTACCATGTGTCAATGTTGACCTCAGTGTGATTAAGGACAGACAAAAGGACTGGGCCCAACCAGTGAAACACTAGACTGGGGAAGCCTTATATATAGTCTCTAGCTCAGAAACAGGGAGGCCACACCCCGACTTGCACAGAATGCAACAATACAGAGAAAAAAAAACACAATATTGAGCTTAAATTGAGTTGGTACACATGCAGAGGTTAAACGCATGTTCACATTGGCCACAAAACATTGAAACCTACAAGAGAAAAAAGTAAACGAAAACCCTGATGTAACTAAGCAAAAAAGCAAAGTGCATTTAAATAACACAGAGTTTTTAGTAATACTGTTTTTTGATAAAAAAAAATAGCACAAAAGCCATCCCACCTGGTCACGGTAACTCTGATCGGGACAGTCCAGTGTAGGACTGTCCCGATCAGAGTTACCATGACGCGGTGGGGTGGCTTTTGTGCTATTTTTTTAATCAAAAAACAGTATTACTAAAAACTCTGTGTTATTTAAATGCACTTTTGTTTTTTTACTTAGTTACATCAGGTTTTTCGTTTACTTTTTTCTCTTGTAGGTTTCTATCTATATGTTGACTTTTGAATTTGTTCTTCAGCTGGTCAAGAACCATACAGTGTCATCATATGAGTCTTAAATGTTGATTTTTTTTATATATTTTTGAGTGGCTAATGGATGTTTGCTCAATATGTTGAATGGCCATTGTGTGGGTCATGTGGCTTGTTCACTTGCAAAACAGAGGAGTAAAAACTATGCAAATTGATTACATAGTGAAACAATGCCATCTCACCACATGTTTATCTTGACATCTGGATGCTTGCTTGAAAGGACAACATTTGTGAGCTATATAAGTGGGATATACCTCTAACAATATACTGTATATCCAGAGGGCCAAGAGATCCGGAGATCCAAAGAACCAGAGAGTCTTTACAAAACCACAGCCAGGAACACTCTACAGGATAGCTGCCAGATCATGGCTCCATCACGAGGGACACAGATTTGACATTGTACAGGATGCCAGCTTAGGGAACCATGGCCCCAGCTGAAAGTATACAGATCTGCTCCATTGACCATCACTGAACCATGGATACAGTTGGGGTAGCCAGGATTTGGACCCACTTGTCACCTGAGCTCCATAGATACGTTTGGGAAAGCCAGGAATGGGACCCACTGGTCTCCTGGCTCCATGGAGATGTGCAGAGAAGCCAGGTTGTGACCTTCTGGTCACCTGGCCTTGTACCTCAATGCACTATCATCTTCCTAAGCTGTGGCATGCACTGTTACCTCCTCTCTGTGTGTGACACAGGTGGGATAGTCAGCCCTGGAAGCTCTGAAGTCACAGCTGCTCTTATCCCAGCGAGTCAGCAGTAGGGTGAGACTCTGTGATTTTGCACCATCTTGGGGATTTTGCTGGGACTGTTCTATGTGCTATTGTTTGTTGGTGGTTCAATAAATTATTGCCACACTCTTTTACCCTCACCCTGTGTTGTCTGAGTAGTATTTTGTCCACGGGAGAAGAGAGCGAACATTCAGTGGGATAATCCCTGGTCAAACAGGTTTCAGCTAGCGATCTAGGACAACCGCTGACTCCGCAACCTCAAAAAAAAGAAGGGGTCCACTTCAATCTAGTTTGCAATGCATCCCCTTCATGTTTACAAGCTCCATATCTTTGTTACTTGTTACAGACAATATTGCAGTTTTCCGCAGCTTGGCCCTATTTAACTAACTGGGATGTCTCTATGCTTGGAAAACAATGAAGGGGACCCATGTATCAGCCAATCAGTGGGATTGCCGGCAGTTCGACCCCTAATGAGCTGCTATTTCTAAGTAAAGACCATGTAGTTTGTAGACCTACAAAGGTCATTTAATGGGGTGGTCCAGTTCAAACAAGTTCTTAGTTATCCAGAGTCTAGGTTATAACTTACTGATCAGTTGGGGTCCGACTGCTGGGAAACAGCATTGAGTAACAGAAAGGGGATTTTTATCCATTAGAGCATGGAGAGGCTGGTCAGATGCCTGATTGCTTCTCCCTTCATTCTCTGCAGGGCTGCTGAAAAAAAGGAGGACAGCACTCAGCAGCGCTATCCTATTGAGAATAAGGCTATATTCACACTTAGCGGTTTTTACCGCGGAACCGCCGCGATTTTGATGCTGCGGGTCCGCAGCAGTTTCCATAGCGTTTACAGTAACATGTAAACCCTATGGAAACCGCAAACCGCTGTGCACATGCTGCGGGAAAAACCGCGCGGGAACGCAGCGGTTTACAACCCGCAGCATGTCACTTCTTTGTGCAGAATCGCTGCGATTCTGCACCCATAGGAATACATTGAACCGCTTACTTCCCACATGGGGCTGTGCCCACGTTGCGGGAAGTAAGCGGATAATGTGTGGGTGGTACCCGGGGTGGAGGAGAGGAGACTCTCCTCCAGGCCCTGGGAACCATATTTGGGGTTAAAAAATAAAAAATCTGGTTATACTCACCCTCTGATGTCCGGAGCTCCTGGGCGCTGCACGCGGCCGTCCGGTCAGAGTTGCAGTGCGACCAGGACCTGCGGTGACGTCGCGGTCACATGACCGTGACATCACGAAGGGTCCTTCTCCCACAGCATCTTTGGAACCGGACCGCCGGGTGCAGCGCCCAGGAGATCCGGACATCAGAGGGTGAGTATAACCAATTTTTATTATTTTTAACATTACTATTGATGCTGCATATTGCTGCATATGCAGCATCAATAGTATAGGCGGAAACCCGCAGCGGAAAACGCGGAACAAACCGCGATAAATCTGCAGGGAGAACCGCAGTTGTTTTGCCCTGCAGATTTATCAAATCCGCTGCGGGAGAACCCGCAGGGACCCGACGCAAGGTGTGAACATAGCCTAAATGTCCCCCCTAGTGATGAGCGAATGTGCTCGGATAAGGTGTTATCCGAGCATGCTCGGATGTCTGTTAGGCAATCCCTGCTTGTGTTGCGGCTGTCGATCAGCTGCAGGGAATCGAACATACTATTCGAGCATGCCGCAGATACTCGGTAAGCACCCGAGCATGCCGGATAACGTCTTATCCAAGCACGTTTGCTCATCACCAGTTCGCCATTCTACCAATAAGGGTAGACCCAGTTGTCGGCCCCCCACCGGTCAGTAAGTTATCACTTCTCCTCTAGACAGATGATAAGTTGTTCTCGCAGGACAGCCCTTCTAATTATTCTAATCTTTGTGTTTAATTTGCTTTCCATTTTCAAGATCCCTGCTTTCAGTCAGTGACTAGGATCATTATTATTTAAATCTAGAGCAGGGGTGGGGAACCTCAGGCTCCATGGTCATTTACGACCCTCAATGACCTTATATCAAGCCCTCCCCCCCCCCCCAGCAGATTCTCAGGGACCGCATTATTGGGCAGGGAGGTGTATTTTGATTACAACCAGCTCATTAATGTCTTCTTGCTCTGTTAGCACACACATGCAGTGTTCACTACTGAACACTGAAGGGCATGCAATGAAAGATTACGACCTGAAACCAGTGCCAGAGTCAGGATGTACTTTGTGGGCGGAGTTTGTACGGCCCCCGAAGGACGGTATAAATATTCAAATGGCCCTTGGCAGAGAAAAGATTCCCCACCCCTGCTCTAGAGGCTAAAATTCCCATGAAGACATAATGGCCCACATTTATGCATCAATTTATACTGGTTTTGCAATAAAATAAATAAATAAATAAAAAGTTGCTTCAAAAAGTTGAATTTTAGCTAAAAAAGTGCTGCAAAACTTTACACACTTTATAAAGTTCATACACTGAAAGTATAAAAAGTGGAGTGATGGCAATGGAGCCACACGGTCACCAGGATTTACACAAATGTAATAAGATAAATGACAGACAATGGCACAAACCTACAGTAGCTAATAGCCGCTAAAGACTTATTTTTCTGAATTTGGGCCAGTGCAGACAGCCGTATTTTCGGTCTGTGTGTGATCCAACAAAACATGGGATCACTTTCAGACCACTGTTAGCCTTTGGGCCAGTGTACATGTTACATTTTTCATTAAATCGCAGCATCCCCAGGTTTGAACCAACAGTCGGATCACAATTGGCCATGCAAGAGAATGAGTGCTTGGAAACCATCAGACTGCACTCAGATGACATTTGAGTGCAGTCTGATTTACTAGCGCTGATAGAATGGAGAAGAGGAAAACTTTTTTTTTCTCCATCTTCTCATCTGAGAAAATCGGAGCATGCTCTGATCAGCATAATCAGCCCGATTTTCTCGGGTGAGTTGTTTGCACCTGCCCTTTGCCAAACGTATTAAAAGGTGAGCGTTTTTCAATAAATTGGCAGATATGACTCCAGTTAATTTTTTTTAAAACTCTGGTGTATGAAATATCAGTTTAAATAAGTGTAAGCAAATATTTGTCACAGCTGAAGCTTTGCTACAGTTGTATCCTGCCTGGATTCTCCTCAGTCATATAAAACAGTCTGGACTTCAACGATACATTGTAGCAAAAAAACAGCAGATTATAGAGGTCAACAATACAATTATTAAACCTTATATATAAACAACCCCCTAGTTTATCTCTATGCATGGAAGACCCAGTGTAATGACAGATTCAGCTCTGCTACATCTGTGTTTTCGTTAAGCTGCATCGCGCTTCCGACAATGCGGAGCTGCAGCAGCTCTATGGACGAGTAACTGGGAGCAGCACTGTATCACCGAGCTGTGTACATCCCATCCACTGTCCATGGTACTGACTGGAATAAAGGACACGCCAGAGCCATTATGCCCCAGTACCAGGTCTTTCTTAACTCCATAGATTACAAAAAAACTTATTTCCACCTTCACAACCATTTTTTGTTATTATTGCAATGCTTCAAAAATGACAAATGCAGCAAAATTGCAAATGATCTTAATAACAAAATAATTCCCACACCGTTTATTTTCTACAGGTCCTATGCAGACCTATGTGTCTCCATGGTAACAGACTACAAACAAACCCCACGCAGTCTGAACCAGCAGACACATTTTCTTCACTTTATTTGTCTTGCTAGACCAGCAAATGATCAGCATGTTAGTAGAAAGTAGCGAATATATGGAAGGAAAAATGTCAGAGGGACCAGACTACACTGAGTTTTTTTTTTGTAGTCTGTTACCATGGAGACGTATAGGTCTGCAGAGGAGCTATGGAAACTAAACAGGAGGAGATTTTTAAAGGGGTTGTTCAGGCCTTTAACTTTGATGGCCTATCCTTAGGATAGGTCGTTAATGTCCGGTCGGAGGGGATGCGACACCCGATACCCGGCACCCCCGCCAATCAGCAGCCAAAACTGCTCAGTTACAGAGCTGCTTAGCTTTGTTGACTCTGTAGTGGCCGCAGCCAGGTACTGCACTTCCACCACCTATTCAAATCAATAGGATAAGATAGGCCATCAATGTTAAAGTCACTAACAACCCCTTTAAGTAAGATATATTGCAAAGTTTCTGCTTCTTTTTTATTTTAGTGGCATAGAAATGCTAAAAAAAATAGAAGAAGAAAACAGCTGGTTTTGTCTTAAAAGGGTTTATATAAAAAAAAAGGCTGCTTTATGCTAAAAACAGCGCCACATTCATCCACAGTTTGTGAATGGTAATTGCAAGTCATCAGCTGAGCTTCAATAATCCATGGTCAAGGGTGGCCCTGTTTCTGGAAGAAAAGCTCCATGTTTTTCTAATCCTGTACAAACCCTTTAACCAAGTACATGCTTGGCAGTAAAAGAATCCACACATATCGGATTATCTGAGCCCAACGAAGATCTTCTGCCTTGGATGTGCAGATTGAGTTATCACAGATTCATACTAACCCCATTCTGTGTAACCAATATGTCGGCTTATCTGTGCAGACTTTGACGGAATGCTACTTGTCCTCTCTGATTTTGACAGATTCATAGGGACAGGTTGCACACACCTTTCACGTGCATGGGATGTGATCTGTGGTCAGATTTTTTGCAGATCTCAGTCAGCACCAAAATCTATATAAAAAAGAAAGCCCTAAAATATCTTACAATTTGTTTTTCGGGGTACACAATGCATTACTGATGCATAAAAGGGTCTTCGGGCTTAAATTATGTGTCTGTGTTGAATATTTTGGTAACATTTTATTTATTTTTTTTGTAATTCTTTACTTAATTTTGTACATAAACACAAAGTAAATAACACATTTCTGCAATTCTCACATAGAGTAGAATCAGAGCATAACAAATAACTCCACTGACATCCAATGGTGCTGACTTTGCATACCATCTCTGGCTTGTCACGGTAAGGAGGCTTATTCGCTGTGCAATGCTCCTCTGGGAAATATAATATGCAAATTGCTTAGACCCCAGTCTCACCTAGCCAAATTAGTTCTCATGCTTCGCACTGACGAGGGCCAACAGCCCGAAACACCGTGTCTGCGAATTGAGATACTTATTTGGCTTTTATCCTAAGTCATATTGCACGACTTGTTAAAGAGTTGATTGTGACTTGTAGGATCGCTACTTCCGACAGGTGGCGCTATAGAGTTTAAGTCCTCTTTTTCTCAGAAGAGGCAATTTGCATAGCACAGAGATTGAAACAGAACTAGTGTCTTTGATCATCTATCCAGGATGTGTTGAGCAGCTGTTGTTAAGTTATCCCAAACCAGCTCCCACAATCCCTCTCTCCTGACCATGTATTGTGGCCTATAAATTTAGAAGTATTGTAAGGGGTGCACGCAAGCATCCCCTCAGCAAAGCATCCCTGAAGCTAAGCAGCAAGCAAAAGGCAGTTCTTCCATGACAGTCAGGGCAGGAATCAGGTAACCCAAACTCTCCCTTCTATCCATGTGCTTATTCCTATACTCCTATGTTCCCTTGCCATCCACATTCACCGCCCCATCCCCCCTCCATCACGACTCATATACATCAACTTCCCTCTCCCTTGTACAGCTCCCATGCACTTCTCATCTTCCTGAAAAACCTCAGCCTATCTTGCCCAAACACATTGCACAAAAAACTTCATACAATTCCAAAAACGACTTGCTCTTTATCTTCCTACTCCTACTTATTTCGGGGGACATCTCCCCCAACCCCGGTCCACCATCCCCCAACCTCAACCCCTACCCTACCTCATATCAAAACCATACTAACCTTATTAATATTACTTTCACTCCCTCATCTCCCTCTTTCAATTGTGCCCTCTGGAATCCACGGTCTGCATGTATCAAGCTTCCTTTCCTGCACAACTAATTTCTGAGCAACTCTCTGAATCTGTTGGCCCTCACGGAAACCTGGATTCAGGATTCTGACACTGTCTCCCCTGCTGCCATTTCCCATGGTGGCTTACAATTCTCCCATTCCCCGAGACCCACAAATAGACCTGGTGGTGGAGTCGGCATACTCCTGTCTAACAGCCCCACTTCCACATCTGCATCCCAGCTTCTATCACTAACCACTTCTCTCGGCCTCTCACAGCTCTCAATCTCTGAGATACACAAGGATGGTACACCCTTAACCTGGTCTTTGTCTGGCTCTGTTCAATTTCCTACCTAAATAACTCATCTACAAGCCATAAACCCTCACACACTTTCAGACTCCCTACACCCATTACTGTGCCCAATCTCCTCTTTTTCCTGTTCTAACCTGGGTGGACACCACTACAATGACACTCTCAGAAGCACCCTGGACCAAGTAGTGCCGTCACCCTCAGAACCTCCAAACAAAGTAAAACAGCCCTGGCTAACATCGCAAACTCGATTTCTCCAGCAATGCTCTAGGAGTGCTGAACGCTTATGGAGGAAAATTTGCACACCAGAAGACTTCATTCACTTCAAATTTATGTTAAAAACCTATAGCTCTGCCCTTCACCTCACCAAACAGACCTACTATACCACCCTGATCTCCTCACAATCCAACAGCCCCAAGAAACTTTTTGACACCTTTCACTCCCTCCTCAGGCCAAAAGCACAAGCCCCTATCACAGACATTTGTGCTGATGACCTGGTCTCCCACTTTATAGAGAAAATAGATAACATCGGTCAGGAAATCCGCTCCTAATCACCAAGTTCAGTGACTCCCATCCCTCCTTGCATTTCCCCTGGCTCACTCTCCACATTTGATCCCATCACAGAAGAAGAAGTCTCCAGGCCCTTCTCTTCTTCTCGTCTGACTACATGCACTACTGACCCCATTCCCTCTCATCTCCTCCAGTCGACACAACTCACCTAACTACAATCTTTAATCTCTGCCTCTCCTCAGTCATTTTCCCATCCTCCTTCAAACACTCTATCATTACTCCAATATTACAGAAACTCACTCTTGACCCATCCTGTACAAATAACTACAGACCAGTCTCCAATCTCCCCTTCATCTCTAAACTCTTGGAGTGCCTGGCCTACTCCTGCCTTACCTGTTACCTCTATACTTACTACCTCCTAGACCCTTCACAGTCCAGCTTCCACCCACTACATTCAACAGAAACTGCACTCATCAAAGTGACCAACGAACTTCTGACAGCAAGATGTAACCGTGACCACTCTCTGCTCATTCTTCTTGACCTTTCTGCAGCTTTCGACACTGTTGACCATCGTCTCCTACTCTCTAGGCTCAAGTCATTAGGGTTAAGGACACTGCCCTCTCCTGGTTCTCTTCCTATCTTTCTGACCGCTCCTTCAGTGTTTTGTTTGCTAGCTCCACTTCATCTCCTCTCCCTCTCGCTGTCGGGGTACCTCAGGGCTCAGTCCTTGTCCCCCTTCTCCTCTCTCTACATGGCCCCAATTGGTCAGACCATCAGCAGATTTGGCTTTCAGTACCCTGACCTTACCCCTGCAGTGCTATAGTTACTGTCTGTCCGCAGTCTCCAACATCATGTCAGTCCTCTATCTGAAACTCAACCTCTCCAAAACTGAACTTCTTCTGCTCCTGCCATCTACTAACCTCCCTAAATATGACATTTCCCTCTCCGTGGGTGGCACCAAAATAACACCCCGACAGCAGGCGCGCTGTCTGGGTGTTGTTTGACTCCGATCTCTCCTTCACATCCCATATACAATCTCTTGCCCGCTCGTGCCGCTTACACCTAAAAAAATCTCTAGAATCCGCCCTTTTCTCACCATGGAAACAACAAAAACCCTCACTGTCGCCTTGATTGACTCCCACCTGGACTACTGCAATGCTCTATTAATTGGCCTGCCCATTATTTGAATTTCTCCTCTCCAGTCTATCCTTAATGCAGCAGCCAGGGTTGTCCATCTAGCTAATCAGTATTCAGACGTGTCCGATCTTCACCAGTCGTTACACTGGCTGCCCATTCATTATAGAATCCAATTCAAAATACTTGTTCTCCTCCCTCATTTCTGTCTATTGGCCTAACCGATCACTGCGCTCTGCAAACGACTTTCAACTAACCTCTGCACTAATCCGTTCCTCCCACTCCAGACTCCAAGACTTCTCCCATGCTGCGCCAATCCTATGGAATGCTCTACCCCAAGATATTAGGACCATCCACAATTTGCATAGTTTTAGGCGCTCCCTCAAAACACATATATTCAGAGCGGCCTATCACGTTCCCTAATCAAAGTCATTTTATGTGTAAGTGTGTGTGTAGCCCATTCACTATCTCCATCTATCCCCCACCCCTGAAGATGGCTGGACCATCATTGTAAATACATCATTGTAAATACACATCTGTACTTTGTATCTCCCCCACCTCATTGTAGATTGTAAGCTCGCATGAGCAGGGTCGTCTTATTTTGCTTCAATTATTGCATTGTTAACGTTGTTGCTTATGAGTATGACTGTTGTGTTTGAAACTGTTAAACTGTAAAGCGCTGCGGAATATGTTGGCACTATATAAAGATTGTTATTATGTATGAATTAATTGTAGCATCAAGTATATTAGAATCAAAAGAGCATAGTAGAACCAAAAACACTCAGTTTAAAAAAAATCACACTATTCTGCAAGTGCTAGTAAAAAGATGTAAAAAACAGGGTATTTGGTTGATACGTTTTTTGCAAAAAATGTATACTAAGCTGCTCCACCAAACGTCAAGGTATACCGATATCAGAGCAGTTCTAACTGATGTATGCAATCCCTATCTGATGTATTTAAAAACCTGATCATCTGTATATTACCTGTGTGAACAGGGTTCAGAGAGGAAAAGTCCATGTGGACATGCTGAGTGGATGAGTGGAACAGCTTTTGTGCAGATAGCCCAAGAGGAGTGGTGGGTAACTCCCTAGTCTTGTAGACACAAGAGAACAATTATGGAAATAGGAACACATGGGCTACTTGCACAGTGAACAAGTCTGTAGGAACATGCTCACACACCACCAAGAAACTTGAAGACACAAAAGAGCATAGTAGAACCAAAATCACTTAGTTTAAAAAAATCACAGTAATCCGCAAGCGTTAGTAAAAAGATGTAAAAAACAGGGTATTTGGTTGATACGTTTTTTGCAAAAAATGTATACTAAGCTGCTCCACCTTCACACAGGTAAAATACAGATGATCAGGTTTTTAAATACATCAGATAGGGATTGCATACATCAGTTAGGACTGCTCTGATATGGGTATACCTTGACGTTTGGTGGAGCAGCTTAGTATACATTTTTTGCAAAAAACGTATCAACCAAATACCCCGTTTTTTACATCTTTTTACTAGCACTTCCAGATTACTGTGATTTTTTTTGGTTCTACTATGCTCTTTTGTGTCTTCAAGTTTCTTGGTGGTGTGTGAGCATATTCCTACAGACTTGTTCACTGTGCAAGTAGCCCATGTGTTCCTGTTTCCACAAGTATATTAGAATGTTGCACAAGTTTTCTTTTTTCTTTAAGGGGCTGTCCAGACTTTTGATATATTATGATCAGTATCAGATCACTGAGGGTCCAGCAGCTGGAACTCCCACCAAGCAGTTAGTCTCAGCGAACAGAGCCAAATAGCACAGGGCCATACTCTATGTAGTGGCCATCTTGGGTACTGCAGTTCAGATCCTATTCACTTCAATATGAGCTGAGCTGGAGAATCGGAGCTGATTGCTGGAGGTGCCATGTGTTGGACCTCCACCGATCTGACATTAAGGACCTCTCCTAAATATAAGCTATCAATATCAAAAGACTAAAGAACTCCTTTAAACAAGGTGAGGTAGGAAATGATTAGTGGACCTTACAGAACGAGCCTCAAAACAAAAAAAAAAGTGTTCCTGGAAAGCCGACCTGTCTGAGAACTTTGCAACTTTGCTCTTTCCAAGTATATATGTTTTCAAAATAATTAAAAAAAAGTTTCTATTGGTGAAAAAAGTTGTAACATCTAATGGCAAACAGATCCCAGGGCGAGCCATAGACTAAGCACAATTAGGCATCACATTCCTCCATCCGCTAAAAATAACCTCCAGCTTCCTATTCATGTCTGTGAATTTCATTAAAAGAGGCTACGGAGAGCAGACGCCATCACTCACTCATTCGGGAGCTTTGTACTGCTTGGGGGGTGCAGAGCCTAAATGCCCCTGAGTCCTCACAGCGTCACCTCCTCCCCGCTCACCGCCATGTGCAAATCTCCAACAGATGACTGTGGAATTCACCTGCTGTAAAAAGAAAACGACAACGGGCTACGCACGACATCCTGGTCGGGATAACCGGTTATTGGTTGTCAGTGAGCCAAAGAAAAACAATTCATTTCATAAATCTATAGGAAAGATATATATCTTGGTATTGTGTTAGCCAATAGATAGCAAAATATTTAGATTTGAGAGTCCTCAGTGGTTGATACCTTTTAATGGCTAACTGAAAAGATGGTAACAAATTGCAAGCTTTCGAGACTACTCAGTTCCCTTCATCAGGCATAGACTAAAAGAAATTCTCAAGAATCACATATTTTTGCACAACACAGCACTGAAATAATTTATAAACACAGTCTCATAAAAGTATAATAAAGGAATATATCCTCAAATGTATAGTATCTACACCTCCCCAAAAACAATTAATTAAGGAAAAGAGGATCCATTCAAAATAATTTAAAATATCCAATATTTATTTCCAAGATTTAAAACAATAGTAAAAATTCAAGCAGGACCAACGAACAGTGACAAGTGCAAGTCAATACATCTAATGAAATCAATCCAAATGGATATCAGCTCATAGGTATAGAAGTATTTCAAATATATCACTAATAGTCAATTTTTTAGTGTATATAGGTACAACTAAAAGTCCCCATATAAAGTGCATGTGCCAAACAATACCAGGGCTTTTTGTGCCTAATACTATTGTAAGTGCCTTTTATGATACTTACATAAAGTGCTTAGGAGCTTACATGAGGTAGACTTGATTAAATGTCACCACTCACCACCACATATTTATGCACAATACAGCCCAGAAATAATGCCAAAGATAAGACAGGTGATGTGAAGCAGATCTACCACTATGTGAGAGTGATAAACAGTTGTGTCCATAAATATTGGAACAGTTCATAGATAAGGAGTGTGAATGTTTTATTGTCCTCTGATTGTTGTCTGGTTCTGTGTTTTGCTGCCCCACAGGGTCTGAGGAGTAAATTCCTTAATTGATGTAAAAGGACATAAATCCATGCCACACATTCATTCCTGCACTGTGTGTCAAAGGTCATCATCAGTTTATATTCCCAGACTCTTCTGTCTCTCTGAGATTTGAAATCACCCTTTAATACAAGTAATCTCACCCTACATGCAGGTCCCCTGTTGGACATTTAGTTCAAATAATTAGGTACACCACATTAGATGTGATGCAGCTGAAAGTACCTGGGATCTTTTAGTCCTGATGTGAATTGGGGATCTTTATCTTGTCCATGGTCGTTATAAATGGACAGGTTTTACATTTTTTCTCGTTGCAAGGAAAGGTCCTGCAGCTTTTTGAGAAGACAGGGAGCTTCTGACAATGATACTTCTTAGATTTTGGGGCTGCCTAAAACACAGTAGTGGGGGGTCTGGAAAAATGGATTGTAAGCGGGCATCTTTTTGTAGTAAAGGTTGTAATTTCCCTTAGCTCCCCTTACCACCTCCAGATTTGGATTTTAGGTGACTGCTAGAGGTACCCGGTTATGTTCCTCTTTAGCTTTGTAATGTAGCAGGTGGTTCCTTGATATTCTAGTTGCTCTTGTAATTTGGTTTTGAATTGTTCTTGGATGGTAGCTCTGATGCAAAAAGGTCTTTCTGAGGTGACCAAGGTGTTCATCCCTATCCATGGGGATGGAACATATACAATTGTATCTTGGCTGTAGACAATAGAGTTTTTATGTGTTTTAGATGTAAACTGTCCCATTTAAGGTATGTTGGGCAGTCAATTTGCCAATGTTGGCGTGTGGTGCAGAGCTCCCTGATACCAGCGCGGTCCTGTAATAGGAGCCACTGGGGTAACAAGTCCGTTGATCACATTTTTCCCTCCTAAATCCTCCCCCCATCACATGTGAGTGATATTATTGAGAAGTGGTAGGAACCGCAGCAACTCAGCAATGCCAAGTGTTGGATGGACTGGTGTAAAGCTGCTACCACCAATGGACTCTGGAGGAAAAATGTTCTGTGTAGTGACGGATCGCACTTCTCTTTCTGGCATCTGATGAACAAATCCAGGTTTGGGGAATACCAGGAGGATGTTACCCACCTTACTGCATTGTGTTCGCTCTACAGTTTGGTGGAGGCGGGTAATACTGTGGGTTGTTATCAGGGGTCAACCTGGGATCCTTAGTTCCAGTGAATGGAAATCTTGCTCCTTCAGGCATTGTAAACATTTGTAGCTTCCAGCTTTGTGCAACAGTTTGGGGAGGCCCTTTTCTGTTCCCTGTAAGACATGATTGGGGAGTTTGGTGGAAGAACAAGACTGACCACACATAGCCCGTACCTCAGTTGCATTCAACACCTTTGGAATTAACTAGATCTGAGATTGTGAGCCTGGCTTCTCCTCTAACATCAGTGTCTGACTTCACAAATGCTCTTGTAGAAAGTCTTCCCAGAATCACAGAAGAGTGGGAGCAGTTATACCTGAAGAGGGGCCGAATCCATATCAATGTCTATGGATGTAGAACAGGAGATCAGAAAAGCTCATGTAGTGTAGTGTGCATGTGTTGAAAACTTTTATCTATATAGTGTACATCTAAAGGATATGACCAAGTTTGGACTCCAGTTAGTCAATATTCTGTCTTCCAAGAAGCAGCATAGTTTGGCACTTGCAGCATTTACTCTCAGATTCTTTTTCATCCTTCATTATTAAGAAGCCAAAAATTAATAATTTTATGCCAACCATTGCTAGTTGACCTGGCTTCTTAGTAAAGGCATCCTAATCACTGGTTTGTGGAGTCAGTAAAGGACTATCCTAATGATTTAGGACAGGGAAGTCAAGCCTTCTGACATCTCTGGGCCAAATCAGAAGAAGAATTTTCCTAAGTTGAATATTAAATACAAAAGACACTAATGAAAGCTATTGAGCAAAAAAATGGGCCATGATTTTTGTGATCTCCACCAACACAGATAAGCAAAAAAGTATTCACATAATAATCCTAGTTATGCAGCAAACCTGTTCAAAGAGTGCTTTATAATTGGTGACCAAGTCCGTTGGTTGTAGTAACCTATTTTGTAATATACTGCTCTGGCAAAAATTAAGAGACTACTGCAAAATGTTTAGTTTGTCTGATTTTTCTCTTTATAGGTATATTTTTAAGTAAAATGTAAATTGTTCATTTATTCTATAAACTTCTGACAGCATGTCTCCGAAATTCCAAGCAATAAATTTTGTATTTTTTTTCTGAAAAGGTGAAATGGTCAAAATTAACAAACCCAGTGCTTTCAGACTTCAAATAATGCAAAGAAAACAAGTTCATAATCATTTAGAAACAACAATACTAATGTTTTAACTCAGGAAGAGTTCAGAAATCAATATTTTGTGGAATAACCATGATTTTTAATCACAGATTTCATACGTTTTGGCATGCTTTCCACCAGTCTTTCACACTGCTTCTGGTGCAAACATTTAAGCAGTTCTTCTTTGTTTGATGGCTTGTGTGACTATCCATCATCCTCTTGATTACATTCCAGAGGTTTTCAATGGGGTTCAGGTCTGTAGATTGGGCTGCACATGACAGGGTTTTGATGTGGTGGTCTCTTAGTTTTAGCCAGAGCAGTAGAAATTGTAAAAAATAAAATGCTACACTGTGGTTGGTATTTACATCACATAGGATACACTGAGACTCTGATGCTTACATCACATATGAGACACTGAGACTCTGCTGAATACATATCAGATAGGACACACTGAGACACTGCTGCACACATCACATAGGCCTTTGCTGTATACATAATATGGGATACACTGAGACTCTGTTGTATGCATCACATAGGAGACACTGAGCCTCTGCTGTGTACATCACATGAGATACACTTTGGTTCTGCTGTATACATCACATAGGTGATGCAGAGACTGCTGTGTATAAATCACATAGCATCATACCATACACTGAGACTCTGCTGTCTGCTTCACATAGGAGACACTGAGCCCCTACTGTAATCATCACATGGGAGACACTGAGACTGCTGTATATACATCATATCACATACACCAAGACTGCTGTATGTATATCACATTAAAAACATTGAGACAATGAGACTGTTGTATATACATCACATAGGAGCCAACAAGACTGATGTATGTACAGTCATGGCCTAAAGTGCGGCACTCTTGAAATTATTCCAGAAAATGAAGTATTTCCCAGAAAATGATTGCAATGACATATGTTTTGTTACACATGTTTATTTCATTTGTGTGTACTGGAACAACACAAAAGAGTGAAAAAAAGGTAAATTGGACTTCATTTCACACAGAACTCCAAGACTGGACCTGCCAAAATTGTTGGCATCTTTTTCCTTTTTCCCTTCCTCATGAAGCCGGCAGCGGCAGAAGTGGGACAATGCTGCAGTCCCGGGGTGCAATGCTGCGGGTCCGGTGTTGGCGGTGAGGCAAAACTGGAGCAGGATCCCATCCTCAGGATGCCGGCGGCGGAAGAGGTGTGGCAATCCTGTGGCGGTGGGTGGTGCGGGGTGCACCTGAGCAAGGTCACATCTTCAGGATGCTGCCGGCAGAAATGTGGCAGCGCCATGGGCCGGTGTCCACAGTGAGCTGAGTGCATCACCGGTTTCCCTGCGGCCATCATCCAGAAGCCGTGGGCTGCCAGAGGCTTCAGGAAAACGGCCGCCGGAGGCCACGCATGCGCAGATTGAGATCTTGGCAGCCATTTTCCTGAAGCCGAGTGCCGCCGGCATCCTAAAGAAGGGTCCCTGCTCAGGTGCCCTCCACACCGCCCTCCGCCGCAGCATCGCCACAACTCTGCCGCAACTCCTCGGTAATGTAAGCCTGCGTTCGCACTATAAGACTTTTCTATACTTGTCTATATTTGCCCTTTTCACGTGTAAAGCGCATGGAATAAATGACGCTATAAAAATGTATAATACTAATAAGACACCCCCCCCCCCCCCTCATTTTTCTCCCATATTTTTTGGGGGAAAAAGTGCATCTTATGGTCCGAAAAATGCTGTACATCAAATAGGAGACACTGAAACTGCTGTTTATGAATCACATAGGAGACACCAAGATTTTACTGTGTATACATCACGTAGGAGACTCTGAGACTGCTGTATATATATCACATAGGATACACTAAGACTGCTGTATTTACAGCAAGAATCTGCTGCATAGACATCCCATAGGAGTCACTGAGACTACTGTTACATACATCACATAAGAGTCACCAAATCTGCTGTATATACATTACATAGGAGATACTTCAACGCAGAACACTGCGTACTCATGCATAGTTCTCTCCACAAAGATTAAAGAGCCGTCAGCTGCAAAACTGAGCCATTGGCCCACTATACAATTAAGCCCTTTGGCCCACTGGAGATCTGTCTTGGGCCGCATTAACAGCCATCTGGAGCTGCATGTCACATATGGGAGGCCATATATTGGATACCCCTGATTTAGGATATTCACAAGTTATGCCAAAAATGTCTTATTGGCTCTAGTTTCACCGCTAGACCCACTTTTATCACAGTAACTGGGAAACAGCAAAGGTACTGTAGGTCACCCATATTATTCCAATAGGTGAAACATTTATATTTTAGATATTTATAGTGTATCCTGTAATTATGGCATAAATGCTTAAAGGAACTGTCCATGGGTCTTCAAATAACAGCATCGCCCCTGTCTACAGGTTGTGCGTGTTATTGCACCACTGCAACATTCATTTTAATGTCAAATATGGCACATTCCCACTGACTTAGTTTGCCATTGCCAGCATACAAGGAAAATTAAAACACATAAGAAATGTGATTCCTAATTGCTGCTTGTCAATGCTCGGACTGGTATACAGAATGCAACAAAACCTCAGACTACTACGGTATGTTTCCTTATGAAGCTTGAAAGATATCCCACACAGCTTACTCCTATAAATCACTTAAAAATAAAAAAAGATTAATAAAACGGAAATTAAGAGAGAGCTCAGTGTGGCTTTAGAAAAAAAAACGAATCCAAGACATTTAAGGTGTCAAGATACAGAAAGCAAAGGACAATTTGGAAAAAAAGGGACTCTGGTGGAAACCTGAGACAGGCGCAGATCCACACGCAAGAGTCCTTAGAATGCCAGATCTGATGGAGAAAGTAGATTTCATTTCCTTAGGCTTAGTATAGAAGGAAGGTCTGTCACTCACCACCAACCTCCCTTCACCAGATGCGAAAGGTTCCCAAAACTCAGCACAATATTGGTTTACTTCATAAGAAAAGACTAACTGCTTCATATCTGTCAGCAGCTCTCCACTGGTGGTTTCACTTCCATAAAATATTCACAAGTCCCTGTTCTCAGAATTATGGCACCGAAACGAACTCGGGCCTGCCATAAAAAAGAAAATTGCTACTTATATGGTGGCCAACGTATTGGTGCCCAAACAAACCTGTCGACTAACTTGTTACACTATTTTAACAAGACTTTGCCCTATGGCACAAGCATTGAACATCTGGTGTTGCTTGTATACGACCAGGGCCGGCGTTAGCCGCAGGCAAACCAGCAGCTGCCTAGGTCCCCCGCTCCCTCAGAGGCCCCCAGCCAGTTGCGTGCCGCTAGTAGTGGCACACCACCTGGCCACTATGGGGCCCGTGAGTTGGGGGGGCAGCCTGGTGCCAGCGCCGCCCCCCGTGCGCCGCATTCAACTGTATCGGCATCATAGATGCCGATACAGTTGAAAGCAATGATGGAGGAGAGAGCGTGAGGTGACACTCTCTCCTCCATGATTCCCCTCTGCCTCTGACACGGTGGCTGCGCATTGACATCACTTCATCGTGCACCCACTGTGTGCCGGGCAGACGCCAGTGCAGCCACTGATACCGGAGCAGAGCCTTACCATGGAGCAGCGTGGGGAAAGAGGAGGAGAGGTGAGTATTGTGCTGTTGTTTTTTTTTTTTTTCCTTAAATGCATCAGTGAGTACTGGACTGTGGAGCTGGATAAATATTTTGTGGGGGGCTAGATTATATTCTATGAGGGGGAGGGTGGGGGGCTGGATTATATTCTATGAGGGGGAGGGTGGGAGACTGGATTATATTCTGTGAGGGGAAGGGTGGGAGGGGCTGGATTTTATTCTATGAGGGGGCTGCATTATACTATAAGGCTATGTGCACACGTAGGAAAAGAGGTGCAGAATTTTCTGCACAAAATCCGCATCTTCTGGCAGAATCCGCCGCTGCGGATTTGCCGTGGTTTTTATGCGGATTTTGTGCGGTTTTTATGCGGAATTTATGCAGATTTTGTGCAGATTTTCAGCAGTTTTGGGCCACTGCTGAATTTTAACATGGAGGGGTGCAGAACCGCTACAGATCCGCACAAAAGAAGTGACATGCACTTCTTTGAAATCCGCAGCAATTCCGGACTGATTTTTCTGCACAGCTTTTTTCCCCCCCATAGAATAACATTATACTGTACATCACAGTGCGGATCTGCAGCAAATCCGCATCGTGTGCACATAGCCTAAGGGGTGTGTATTATACTATATGAGGGGGCTAAATTATATTCTATGGGGAGAGCTGCATTATACTATATGAGAGGGGGCTACATTACATTTTATGGGGGGTGGCATTATACTATACACTGTGTGCAGAATTATTAGGCAAGTTGTATTTTAGAGGATTATTTTTATTATTGATCAACAACTATCTTCTCATTCAACCCAAAAGACTCATAAATATCAAAGCTTAATATTTTTGGAAGTTGGAGTGGTGTTTTTTTTATTTAGCTATTTTAGGAGGATATCTGTTTGTGCAGGTAACTATTACTGTGCAGAATTATTAGGCAACGTTATAAAAACCAAATACTCCCATCTCATTTGTTTATTTTCACCAGGTAAACCAATATAACTGCACAAAATTCATAAACATTTCTGACATGCAAAAACAAAACCCCCAAAATTTTGTGACCAATATAGCCACCTTTCTTTATGATGACACTCAACAGCCGTCCAAAAATAGATTCTGTCAGCTGCTTTATCTGTTTACGATCAACATTGCGTGCAGCAGCCACCACAGCCTCCCAGACACTGTTCCGAGAGCTGTACTGTTTTCCCTCCCTGTAGATCTCACATTTTCTGAGGGACCACAGGTTCTCTATGGGGTTCAGATCAAGTGAACAAGGGGGCCATGTCATTATTTTTTCTTCTTTGAGACTTTTACTGGCCAGCCACGCTGTGTAGTTGGAGACATGTGATGGAGCATTGTCCTGCATGAAAATAATGTTTTTCTTGAACGATACCGACTTCTTCCTGTACCACTGCTTGAAGAAGTTGTCTTCTAGAAACTGGCAGTAGGTCTGGGAGTTGAGCTTCACTCCATCCTCAACCCAAAAAGGTCCCACAAGTTCATCTTTGATGATACCAGCCCGTAGCAGTACCCCACCTCCACCTTGCTGGCACCTGAGTCGGAGTAGAGCTCTCTGCCCTTTACTGATTCAGCCTCTGGCCCATCCATCTGGGCCATCAAGAGTCACTTTCATTTCATCAGTCCATAAAACCTTTGAAAAGTCATACTTAAGATATTTCTTAGCTCAGCCTTGACGTTTTTATCTTATGTTTCTTGTTCAAAGGTGGTTGTTTTTCAGCCTTCCTTACCTTGGCCATGTCCCTGAGTATTGCACACCTTGTGCTTTTTGTTACTCCAGTAACGTTGCAGCTCTGAAATATGTCAAAACTGGTGGCAAATGGCATCTTGGCAGCTTCACGCTTGATGTCCCTCAATTCATGGACAGTTGTTTTGTTTCTTTTTGCCCAACACGCTTCTTGTGACCCTGTTGGCTATTTGCCATGAAACACTTGCTTGTTCGGTGATCACGCTTCAAAAGTTTGGCAATTTCAAGACTGCTGCATCCCTCTGCAAGACATCTCACGGTTTTGGACTTTTCAGAGCCCGTCAAATCTCTCTTCTAATCCATTTTGCCAAAGGAAAGGAAGTTGCCTAATAATTAAGCACACCATATATAAGGTTTTGATGTCATTAGACAACACCCCTCCTCATTACAGAGATGCACATGACCTGATTTACTTAATTGGTAGTTGGCTCTCAAGCCTGAACAGCTTGGAGTAGGACAACATGTATAAAAAGTATCATGTGATCAAAATACAACTTGCCTAATAATTCTGCACACAGTGTATGAGGGGGCTGCATTATATTCTATGAGAGGGCTGTATTATATTCTATGACGGGAAGGGTGAGGAGTTGCATTTTATTCTATGGGGAAGGTGGGGAGCATTTTATTCTATGTGAAGAGCTGCATTATACTATATGAGGGGGCTACATTATATTTTATTGGGAGCTGCAATAAACTATATGACGGGACTACATAATATTTTATGGGGGACTGAATTATACTATATAAGGGGGCTGCATTATACTATATGAGGAGGCTGCATTATTCTATATGAGGTGGCTACATTATATTCTATTGGGAGCTGCATTGTACTATATGAGGAGGCTACACTATATTTTATGGGGGCTGCATTTTACTATATGAGGGGGCTGCATTATACTCCATGGGGAAGGGTGGGGAGCTCTATTATACTATATGAAGTCTACATTATGTTCTATAGGGAGAGCTGCATTATACTACCTGAACTATACTAACAGAAGATCGATACGATCAGAGAAAGCTTTGGCCCACAGCGCCCACTGCCCCTCTTAGCTGCTCAACCCTGCTCCTCCAAAACCAGCTTCTCCACCATGACAGAAGATCAGCTCTCCACCCTCCTGTCAAGATCACACCTCACCACCTGCACGCTTGACCCGCTCCCATCCCACCTCATCCCTAACCTTTCCATGGTCTTCATCCCAACCCTAACGCACCTCTTCAACCTCTCACTCACAACAGGTGTCTTCCCCTCCTCCTTTAAGCATGCCAAGATCACACCCATCCTCAAAAAGCCCTCCCTCGACCCATCCTCTGTGTCTAGCTATCGCCCGATATCTCTTCTCCCTTATGCCTCCAAATTGCTGGAGCAACATGTCCATCTTGAACTGTCCTCCCACCTCTCCTCCTGCTCCCTCTTTGATCGGTTACAATCAGGCTTCTGTTCCCATCACTCAACTGAAACTGCCCTAACTAAAGTCACCAATGACCTACTAACTGCCAGGAGCAAGCGACACTACTCTGTCCTCCTTCTCCTGGACCTGTCTTCTGCCTTTGACACTGTGGACCACTCCCTTTTGCTACAAATTCTCTCATCTCTTGGCATCACAGACTTGGCCCTTTCTTGGATCTCGTCATATCTGACAGACCGAACATTCAGTGTCTCCCTCCCCCACACCACCTCCTCACTTCGCCCCTTGTCAGTCGGTGTTCCTCAAGGCTCTGTTCTAGGACCCCTACTCTTCTCCATCTACACTTTCGGCCTGGGACAGCTCATAGAATCCCACGGTATGCAGTACCATCTCTACGCTGATGACACGCAGATCTACCTATCCGGACCTGACCTCACCTCCTTACTTACCAAAACCCCGCACTGTCTGTCTGCTATTTCAGCCTTCTTTTCTGCTCGCTTTCTACAACTGAACATGGACAAAACAGAATTCATCATCTTTCCCCCATCTCACTCTACCCCTCCACCAGACCTATCCATCAATGTCAATGGCTGCTCACTTTCCCCAGTCCCACACGCCCGGTGCCTCGGGGTGATCCTCGACTCTGCCCTCTCTTTCAAGCCACATATCCAAGCCCTTGCCTGCTCCTGCCGTCTCAAACTCAAAAATATTTCCCGGATCCGTGCTTTCCTTGACCGCAACACCGCAAAAACGCTAGTGCATACCCTTATCATCTCCCGCCTCGACTACTGCAACCTCCTACTCTCTGGACTCCCCTCTAGCACCACTCCAATCCATCCTACACTCTGCTGCCCGACTAATCTACCTGTCCCCCCGCTATTCCCCAGCCTCTCCCCTATGTCAAGCCCTTCACTGGCTTCCTATCGCCCAGAGACTCCAGTTCAAAACCCTCACAATGACATACAAAGCCATCCACAACCTGTCTCCTCCATACATCTGTGACATGGTCTCCCGGTACCTACCTACACGCAACCTCCGATCCTCTCAAGACCTCCTTCTCTACTCCCCTCTCATCTCTTCTTCCCACAACCGCATCCAAGACTTCTCCCATGCTTGCCCCATACTCTGGAACTCTCTACCCCAACACATCAGACTCTCGCCCACCATAGAAACCTTCAAAAAGAACCTGAAGACCCACCTCTTCCGACAAGCCTACAGCCTGCAGTAATCCTGAAGTTACTGAACCGCCGCACAACCTGCCCTACCCTCTCCTAGTGTTTCATCACCCATCCCCTGCAGACTGTGAGCCCTCGCGGGCAGGGTCCTCCCTCCTTATGTACCCGTGTGCCTGTTATCTGCTCATGTTTAATGTATTTGTCTATATTTGCCTCATATTCACATGTAAAGCGCCATGGAATAAATGGCGCTATAAAAATGTATAATAATAATAATAATAATAATACTATATGGGGGACTACATTATAATTTATGGGGGCTGCATTATACTATATGAGGGGGCTATATTATATTTTATGGGGCTACATTATACTATATGAAGGGGGCTGCATTATATTTTATGGGATGGATGGGGCTGCATTATATTCTATGGAGGGGGAGGGTGGGGAACTGTATTATATTCTATAAGGGGGCTTCATTATACTATATGAGGGGTCTACATTATATTCTATGGGAGAGCTACATTATACTATATGAGGGGGCTACATTTTATTTTATGGGGGGCTGCATTATACTATAGGAGGGGGCTACATTATATTCTATGAGGAGAGCTGCATTATTCTATATGAGGGGTGGCTACATTATACTATATGAGGGGTCTACATTATATGCTATGGGGAGAGCTGCATTATACTATATGAGGGGGCTACATTATATTTTATGGGGGCTGCATTATACTATATGAGGGAGCTACATTATATTCTATGGGGAGAGCTGCATTATACTATATGAGGTGGGCTACATTATATTTTCTGGGGGGCTACATTATACTATATTTTAGGAGGTTGCATTATATTATATGAGGGAGCTACATTATATTCTATGTGGCTGCATGCGATACAATACAATATGATACACTTTATTGATCCTGGGGGAAAATTACGGTATTACAGCAGCAATACAAACAGCAGTACATAAAATATTTGGACACATATCTTGCACATGTATACCAACATTACATAACAAATAAATGTGGGTGGTTCAGGTATGTAAGTCACTGTTAATTGACATTAGTACACCAGCAATGAGTCATTATTGTCTACCACCCTTAGGAAATTATTATACATCCCCATAGCAGTAGGTACAAACGATTTCCAGAATTTCTCCTTCTTGCACCTTGGCAGGATCAGATGGCTGCTGAATGTGCTCTTCTGCATCAAGAATAGCTCATATAGTGGGTGTGTATTATTGTTCATTATAGCCCTACACTTCTTCTGAATCCTATCCTCCAATACCTCCTCAAAACAGTCCAGATGGAGGCCAACAGCCGCGCTTGCCTTCTTGATAGGTTTGTTGAGCTTATTAGCGTCAGATACTTGCACACTACTGCCCCAGCATATGATAGCAAAAAAGATGGCGCTTGCTGTTATGGCTGGCAATCAGGCAACACAGCGTGCAGTAATCAGCGCACATACAGAGATCTGGCAATAACCCAAAACAATAGGACGAGCTCTGAGACGTGGAATCTCTGTAGACTGCAGTACCTGATCTATCCTCACACAACTGGAAGCAGCAGTGGATTGCGCCTATCAACTACCTATGCAACTCGGCACTGCCTGAGGAGCTGACTAGCCTGAAGATAGAAATACAAGCCTGACTTACCTCAGAGAAATACCCCAAAGGAATAGGCAGCCCCCACATATAATGACTGTTAGCAAGATGAAAAGACAAACGTAGGAATGAAATAGATTCAGCAAAGTGAGGCCCGATATTCTAGACAGAGCGAGGATAGCAAAGAGAACTATGCAGTCTACAAAAAACCCTAAAATGAAAACCACGCAAAGGGGCAAAAAGACCCACCGTGCCGAACTAACAGCACGGCGGTGCACCCCTTTGCTTCTCAGAGCTTCCAGCAAAAGATAATAACAAGCTGGACAGAAAAAACAGAAAACAAACTAGAAGCACTTATCTAGCAGAGCAGCAGCAGGCCCAAGGAAAGATGCAGTAGCTCAGATCCAACACTGGAACATTGACAAGGAGCAAGGAAGATAAACTCAGGTGGAGCTAAATAGCAAGGCAGCCAACGAGCTCACCAAAACACCTGAGGGAAGAAGCCCAGAGACTGCAATACCACTTGTGACCACAGAAGTGAACTCAGCCACAGAATTCACAACAGTACCCCCCCCTTGAGGAGGGGTCACCGAACCCTCACCAGAACCCCCAGGCCGACCAGGATGAGCCACATGAAAGGCACGAACAAGATCTGGGGCATGGACATCAGAGGCAAAAACCCAGGAATTATCTTCCTGAGCATAACCCTTCCATTTGACCAGATACTGGAGTTTCCGTCTAGAGACACGAGAATCCAAAATCTTCTCCACAATATACTCCAATTCCCCCTCCACCAAAACAGGGGCAGGAGGCTCCACAGATGGAACCATAGGTGCCACGTATCTCCTCAACAACGACCTATGGAATACATTATGTATGGAAAAGGAGTCTGGGAGGGTCAGACGAAAAGACACCGGATTGAGAATCTCAGAAATCCTATACGGACCAATAAAACGAGGTTTAAATTTAGGAGAGGAAACCTTCATAGGTATATGACGAGAAGATAACCAAACCAGATCCCCAACACGAAGTCGGGGTCCCACACGGCGTCTGCGATTAGCGAAAAGCTGAGCCTTCTCCTGGGACAAGGTCAAATTGTCCACTACCTGAGTCCAGATCTGCTGCAACCTGTCCACCACATAATCCACACCAGGACAGTCCGAAGACTCAACCTGTCCTGAAGAGAAACGAGGATGGAACCCAGAATTGCAGAAAAATGGAGAGACCAAGGTAGCCGAGCTGGCCCGATTATTAAGGGCGAACTCAGCCAACGGCAAAAATGACACCCAATCATCCTGGTCAGCGGAAACAAAACATCTCAGATATGTTTCCAAGGTCTGATTGGTTCGTTCGGTCTGGCCATTAGTCTGAGGATGGAAGGCCGAGGAAAAAGATAGGTCAATGCCCATCCTACCACAAAAGGCTCGCCAGAACCTCGAGACAAACTGGGAACCTCTGTCAGAAACAATATTCTCAGGAATGCCATGTAAACGAACCACATGCTGGAAGAACAAAGGCACCAAATCAGAGGAGGAAGGCAATTTAACCAAGGGCACCAGATGGACCATTTTAGAAAAGCGATCACAGACCACCCAAATGACAGACATCTTTTGAGAAACGGGAAGGTCAGAAATGAAATCCATCGAAATATGTGTCCAAGGCCTCTTCGGGACCGGCAAGGGCAAAAGCAACCCACTGGCACGTGAACAGCAGGGCTTAGCCCTAGCACAAATTCCACAGGACTGCACAAAAGCACGCACATCCCGTGACAGAGATGGCCACCAGAAGGATCTAGCAACCAACTCCCTGGTACCAAAGATTCCTGGATGACCGGCCAGCACCGAACAATGAAGTTCAGAGATAACTTTACTAGTCCACCTATCAGGGACGAACAGTTTCTCGGCCGGACAACGATCAGGTTTATTAGCCTGAAATTTCTGCAACACTCTCCGCAAATCAGGGGAGATGGCAGACACAATGACTCCTTCCTTGAGGATACTCGCCGGCTCAGATAACCCCGGAGAGTCGGGCACAAAACTCCTAGACAGAGCATCCGCCTTCACATTTTTAGAGCCCGGAAGGTATGAAATCACAAAATCAAAACGAGCAAAAAATAACGACCAACGGGCCTGTCTAGGATTCAAGCGCTTGGCAGACTCAAGATAAGTAAGGTTCTTATGATCAGTCAAAACCACCACGCGATGCTTAGCACCCTCAAGCCAATGACGCCACTCCTCGAATGCCCACTTCATGGCCAGCAACTCTCGGTTGCCCACATCATAATTACGCTCAGCAGCAGAAAATTTCCTGGAAAAGAAAGCACATGGTTTGAACACTGAGCAACCAGAACCTCTCTGTGACAAAACCGCCCCTGCACCAATCTCAGAAGCATCAACCTCGACCTGGAACGGAAGAGAAACATCAGGTTGACACAACACAGGGGCACAGCAAAAACGACGCTTCAACTCCTGAAAAGCTTCCACGGCAGCAGAAGACCAATTAACCAAATCAGCACCCTTCTTGGTCAAATCGGTCAATGGTCTGGCAATGCTAGAAAAATTACAGATGAAGCGACGATAAAAATTAGCAAAGCCCAGGAATTTCTGCAAACTTTTTAGAGATGTCGGCTGAGTCCAATCCTGGATGGCCTGAACCTTAACCGGATCCATCTCGATAGTAGAAGGGGAAAAGATGAACCCCAAAAATGAAACTTTCTGCACACCGAAGAGACACTTTGATCCCTTCACGAACAAGGAATTAGCACGCAGTACCTGGAAAACCATTCTGACTTGCTTCACATGAGACTCCCAATCATCTGAGAAGATCAAAATGTCATCCAAGTAAACAATCAAGAATTTATCCAGATACTCACGGAAAATGTCATGCATAAAAGACTGAAAAACAGATGGAGCATTGGCAAGTCCGAACGGCATCACCAGATACTCAAAATGACCCTCGGGCGTATTAAATGCCGTTTTCCATTCATCTCCCTGCCTGATTCTCACCAGATTATACGCACCACGAAGATCAATCTTAGTAAACCAACTAGCCCCCTTAATCCGAGCAAACAAGTCAGAAATCAATGGCAAGGGATACTGAAACTTAACAGTGATCTTATTAAGAAGGCGGTAATCAATACACGGTCTTAGCGAACCATCCTTCTTGGCTACAAAAAAGAACCCTGCTCCCAATGGTGACGACGATGGGCGAATATGTCCCTTCTCCAGGGACTCCTTCACATAACTGCGCATAGCGGTGTGTTCAGGTACGGACAAATTAAATAAACGACCCTTAGGGAATTTACTACCAGGAATCAAATCGATAGCACAATCACAATTCCTATGCGGAGGTAGGGCATCAGACTTGGACTCTTCAAATACATCCTGAAAGTCCGACAAGAACTCTGGGATGTCAGAAGGAATGGATGACGAAATAGACAAAAATGGAACATCACCATGTACTCCCTGACAACCCCAGCTGGTTACCGACATAGAGTTCCAATCCAATACTGGATTATGGGTTTGTAGCCATGGCAACCCCAACACGACCACATCATGCAAATTATGCAGTACCAAAAAGCGAATAACTTCCTGATGTGCAGGAGCCATGCACATGGTCAGCTGGGCCCAGTACTGAGGCTTATTCTTGGCCAGAGGTGTAGCATCAATTCCTCTCAACGGAATAGGACACCGCAAAGGCTCCAAGAAAAATCCACAACGTTTAGCATAATCCAAATCCATCAGATTCAGGGCAGCGCCTGAATCCACAAACGCCATGACAGAATATGATGACAAAGAGCACATTAAGGTAATGGACAAAAGGAATTTGGACTGTACAGTACCAATAACGGCAGAGCTATCGAACCGCCTAGTGCGTTTAGGACAATTAGAAATAGCATGAGTAGAATCACCACAATAGAAACACAGTCTGTTCAGACGTCTGTGTTCGTGCCGTTCTACTTTAGTCATAGTCCTGTCGCACTGCATAGGCTCAGGCTTACTCTCAGACAATACCGCCAGATGGTGCACAGATTTACGCTCGCGCAAGCGACGACCGATCTGAATGGCCAAGGACATAGACTCATTCAAACCAGCAGGCATAGGAAATCCCACCATTACATCCTTAAGAGCTTCAGAGAGACCCTTTCTGAACAAAGCCGCTAGTGCAGATTCATTCCACAGAGTGAGTACTGACCATTTTCTAAATTTCTGACAATATACTTCTACATCATCCTGACCCTGGCATAAAGCCAGCAGATTTTTCTCAGCTTGATCCACTGAATTAGGCTCATCGTAAAGCAATCCCAGCGCCTGGAAAAATGCATCAACATTACTCAATGCAGAATCTCCTGGTGCAAGAGAAAACGCCCAGTCCTGTGGGTCGCCGCGCAAAAAAGAAATAATAATCAAAACCTGTTGAATAGGATTACCAGAAGAATGAGGTTTCAAGGCCAAAAATAGCTTACAATTATTTCTGAAGCTCAGGAACTTAGTTCTGTCACCAAAAAACAAATCAGGAATCGGAATTCTTGGTTCTAGCATCGATTTCTGATCAATAGTATCTTGAATCTTTTGTACATTTACAACGAGATTATCCATTGAGGAGCACAGAGCCTGAATATCCATGTCCACAGCTGTGTCCTGAAGCACTCTAATGTCTAGGGGAAAAAAAAGACTGAAGACAGAGCTAAGAAAAAAAAATGATGTCAGGATTTCTTTTTTCCCTCTATTGGGAATCATTGGTGTGTCTCCTTGTACTGTTATGGCTGGCAATCAGGCAACACAGCGTGCAGTAATCAGCGCACATACAGAGATCTGGCAATAACCCAAAACAATAGGACGAGCTCTGAGACGTGGAATCTCTGTAGACTGCAGTACCTGATCTATCCTCACACAACTGGAAGCAGCAGTGGATTGCGCCTATCAACTACCTATGCAACTCGGCACTGCCTGAGGAGCTGACTAGCCTGAAGATAGAAATACAAGCCTGACTTACCTCAGAGAAATACCCCAAAGGAATAGGCAGCCCCCCACATATAATGACTGTTAGCAAGATGAAAAGACAAACGTAGGAATGAAATAGATTCAGCAAAGTGAGGCCCGATATTCTAGACAGAGCGAGGATAGCAAAGAGAACTATGCAGTCTACAAAAAACCCTAAAACGAAAACCACGCAAAGGGGCAAAAAGACCCACCGTGCCGAACTAACAGCACGGCGGTGCACCCCTTTGCTTCTCAGAGCTTCCAGCAAAAGATAATAACAAGCTGGACAGAAAAAACAGAAAACAAACTAGAAGCACTTATCTAGCAGAGCAGCAGGCCCAAGGAAAGATGCAGTAGCTCAGATCCAACACTGGAACATTGACAAGGAGCAAGGAAGACAGACTCAGGTGGAGCTAAATAGCAAGGCAGCCAACGAGCTCACCAAAACACCTGAGGGAGGAAGCCCAGAGACTGCAATACCACTTGTGACCACAGAAGTGAACTCAGCCACAGAATTCACAACAGCTTGCCACAATGGAATGGTAGAACATTTCCAGCATTTTACTGCACAAATTGAATAACCTGAGCTTCCGTAGAAAGTACAGTCTGCTCATTTCCTTCTTGTAAACCTTTTCTGTATGACACCTCCCATCGAGTTTACTGTCAAGGTGAACCCCCAAATATTTGTAGCTCTCAACAATCTCAACCTCCTGGCCAGCAATATTGATCGGTAAGTAATCCTCCTTTTTCTTTCTATAACTCGCCACCAACTCCTTGGTTTTCTTTACATTTAGTTCTAGACAGTTAGTCCGGCACCAATCCCAAAATTCAGAAACCACCCTTCTATATTCCTCCTCTCCCCGACCCCCCACAATGCCCCCTACAATCACTGAGTCCTCTGAGAATTTTTGGAGGTGACAAAAATCTGATTTATACTGAAAGCCAGCTGTATACAATGTGAAGAGAAAGGGCGACAGCACTGTACTCTGAGGGGCTCCAACACTGCTCCGTACACTGCCAGATACCACCTCCCCCATCCCTACAAACTGCGGCCTGTCTGTCAGGTAGTAGTTTATCCAGTTCACCATCCCCTCATCTACCGCCATATCATCATATCATATCAGTAAGGGCGGCTGTAAGGTATTGAAAGCACTTGAGAAGTCAAAAAACATGGCGCGCACTACAGTTCCATCATTGTCCAAGAATGAATGTACTGTATGTAGCAGAGACACTACAGCATCATTCACCCCCAATCTCTGCTGGTACGCAAACTGTAGGGGGTCAGTAAAAGCCCTCACCGTTGGACACAAGAAACGAGGATTATTCTCCCCAAGGACTTCATAGCATGTGATGTTAAGGCCACTGGACCATAGTCTTGTAGGGAAGTTGGAAAAGTGATCTTAGGAACGGGCTCCAGGCAGGTGGTCTTCCACAGGCACCAGACAGGTGGTCTTCCACAGTTCTGGTACCCCCTGTGATTGAAGGCTCCAGTTAAACAGGTGCTGGAAGACAGTACACAGTTGGTTTGCACATGCTCTGAGGACACGTGAACTGAGGCCATCAGACTCAGCTGCTTTGCCAATAACAGGTCTACTAAACTGTCTTCTCACGTCGCTTTGGGAGACAGTGAAAGTAGGAAGCTTATCTCCCAATGTCAATGCTGCCTGTTTTCCCAGCTCCATACCCCATTCCTGATGACGCTGTGCTTGTGTTGGTGAATCTGTTGAAAAACTCATTCATTTCATTAGCCATTTGCAGATCCACTTCCCCACGCTCCGGCTTTGCCTTAAACCCAGTTAGCTGTTTCATTGTACTATATGAGGGGGCTGAATTATATTTTATGGGGGCTGCATTATAATATATGAGAAGGCTACATTATATTCTATGGGGGTTGCATTATACTATATGTGGGGGCTAAATTATATTCTATGGAGGGCTGCATTATACTATATAAAGGGGCTACATTATATTCTATGGGGGTTGCATTATACTATATGTGGGGGCTACATTATATTCTGTGGAGGACTGCATTATACTATATGAGGGGCCTACATTATATTCTATCGGGGGCTGCATTATCCTATATGAGGGGAGCTGCAATATATACTATGATGGGCTGCATTATTGCATTATACCCTATGAGGGTGCTACATTATATTCTATGGGGGCTGCATTATACTATATGAGAGGCTACATTATATTCTATGGGGAGAGCTGAATTATACTATATGAGGGGGCTGTATTATATTCTATGGGGGCTACATTATATTCTATGGGGGGCTGCATTATACTCTATGAGGGGGCTACAATATATTCTATGGGGAGCTACATTATACTCTATGAGGGGGCTACATTTTATTCTGTGGGGTGGCTCAATTATACTCTATGGGGTGGCTGTTTATGCTCTTTGGGTAGCTGCATTATACTATATGGGGCTGCATTATACTGTAATGAGCACTATTTACAATACATTATTCTATATGAAGAACTATGGGGTGCTTAATACTGTGGGAAGTGAATTGTACTACATGGAAGACTATGGGGGTGCATTATACTATATGGGGGACCATGAGGAGTGTATTATACTATATGGAGGACTGAAGAGTGCATTTTGATATATGGAGGACTATGAGGAGTGTATTATACTATACAGAGGACTATGGTGAGTGTATTATACTATATGGAGGACTGAAGATTTTATTATACTATATGGAGGACTATGGAGACTGTATTATACTATATGGAGGACTATGTGGAGTGAATTATACTATATGGAGGACTATGAGGAGGGTATTATACTGTATGGAGCTTTATGGAGTGTGTATTGTACTATATGGAGGAGTATAGGGAGTATATTATATTATATGGAGGACTATGAGGAGTGTATAATACTATATGAAGTACTATGGAGCAAATTATATTATATGGAGGACTATAAGGAGGGTATTATACTGTATGGAGCTTTATGGAGTGTGTATTGTACTATATTGAGGCCTATAGGGAGTGTATTATACTATATGGAGTACTGTGGGGCACATTATATTATATGGAGGACTATGGGGTGTGTATTATGCAATATAGAGGGCTGTGGTGCACATTATACTATATAGAGAAATGTGGGGTGCATTATACTATGTGGAGGACTATGGGGCGTATTATACTAAACAAGCAAAATGCTGCCTACTCATCGAGTGTTTGGCTTGTTTTTGCCTGAACAATCAATGTTCTCAGCAGCACATCGCCCAGTGAAAACTGCAGATATGCTGCTGATAACATGATATTGTATGGGGACAGATTGATCTATTAAGTAATTGTTCTGTCCCCATCATTATTCCTTAGCCGGTGGAAAAAGGACGTCAAATGACATCAATATTGTTGATCACAATCGTTTAGTGGCCTGAACTCAATGCATGTAAATACAACCAAAATGCTTCTGTATGATGTGCAATATGTTAGCATTTGGGGCCCCATTTTAAATTTTGCCCAGGGCCCCACTTTGCCTAAAACTATTAGCCCTGTATGTGACAGGCCTTGTGACGTGTTCACTGTATACGGCAGGTCTTCAGGGGTGTTCACAGGTATTCACAGTATACAAGTTTTGCAGGGTGATGATCCCAGTATATGGCAGGTCCTGTTCAGTGTTCCTTGTATACAGCAGGTCTTGTGGGTCTTCCCAGTATAAGGCAGGTCTTGTGGGATGATCCCTGTATCCAGTAGGTCTTATGGGGTGTTCCTTGTATCGGCAGGTCTTGTGGGGTGTTGCTAGTATACAGCAGGTCTTGTGGATGTTCCCAGTATACGGCAGGTTTTATTGGGTGTTCCCAGTATACAGCAAGTCTTGTGGGTTGTTCCCGGTATATGGCAGGTCTTATTGGGTATTCCCAGTGTACAGATCTTGTGGGGTGTTCCCGGTGTATAGCTGGTCTTGTAAGGTGTTCCCAGCATACGACAGACCTTGTGGCATTTTCCTGGTATACAGCAGGTCTTGTTGAGGGTTCACAATATATGACAGGTCTTGTGATGTGTTCACAATATACAGGAGGTCTTGTAGGACATGCCGGTTACACTAAATGTCTTGTTGGATGTTCCTAGTATACAGCAGGTCTTTTGGGTTGTGGTCGGGATATTGCAGGTCTTATCAGAGTTTCCCAGTATATGGCAAGTTTTATGTGATAATCCTGATATACGGCAAGTCCCTGTATATGGCAGTTTATACGGGGTATTCTTGGGATGCAGCAGGTCTTGTGGGGTCTTCCTGATGTATGGCAAGTCTATTGAGGTGTCACTGGTAAATGGCAGGTTTTTGTTGGATTTTCCAGGTATATGGCAGGTCTAGTGGGTTATTCGTGATCTGGCATTGACTACGGCACTAACGTCACGACAGCAGCGTGGCAGGTAATCACTGAGTTCCCTGACTCTGCCAGTGTGGACAGAAACCCCTTTTCTAAGCCAATAAGGTCATCGATTGATTGCAGCACGTGATATCTTCATTGCAGTCAATGCCAGATACCGGGACCAGCAGTGGAGTCTCACCGGTGGACTTGGTGAAGGTGAATACAGCGAGTATGATATTTTTTAACATACTGGAGCAGAACATTATCTGAAAGAGGACAACCCCTTTTATGAGTCCATATACCACAAGACACCTTCAGAGGTCTTGTGAAGTCCATGCCTTGAAGCATGAGAGGTGTGCTGGTGATAGGGGGATCTACAAAATAGGAGGGAGGCTTTTTTAGTGGACAAACATTGAATTTAATGATTACCTGGACTTGTAAAAATAAGCCACATTGCTCACCCGGCCAAACACAAATGGATTACTCAATCTCGTTGCAGATCATGTGATGTTAATGAATTCCTATGTGGATTTAAAAAGTGTCATAATTATATATATATATTTTTAATGAAACCCAATTGCAAAAATAATTTTTAGCCCAAAATATGTGCATTCAAGGGAAAAAAAAATTGTTCCTAAAGGTCAGAGAGAAGCCCTTTTAAAATACAAGCGGATGTGAGGGCAATCAGTGATTTGTGCAGCCCCGTAAACAGTTGATTTAGATTAGAGAAGCCAAACATGTCCCCTGCAATGGCCACCTAAGCCTGATACCAGTGAGCAGCGGCCAATAATGCTGATCATCACTTTTCTCCCTTTGGTAATATTGTCAGATCAGATCCTTCTGATCAGTAGGGCAAATTGTGGGTGTTATAGATATAAAGCAGAATTTTGATGAATGCTGCATTTATTTTGCAGAATCTAGGTTTGCAGAACAGTGAGTCACCTTTTCTTACCTATCTATTATCCCAGAGAAAGCTACACTGGAGAATGTGAAAGAAAATACAGCACCGCCACCTACGCTGAACTTGTACTTAGCACATAAGACTTGTTTTTCAGCCTATTTATTGCCTTTTTGACCCATTTTATATTAAAGCTTTCCGATGCGAACACATACTGTAGAACCCAATTCATCATTTGTGATTTTTTTTAAGTCTTTTTATTTTTTATCTAGTGTTAGTCCTTGCTAGTATTTATGCTCCAAAATCATCAAAATGGAGCAGTAGGTTCATTAATGTTACGCAAAAAAGAAAAATGTTCTTTATTTTTGTCTTTTTGCATTTTTGTGAAAACATTGCAAAACTTGCACCAATCTATTAGGTGTACATAAAAGACTCCAGGAGGGTAACAACAGAATATTTGTAACAAATATTGATGAATCAGATGAAAAAATCTGGAAACATTAAATTTCGCCCACATTGGTTAATTTGAAAAAAAAAAAATAAACAGGTAGTTAAGATCAATAAAAGGCATACTCTAGAAGTAGACTATGCAGAAGGGAACCTTGGAGAGAAAGAAATGGCAACCCTGGTTGATATAAACCTGGGCATTGAAAAAGATAATACTTTTCAATCTTGGTTGGCAAAATTTACCACTATAACGAACTGGCTTTGCAATGGGTAGAGCTGAGAACAAAGTTCTATAGGATCCTGGTCCTATAGACCAGTCGACCATAACATGGTATACCTTCTCCTGCCGGCATCTCTGGTGCCTCTACTTATTACTTGGCATGGCGCAACATCATCATTGTGGACTGACACACACACGCTGTGATGGTGTGCGCACTAATCATGATAGGTGCTGAGGATGTAAGCAGATAGGAGATAGTTTGTAGTGTTCAAGGCTGGGGGCTCTGAATTACCACTGGTGTCGCATGACCAAGGTTCTAGGAATCTTTTTGCTCAACTCTAAGCCTAACATTAGTGCCTCCAAGGGTCAACATGTGGTGCCTTCAAAACAGGCTCAGGATGCAGTAAAAAAATGTACATAAGTCAACCGCACCTCACGGATTTCCTTCCACTTTCTTTTCAACTCTTCTAGGTCCTTCATAAAAACTCCTTCAGCCACTATGTTGTATGCTGCAATGTTGACCCTAGTGGAAATGTCTACTTCAACTAGACCTCCTCTGGTGATAACGGGCATTTGACAGAGATGAGAAAAGTTGACCTCTTGGTACTTAGGGTGATCGTTGTAAAAAAGGGTTTCTGTGGGGCTTCAAAAGCCACTTGCAATTTTGTCCTTGTCTGCCCCTCATTACACCTACTTGCACAATACTTGCACAATTTACACCTGCCCAGTATCCTCTACATGGTCCACGTCAATCTATAACAACATGGTGTCTCACATTACAAATACACAGCCTGTAACGTGTTTTTGTCTGAATGGTCAAGTGACTCTGGTCGAAATGTCATTGCTTCTGGTCCAGCTGAGACCATCAGAGCTTCAATGCTTCCAGTGGTAACTATGGATTCGGATTCTTCTTTTTTATTTTTTTTAAGGTGGCTTCCCACTGTTAACCCTAGATCTGGTGCCATTAACACGTTGCGAGTGAAAAAAGCTGAATCTCCTGTCAGATGTACGGCCCTCGGAGTACAAGCCAAGTACAAGGAAAACAGAGAAAGTTGTGTGACGAGGACTGAGGTAAATTACAAAACTAAAGAAGATTTGGAGATGAAAAAAAAATCCTGGAAAACCTTTTTAAACATTTTTTTCCAGCAGCCATGTTTGGTCATGTGTGGAAAAAACTGCCTAGAAACCACTATTTTCAGAGAATTCCTAGCAGCAGTCACCGAGTACTAAGGCCTTTAAGACAAAATTGCAAATTCTCTAAGTGTAATTGTCATTTTAGGAAAGTTTTTGAAAAAAACAAAAACAAGAAAAAAAAAATACAAGTGGATCAGGGGCTGATGGAGAATGGTAGCAATCATCATAGGCCTCTTTCCAACTACCATAAACGTGTGTTGCAGTTGAGCCACGTGAGTTTGAGTCTTGAGCACTACCTTGGGCATTAGGCACTGCCATCTCTCAGTAAAAAATAGCATTATGCCAAATAAATGTAATAATAATGATAAAGATAAAGTAATAAATATAAGATAATAAAAAGTTATAAACATAAAATAGATAATAATAAACAAAAAGTATTGATTATAGTAAAAACAATAAAATAGATAATATAATAAATGAAATAATAAATATTAAAGAAAAAATATACAAAAAATAAGCATAAAGAAACAGATATGATAATAAATCTAAAATAATAAATATGAAATAGATATAATGAATCTAAATTATTAAAAGTCATAAATTAGATAGGATAATAAATGATGCATAATATTAAACAAAATAAAATAGATATAATAAAGACAAATAATAACTATAAAATAATGTAAAAAATAGTAGTTATAACAATATTAAATATGAGGTAATAATGAATAATTAACATAAAATAAATATAATAGTAAACATAAAATAATATAAAAAAACATGAAATAGAGTAAAAAATAAAATAATAAAGTATAACAAACATAATATAGATAGAATTATTAATACATTTATAAAAGCATAATGTGCATAATATATGATAAAACAACAAACATAAAATAGACATTACCATTTATATAAAGTGTTACAAAATAATAAGCATAAAACAGATATAATAAACAATGATAGATGAAATAATTAACATAATTAACATATATAATATACTGTATATAACATACGTAATAAGCATAAAATAACTAGGTATGATAATAGACCTAATAAAATAAATAAAACATTATCATGAAATAGATATAATAATTACTGTAAAATAATAACCCAATGAATGATCACACAAACTACATAAGACAATAAATACAACATAATATAAAATAGTAAGCAAAATGAAATAGATATAATAATAATAATTAAAAAAAATTGGAAACATAATAAATTAGAGCTAATAGAAATTCCAAAATAACACAAAATTATAAAAATAAATTTGATATACTAGTAAATCTAAAAGAATAAAAATAATAAAGAATATGCTGAAATAATATATACAAAAAATAAAAACTACAAAATATGCAAAGTATAATCATAAATCTAAAATATTAGACAAAAACTATAGTAGTTATAATAATAAACAAAAAACAATGAAATATTACAACATAAACTAGCAATAATAGCAAACATAAAATCATAAAATACACTAAACATAAAATAAACTACTGTAGATATAATAATAAATCTAAAATAAACATAAAATAAAAAAGATATAATAATAAGTCAACAATAGTACAGAATAATAAACATAAAATTACTATAGCTACATGATCTGAGCAGAATAAGCCAGTCTTGAGGCTATGTGCACACGTTGCGGATTAGCCTTAGGAATTTCTGGTGCGGATTCTGCCTCTCCTGGCAGAAAACGCACCTGCGGATTTGTTGCGTTTTGTTTGCGGTTCCGCAGCGTTTTTTGTGCGTTTTTTCCGCGGTTTTGCCGCGTTTTTTACCCCTGTGGTTTTCTATAATGGAATGGGTACAAAAACGCTGCAGATTCAAAAAAAAAAAATTGACATGCTACTTCTTTTAAACCGCAACGTTTCCGCAGCGGATTTTCCGCAAAGTGTGCACAGCATTTTTTTTTCTCATTGATTTACATTGTACTGTAAATCAATTGCGGATCTGCAGCGTTTCCGCACCTCAAAAACCGCTGCAGATCCACAGAGAATCCGTAACGTGTGCACATAGCCTAACTCTTATTTTTTTCCTGCTAGTCCCCTGACTATTTTGGAGGAGGGATTTAAATCAGCTATACAGTTCCAGAGATATGGACATTCTTAATAGTGCTAATTTTAATAGTTTTTACCAAGGAGGTGGTGCTTACAAGATTCTCTAGGGAGAGGGGTTTTTAAGCATTATTACACATGTAAGCATCGCCATTGCTGAAGAGCACATGAATTATATAAATAAATATCCCCACGCCTCTGGAACCGTTTGTCAGATTTCAAGAACAAAAAACAGAATACTTAAGGTACCGTCACATTTAGCGACGCTGCAGCGACAACGATGCCGACCGCTGCAGCGTCGCTGTTTGGTCGCTGGAGAGCTGTCACACAGACAGCTCTCCAGCGACCAACGATCCCGAAGTCCCTGGGTAACCAGGGTAAACATCGGGTTACTAAGCGCAGGGCCGCGCTTAGTAACCCGATGTTTACCCTGGTTACCATTGTAAAAGTAAAAAAAAAAAACACTAGATACTTACATTCCTGTCGCGTCCCCCAGCCTCAGCTTCCCTGCTCTGTGTAAGCGCTCTTGCCGGAAAGCAGAGCGGTCACACACGCCGATTCAGCGATGTCAGCAGGAGATCCAGCGACGAAATAAAGTTCTGGACTTTCCCCAGTGACCAACGATCTCCCAGCAGGGGCCTGATCGTTGGTCGCTGTCACACATAACGATTTCGTTAACGATATCGTTGCTACGTCACAAAAAGCAACGATATCGTTAACAATATCGTTATGTGTGACGGTACCTTTAGGGAAGCAGCAGGAATAAAATAAGAGCAAACACTGTCCACTTTTCATCTGGTGACAGATCCTCTTTAAAGCTAATCTGTCATCAGGATTTTGATAAGTACAATACAGACATTGTCAGCTTGGTGCCATTATACTAATTAACCCCTTCATGACCCAGCCTATTTTGACCTTAAAGACCTTGCCGTTTTTTGCAATTCTGACCAGTGTCCCTTTATGAGGTAATAACTCAGGTACGCTTCAATGGATCCTAGCGGTTCTGAGATTGTTTTTTCGTGACATATTGGGCTTCATGTTAGTGGTAAATTTAGGTCAATAAATTCTGCGTTTATTTGTGATAAAAATGGAAATTTGGCGAAAATTTAGAAAATTTCGCAATTTTTACATTTTGAATTTTTATTCTGTTAAACCAGAGAGTTATGTGACACAAAATAGTTAATAAATAACATTTCCCACATGTTTACTTTACATCAGCACAATTTTGGAAACAAAATTTTTTTTTGCTAGGAAGTTATAAGGGTTAAAATTTGACCAGCGATTTCTCATTTTTACAACGGAATTTACAAAACCATTTTATTTAGGGACCACCTCACATTTGAAGTCAGTTTGAGGGGTCTATATGGCTGAAAATACCCAAAAGTGACACCATTCTAAAAACTGCACCCCTCAAGGTACTCAAAACCACATTCAAGAAGTTTATTAACCCTTCAGGTGCTTCACAGCAGCAGAAGCAACATGGAAGGAAAAAATGAACATTTTACTTTTTAGTCACAAAAATTATCTTTTAGCAACAATTTTTTTATTTTCCCAATGGTAAAAGGAGAAACTGAACCACGAAAGTTGTTGTCCAATTTGTCCTGAGTATGCTGATACCTCATATGTGGGGGTAAACCACTGTTTGGGCGCACGGCAGGGCTTGGAAGGGAAGGAGCGCCATTTGACTTTTTGAATCAAAAATTGGCTCCACTCTTTAGCGGACACCATGTCACGTTTGGAGAGCCCCCGTGTGCCTAAAAATTGGAGCTCCCCCACAAGTGACCCCATTTTGGAAACTAGACGCCCCAAGGAACTTATCTAGATGCATAGTGAGCACTTTGAAGCCCCAGGTGCTTCACAAATTGATCCGTAAAAATGAAAAAGTACTTTTTTTTCACAAAAAAATTCTTTTAGCCTCAATTTTTTCATTTTCACATGGGCAATAGGATAAAATAGATCATAAAATTTGTTGGGCAATTTCTCCCGAGTACGCCGATACCTCATATGTGGGGGTAAACCACTGTTTGGGCACTCGGCAGGGCTCGGAAGGGAAGGCGCACCATTTGACTTTTTGAATGGAAAATTAGCTCCAATTGTTAGCGGACACCATGTCGCGTTTGGAGAGCCCCTGTGTGCCTAAACATTGGCGCTCCCCCACAAGTGACCCCATTTTGGAAACTAGACCCCCCAAGGAACTTATTTAGATGCCTAGTGAGCACTTTAAACCCTCAAGTGCTTCACAAATTGATCTGTAAAAATGAAAAAGTACTTTTTTTTCACAAAAAAAATTCTTTTCACCTCAATTTTTCATTTTTGCATGGGCAATAGGATAAAATGGATCATAAAATTTGTTGGGCAATTTCTCCCGAGTACGCCGATACCTCATATGTGGGGGTAAACCACTGTTTGGGCACTCGGCAGGGCTCGGAAGGGAAGGCGCGCCATTTGACTTTTTGAATGGAAAATTAGCTCCAATTGTTAGCGGACATCATGTCGCGTTTGGAGAGCCCCTGTGTGCCTAAACATTAGAGCTCCCCCACAAGTGACCCCATTTTGGAAACTAGACCCCCCAAGGAACTTATCTAGATGCATATTGAGCACTTTAAACCCCCAGATGCTTCACTGAAGTTTATAACGCAGAGCCATGAAAATAAAATATAATTTTTCTTTCCTCAAAAATGATTTTTTAGCCTGGAATTTCCTATTTTTCCAAGGGTAATAGGAGAAATTGGACCCCAAATGTTGTTGTCCAGTTTGTCCTGAGAACGCTGATACCCCATATGTGGGGGTAAACCACTGTTTGGGCGCACGGCAGGGCTCGGAAAGGGAAGGCACGCCATTTGGCTTTTTAAATGGAAAATTAGCTCCAATCATTAGCGGACACCATGTCACGTTTGGAGAGCCCCTGTGTGCCTAAACATTGGAGATCCCCCAGAAATGACCCCATTTTGGAAACTAGTCCACCAAAGGAACTAATCTAGATGTGTGGTGAGGACTTTGAACCCCCAAGTGCTTCACAGAAGTTTATAACGCAGAGCCATGAAAATAAAAAATAAAAAATATTTTCTCAAAAATGATTTTTTAGCCTGCAATTTTTTATTTTCCCAAGGGTATCAGGAGAAATTTGACCCCAAAAGTTGTTGTCCAGTTTCTCCTAAGTATGTTGATACCCCATATGTGGGGGTAGACTACTGTTTGGGCACATGCCGGGGCTCGGAAGTGAAGTAGTGACGTTTTGAAATGCAGACTTTGATGGAATGCTCTGTGGGCGTCACGTTGCGTTTGCAGAGCCCCTGATGTGGCTTAACAGTAGAAACCCCCCACAAGTGACCCCATTTTGGAAACTAGATCCCGAAAGGAACTTATCTAGATGTGTGGTGAGCACTTTGAACCCCCAAGTGCTTCACAGAAGTTTATAATGCAGAGCCGTGAAAATAATAAATACGTTTTCTTTCCTCAAAAATAATTATTTAGCCCAGAATTTTTTAATTTTCCCAAGGGTAACAGGAGAAATTTGACCCCAATATTTGTTGTCCAGTTTCTCCTGAGTACGGTGATACCCCATATGTGGGGGTAAACTACTGTTTGGGCACATGCCGGGGCTCGGAATTGAAGTAGTGACGTTTTGAAATGCAGACTTTGATGGAATGCTCTGCGGGCGTCACGTTGCGTTTGCAGAGCCCCTGATGTGGCTAAACAGTAGAAACCCCCCACAAGTGACCCCATTTTGGAAACTAGACCCCGAAAGGAACTTATCTAGATGTGTGGTGAGCACTTTGAACCCCCAAGTGCTTCATAGAAGTTTATAATGCAGAGCCGTGAAAATAATAAATACGTTTTCTTTCCTCAAAAATAATTATTTAGCCCAGAATTTTTTATTTTCCCAAGGGTTACAGGAGAAATTGGACCCCAAAAGTTGTTGTCCAGTTTCTCCTGAGTACGCTGATACCCCATGTGTGGAGGTAAACCACTGTTTGGGCACACGTCGGGGCTCAGAAGGGAAGTAGTGACTTTTGAAATGCAGACTTTGATGGAATGGTCTGCGGGCGTCACGTTGCGTTTGCAGAGCCCCTGGTGTGCCTAAACAGTAGAAACCCCCCACAAGTGACCCCATTTTAGAAACTAGACCCCCCAAGGAACTTATCTAGATATGTGATGATCACTTTGAACCCCCAAGTGCTTCACAGACGTTTACAACGCAGAGCCGTGAAAATAAAAAATCATTTTTCTTTCCTCAAAAATGATGTTTTAGCAAGCATTTTTTTATTTTCACAAGGGTAACAGGAGAAATTGGACCCCAGTAATTGTTGCGCAGTTTATCCTGAGTATGCTGGTACCCCATATGTGGGGGTAAACCACTGTTTGGGCACCCGTCAGGGCTTGGAATTGAGGGAGCACCATTTGACTTTTTGAATACGAGATTGGCTGGAATCAATGGTGGCGCCATGTTGCGTTTGGAGACCCCTAAACAGTGGAAACCCCTCAATTCTAACTCCAACACTAACCCCAACACACCCCTAACTCTAATCCCAACTGTAGCCATAACCCTAATCACAACCCCAACCACAACCCTAATTCCAACCCTAACCCTAAGGCTATGTGCCCACGTTGCGGATTCGTGTGAGATTTTTCAGCATCATTTTTGAAAAATCCGCGGGTAAAAGGCACTGCGTTTTACCTGCAGATTTTCCGCGGATTTCCAGTGTTTTTTGTGCGGATTTCACCTGCGGATTCCTATTGAGGAACAGGTGTAAAACGCTGCGGAATCCGCACAAAGAATTGACATGCTGCGGAAAATACAACGCAGCGTTTCCGCGCGGTATTTTCCGCACCATGGGCACAGCGGATTTGGTTTCCATATGTTTACATGGTACTGTAAACCTGATGGAACACTGCTGCGAATCCGCAGCGGCCAATCCGCTGCGGATCCGCAGCCAAATCCGCACCGTGTGGACATAGCCTAATTCTAAAGGTATGTGCACACGCTGTGGAAAATGCTACGGATCCGCAGCAGTTTCCCATGAGTTTACAGTTCAATGTAAACCTATGGGAAACAAAAATCGCTGTACACATGCTGCGGAAAAAACTGCACGGAAATGCAGCGGTTTACATTCCGCAGCATGTCACTTCTTTGTGCGGATTCCGCAGCGGTTTTACAACTGCTCAAATAGAAAATCGTAGTTGTAAAACCGCAGTGAAATGCGCAGAAAAAAACGCGGTAAATCCGCCATAAATCCGCAGCGGTTTAGCACTGCAGATTTATCAAATCCGCAGCGGAAAAATCCGCAGAGGACCAAAATACGTGTGCACATACCGAAACCCTAACCCTAGCCCTAACCCTAGCCCTAACCCTAACCCTACCCCTAACCCTACCCCTAACCCTAGCCCTAACCCTAGCCCTAACCCTACCCCTAGCCCTAACCCTACCCCTAACCATACCCCTAACCCTAACCCTAGCCCTAACCCTAGCCCTAACCCTAGCCCTAACCCTACCCCTAACCCTACCCCTAACCCTAGCCCTAACCCTAGCCCTAGCCCTAACCCTAGCCCTAACCCTAGCCCTAACCCTAACCCTAACCCTACCCCTAACCCTAACCCTACCCCTACCCCTAGCCCTAACCCTATTCTAACATTAGTGGGAAAAAAAAATTCTTTATTTTTTTATTGTCCCTACCTATGGGGGTGACAAAGGTGGGGGGGGTCATTTATTATTTTTTTTATTTTGATCACTGAGATATAATCTATCTCAGTGATCAAAATGCACTTTGGAACGAATCTGCCGGCCGGCAGATTTGGCGGGTGCACTGCGCATGCGCCCGCCATTTTGGAAGATGGCGGCGCCCGGGGAGAAGACGGACGGACCCCGGCAGGATCGGTAAGTATGATGGGGTGGGGGGGAGCACGGGGGGGGATCGGAGCATGGGGGGGTGGATCGGAGCGCGGGAGGGGTGGAACGGAGCACGGGGGGTGGAACGGAGCACGGGGGTGGAACGGAGCACAGGGGGGTGGAACGGAGCACGGGGGGTGGATCGGAGTGCAGGGGGGGTGATTGGAGCACGGAGAGGGTGATTGGAGCACGGGGGAGCGGACAAGAGCACGGGGGGAGCGGAGCACAGGACGGAGGGGAGCCGGAGCAGTGTACCGGACAGATCGGAGGGCTGGGGGGGCGATGGGTGGGGTGGGGTGGGGGCACATTAGTGTTTCCAGCCATGGCCGATGATATTTCAGCATCGGCCATGGCTGGATTGTAATATTTCACCAGTTATAATAGGTGAAATATTACAAATCGCTCTGATTGGCAGTTTCACTTTCAACAGCCAATCAGAGCGATCGTAGCCACGGGGGGGTGAAGCCACCCCCCCTGGGCTAAACTACCACTCCCCCTGTCCCTGCAGATCGGGTGAAATGGGAGTTAACCCTTTCACCCGATCTGCAGGGACGCGATCGTTCCATGAAGCCACGTAGGCGTCATGGGTCGGATTGGCACCGACTTTCATGACGCCTACGTGGCGTCAAAGGTCGGGAAGGGGTTAAAGGGAACCTGTCACTCCCAAAATCGAAGGTGAGCTAATCCCACTGGTATCAGGGGCTTATCTACAGCATTCCAAAATGCTGTAGATAAGCTCCCGATGTATCCTGAAAGATGAGAAAAAGAGGTTAGGTTATACTCACTTGGACGGGCGGTCTGATCCTATGGGCGTCATGGTCCGGGGCCTCCCATCTTCATAGGATGATGTCTTCTTTTAGTCTTCACGCTGCGGCGCAGGCGTACTTTGTCTGCCCTGTTGAGGGCAGAGCAAACTACTGCAGTGCGCAGGCGCCGGGCCTCTCTGAACTTTCCCTGTGCACTGCAGTACTTTGCTCTGCCCTCAACATAAAATAAAAGCAATAAAGTACGCCTGCGCCGGAGCCGCAGCGTGAAGACAAGAAGAGGATGTCATCGTAAGAAGATGGGAGGCCCCGGACCGGACCGCGACGCCAATCGGACCAGACCGCAGCGCAACCGCCCCTGTGTGAGTATATTCTAACCTCTTTTTCTCATCTTTCAGGATACATTGGGGGCTTATCTACAGCAGGGGTGGGATTCAGACAGTTCTCCCCAGTTCGATGGAAGCGCTTGTTAAAAAAGTAGCCGGTTCCCCAAACCGGGGAGATTCAGAGCCGTGATCTGGTACCACACATCCCAACCTTCCTGTATGCCGCTGGGGAGTCACGATTTGAGAGTACACCTGCAGAGAGCCACACACCACATGTATGGCTGCCGCTGCTCTGTGCGCACAGGCATACCTCTCAACTTTTGAGGAAGAGAAGGAGGGGCAAAGGTAGCAGCGCGCGCAGCGGCAAATTTTAGGCCACGCCTTTGACCACACCCATTTCACAACTAGTCATGCCCCAACCACACCCATTTAGCACGGCTGATCACAATGTTTCATAAACAATAATTATAAACAAAAAAAAAATATGGCCACACAGTGCTCCATACTGTATAATGGCCACATTAGGCTCCACACTGTATAATGGCCCCACATGATGCTGCGTACAGTTTACTGGCCCCACATGATGGTCCATACAGTATAATGGCCCCACACGATGCTGGGTACAGTATAATGGCCAAACATGGTTATCCCACACCCATCATTTCCTTCTCCATCACTACACACACACACCTTTCACCGCGTTCCCTCGCAGCAGCCGGCAGCTACCACTTTGTGCCAGTCAGTGTCAGGCCGGCGTCACACTCAGCGTATAAAAATACGGTCCGTAATTTACGGCCGTAATACGCAGAAAAGTCCCCAAAATAGTGGTCCGTATCTCATCCGTAGGCAGGGTGTGTCAGCGTATTTTGAGCATGGCATCCTCCGTATGTAATCCGTATGGCATCCGTACTGTGAGATTTTCTCGCAGGCTTGCAAAACCGACATACGGACATACAATGGATCCATGTTCTCAAAAAATTGTAAAAACATAAATACTGTCTAATATATATATATATATATATATATATATATATATATGTATATGTCAGTGAGACACATATATGTATAAATATTAATATTTCATACAGCGCTAGATTCAATTGCCGGCTTTTCCTATCTCCTTCCCAAACCCGACATGATATGAGATATGGTTACATACAGTAAACCATCTCATATCCCTTTTTTTTGCATATTCCACACTACTTATGTTAGTAGTGTGTATGTGCAAAATTTGGGCGCTCTAGTGATTAATTTAAAGGGTTAAATCGCAGAAAAAATTGGCGTGGGCTCCCGCGCAATTTTCTCCGCCAGAATGGTAAAGCCAGTGACTGAGGGTTATTGCCCCCCCCCCCCCCCCGGCTAAAAACATCTGCTCTCAGCCACTCAAGAAAAGGCACATCTGGAAGATGCGCCTATTCTGGCACTTGGCCACTCTCTTCCCATTCCCGTGTAGCAGTGGGATATGGGGTAATGACGGGTTAATGTCACCTTGCTATTGTAAGGTGACATTAACCCCTCTCTGACCTTGGACGTACTATCCCGTCGAGGTGACCTGGGCCTATCTGACCCTCGACGGGATAGTACGTAATAGCGATCGGCCGCGCTCACGGGGGGAGCGCGGCCGATCGCGGCCGGGTGTCAGCTGCCTATCGCAGCTGACATCCGGCGCTATGTGCCAGGAGCGGTCACGGACCGCCCCAAGCACATTAACCTCCGGAACACCACGATCAAACATGATCGCGGTGTGCCGGCAGTATAGGGAAGCGTCGCGCAGGGAGGGAGCTCCCTGCGGGCTTCCCTGAGACCCCCGCAGCAATGCGATGTGATCGCGTTGCTGTGAGGGTCTCTTACCTTCCTCCCTGCAGCAAGGCCTGGATCCAAAATGGCCACGGCATCCGGGTCCTGCAGGGAGGGAGGTGGCTTACCAAGTGCCTGCTCAGAGCAGGCGCTTGGTAAGCCTGCAGCTGTGCATGTCAGATCGCTGATCTGACACACTGCACAGCAAGGTTTCAGATCAGCGATCTTACACTATAACATGATGCCCCCCCTTCCCCCCTGGGGCAATGTTATAGTGTAAAAAAAAATATTCCAATGTGTACAAAAAATTTTAAAAAAATTCCCCTTCCCCCCAAAAAATATTGTTCCTATAAATACATTTCTTTATCTAAATTAAAAAAAAACAATAAAAGTACACATATTTAGTATCTCCGCGTCCCTAACGACCCCACCTATAAAACTATATCACTAGTTAACTCCTTCAGTGAACACCGTAAAAAACAAAAAACAAAAACGAGTCAACAAACAACACTTTATTCTCATACTGCCTAACAAAAAGTGGAATAACACGCGATCAAAAAGACAGATATAAATAACCATGGTACCACTGAAAACGTCATCTTGTCCCGCAAAAAACGAGCTGCCACACAGCATCATCAGCAAAAAAATAAAAAAGTTATAGTCCTCAGAATAAAGCAATGCAAAAATAATTATTTTTTCCATCAAATAGTTTTTATCATATAAAAGCGCCAAAACATAACAAAATGATATAAATGAGGTATCGCTGTAATCGTACTGACCCGAAGAATAAAACTGCTTTATCAATTTTACCAAACGCGGAACGGTATAAACGCCTCCCCCAAAAGAATTTCATGAATAGCTGGTTTTTGGTCATTCTGCCTCACAAAAATTGGAATAAAAAGCGATCAAAAAAATGTTACGTGCCCGAAAATGTTACCAATAAAAACGTCAACTCGTCCCGCAAAAAAACAAGACCTTGCAAGACTCAGTGGACTCAAATATGGAAATAATATAGCTCTCAAAATGTGGTATTGTAAAAAATATTTTTTGCAATAAAAAGCGTCTTTCAGTGTGTGACGGCTGGCAATCATAAAAATCCGCTAAATAACCCACTATAAAATTAAATCAAATTCCCCTTCATCACCCACTTAGTTAGGGAAAAATAAAAAAATAAAAAAAATGTATTTATTTCCATTTTCCCATTAGGGTTAGGGCTAGGGTTAGGGTTAGGGCTAGGGTTAGGGTTAGGGCTAGGGTTAGGGCTAGGGTTAGGTCTAGGGTTAGGGTTAGGGCTAGGATTAGGGCTAGGGGTAAGGCTACAGTTAGGGTTGGGGCTAAAGTTAGGGTTGGGGCTAAAGTTAGGGTTAGGGTTTGGATCACATTTACAGTTGGGAATAGGGTTGGGATTAGGGTTAGGGGTGTGTCTGGGTTAGAGGTGTGGTTAGGGTTACCGTTGGGATTAGGGTTAGGGGTATGTTTGGATTAGGGTTTCAGTTATAATTGGGGGGTTTCCACTGTTTAGGCACATCAGGGGCTCTCCAAACGCGATATAGCATCCCATCTCAATTCCAGCCAATTCTGCGTTGAAAAAGTAAAACAGTGCTCCTTCCCTTTCGAGCTCTCCCGTGTGCCCAAACAGGGGTTTACCCCAACATATGGGGTATCAGTGTACTCAGGACAAATTAGACAACAACTTTTGGGGTCAAACTTCTCCTGTTACCCTTGGGAAAATGCAATACTGGGGGCTAAAAAATAATTTTTTTGGGAAAAATAAAGATTTTTTATTTTCACGGCTCTGCGTTCTAAACTGTAGTGAAACACTTGGAGGTTCAAAGTTCTCACAACACATCTAGATACGTTCCTTGGGGGTCTAGTTTCCAATATGGGGTCACTTGTGGGGGGTTTCTACTGTTTAAGTACATTAGGGGCTCTGCAAACGCAATGTGACGCCTGCAGACCAATCCATCTAAGTCTGCATTCCAAATGATGCTCCTTCCCTTCCGAGCTCTGCCATGCGCTCAAACGGTGGTTCCCCCCCACATATGGGGTATCAGCGTACTCAGGACAAATAGGACATGAACTTTTGGGGTCCAATTTCTCCTGTTACCCTCGGGAAAATACAAAACTGGGGGCTAAAAAATAATTTTTGTGGGAAAAAATGTTTGTTTTATTTTTACGGTTCTGCATTATAAACTTCTGTGAAGCACTTGGTGGGTCAAAGTGCTCACCACACATCCAGATAAGTTCCTTAGGGGGTCTACTTTCCAAAATGGTGTCACTTGTGGGGGGTTTCAATGTTTAGGCACATCAGTGGCTCTCCAAACGCAACATGGCGTCCCATCTCAATTCCTGTCAATTTTGCATTGAAAAGTCAAATTGCCCTCCTTCGCTTCCGAGCTCTGTCATGCACCCAAATAGTGGTTTACTCCCACATATGGGGTATCAGCGTACTCAGGACAAATTGTACAACTTTTGGGGTCCATTTTCTCCTGTTACCCTTGGTAAAATAAAACAAATTGGAGCTGAAGTAAATTTTTTGTGAAAAAAAGTTAAATGTTCATTTTTGTTTAAACATTCCAAAAATTCCTGTGAAACACCTGAAGGGTTAATAAACTTCTTGAATGTGGTTTTGAGCACCTTGAGGGGTGCAGTTTTTAGAATGGTGTCACACTTGGGTATTTTCTATCATATAGACCCCTCAAAATGACTTCAAATGAGATGTGGTCCCTAAAAAAAATGATGTTGTAAAAATGAGAAATTGCTGGTCAACTTTTAACCCTTATAACTCCCTAGCAAAAAAAAAATTTGGTTACAAAATTGTGCTGATGTAAAGTAGACATGTGGGAAATGTTACTTATTAAGTATTTTGTGTGACATGTCTCTGTGATTTAATTTTCGCCAAATTTCCGTTTTTTTCACAAATAAACGCAGGTAATATAAAAGAAATTTTACCACTATCATGAAGTACAATATGTCTCGAGAAAACAATGTCAGAATCACCAGGATCTATTGAAGCGTTCCAGAGTTATAACCTCATAAAGGGACAGTGGTCAGAATTGTAAAAATTGGCCTGGTCATTGACGTGCAAACCACCCTTTGGGGTAAAGGGGTTAAAGGGAACCTATCATCAGAATTTTGCTATGTCACCTTAGGCACTGCCAACCTGAGATTGAGAATATAAAATAATAAAAAGTAAATATAATAATAATAAGAGGAAGAAGAATACACATAATAAATATAAAATGATAGCTATAATAACCTCGAAAAGAGCAGCATTTAAAGGGCCACTGTCACCCCCCTCCAGCCGTTATGAACTAAAAGAGCCACCTTGTGCAGCAGTAATGCTGCATTCTAACAAGTTGGCTCTTTTAGTTTTGTGTTCAGGTATTACTAAAATAAAGTGCTTTGAAACTTTGCAAAAATACCTATCTTTGTCCACGGAGGCGGTTCCCCAATCCCCAGCTTGAACGGTACTCTGCCGTCACTCACATCATCCCGGCGATTGCTATGAGGAGGAGGAGGCACGATCAGCTGAATAGACAGAGGCTGTAAGGCGGGGGACAGTCTGACACACGCAGTGCGCATGCCCAGGAATCCTAGCCCCGCACTGTGCATAATGCATAACACAGTGCGGGGCAGGGATTCCCGAGGTGGGTGGCCGCACTGCCAGCACAGGCGAAGTCTCCAAGCCTGGCTGGGACGTCAGACCACCAGAGCTTACTGCGCCTGCCCCACAAAGATTTACACAGCGCAGGCACTGGATTTGAAGAGAAAACAGCGCGGAGGGGGCGGCGCCGAAAGCCCCTGAAGATGTGAGTGACGGCAGAGTACCGTTCAAGCTGGAGATTGAGGACCCACCTCCGTGGACAAAGATAGGTATTTTTGCAAAGTTTCAAAGCGCTTTATTTTAGTAATACCTGAACACAAAACTAAAAGAGCCACCTTGTTAGAATGCAGCATTACTGCTTCACAAGGTGGCTCTTTTAGTTTATAACGGCTGGAGGGGGTGACAGTGGCCCTTTACGCTGTATCTCCTCGGGCACTGCCAGTCCCGAGATTGAGAATATTTGAAGCATTCTCTTTTTTACCCCTTTTCAAAGAATTTGCTGTTCTCAGACTGTAAAGAACACTGGACATCACGGAAAATAATGTAATATCATTTAAAGGTTTCTGGTAAAGAATAGAACATGTCAGCTCTTTATGTTTTGCACTGTAGTATAATACACGGCCATAAAAAATACCAGAGAGCTGGGTTTTTACAGCTTTGTAAATGAACACATCCCGCTCTCTGGGGGCGATACATGTGGATCCTATAATATACCTGCAGTTACCCCAGGCACGCTAACTGGCAGCTGGAAAATGAGGTTTACAGGAGATTTAAGGTGATGCCTGAGAATCAGTGAACACCTCTCCTGATGAGGTAGCAGTGAGTCACATCAGAGCCGATCCTACATACGTGCCCTTTTAGCATGTTCCTGCGATCATTCATCTATCACATTGCACTCGCAGATTTATTGCTCATCATTTCTGAGATTCACAGTATGAGTCTACATAAGAATTTTCATTTTGTGATAATGCATCTAATTGACTGCTCTGGAAATAAAAATAAAGCCTGTTCTTCATATTCCAGCTCTGCCGTTATGGTGAAGAAAATGGAGGCAGTGGTGCCGTTTTTGGGTTAAGAGTACTGTAGCTATGATCCACCGTGGGCCAAACTCATCAAAGCTTTCACATTAGAATTCTGGCAAAAACGTTTTGAAAAGTGGAAAAAATTTGTCACAACTCGAAATGGTGCCCAAATTATGCCACTTTCGGCATTTTCACGCCACTTTCTCCCAGCCCAAACAAAATTGTTGGAGCTGGAGCGGGACAGGGATATGGCAAACACCACTCATCATGTTCACTATGCCACATATCTTACTCCAGAGTAGGATTTGTGGTGGTCACAGAAGTGACTAGGGTGAACAATGTTGGTCTTGATGTATCAGGCTCTGAGGTTTTTTTACGGATTTTTGGAGCAGAAACTGAGTGAAATCTCCAAGTTTTTGAGGAGTTTTAAGATTTGGAGAGTTTCCGCTTAGTTTCCTTCAGTTTCTCCTCAAAAAAACTCCTAAAAAAGACATAAAGACAGCGGCAAAATGGTGCATTTAGATGGGCTGAGAATTGGTGAACAAGCGCTCATCAGAAGAGCTCTCGCTTCCTGATTATCAGCTTGTGTAAATGGGCCAAATTTTATAACTTGTGCTGGCATGAAAATCATTGTTATAAGAAGCACACTGCCCAGTGTAAATAAGGAACGGTTTGCTAATATTAAAATGTATTAAAGGATTTGTTCACCTTTAAGTAAATTTTCGGCAAGCGCACATCGTTAAGTTTCGGCTCCGCTTGCCGGTTCCAGCAGTCGCCACTTAACAGTAGTTATACAATTTGCACACTTTCAATCACATGACTACCACTGGAAAAGGCAAGCGGAACTGAATCCTCAAGCTATACTCTTGACAAAAATGTAATCAGGGGTGGACAACCCCTTTTACGACCATTTATGATCCGCATTCAGCAGCCAGTGTAAACAGGCCATTATGCAAACAATGATAAGCTTGTATTTAGTCAATCAGTGCTTGTTAACAGGCCAAAATTGGCAGCACATCATACACGCAAAGGATGTTTTAGCCAACAGCTTCCATGCGGTATAGGGACAGTCCAATAAACAAGCGTTGATCGACTTGTATATAATAAACTGACATTTGTTTATAGCCTGGTAAAAACAAATGCACTAAATAAATGAATATTCCTAATTACCCAATAAGTTGAATTACTAAGAATTAATATCTGGGTGCAATCACTGAAGTACTGAAAAGTACTGTAGAGTGTGATTCTGGCAATATATTGCACCACTTACTTACCCACTACTTTTCTTCCAGCCAGCAAATAGGAGGTTAAATACAAAGTGGCACCTGCCTTTCATTGTGATATTAAATTTGGGTAGAAACCAAACTTCTTGATACAGAAGGAAAAGGAAACTAACAAGGACTGTGAACTGATGTGCTTAATACTAGAAACCATGGCTGACCTTACGATAGATGGTGCCTTATTCAGTATCCTATGTGCCGCCTCCATAAAGCTTGTAGACCTACAGCTTAGAAATACCAAGTGTCACATTATGAGACTGCAGCGCCCCAGAGATCTGGTCGTTGCAGTATGACACTCTGCCACTAAGTGGAGTGATGGTACGTCTGATGGCACTGAAGGAATTCTACTGACCAGGTATCACCAGCACACATTACACTTCACACTCCGGCCACTAGGGGGAGAAAAAGGCTTTATTTATTGGGCCACTCCTCACACTGGTAAAACTAGGGGTTGGATAGGAAGTTAGTCAGAAGCTGACTGGGTTGGATTCAGGCAACATCCCATGGCAGGGGGTGTTGCAGGGAGAAGACACAGGGGGGTCCCTGTCAGGCGTGGGAACCTGGCAGGTACCTAGCGAACAGAGCAGAACGTTACGGAACCACGCCTGCACACCCCGCGGTGGTATCCTAAGAGAGAGACACGAAGAGAAGGATATTGTGGAACAGTGAGAAACGAGATCAAGCGCAAAGGAGAGCCAGTAGGAGTCGTGCTGTGAGACCGAGGCAACATCCTACTGAGGCGTGTAGCCGGTGGCCGGAACACTGCGGGAGTAACTGACTCTAGGCCTTACTTCGAACTCCGCAGGACAGTTAATTATAGGTTGGTTGTCTACCTTAAATTTCCTACGAAGACATAGGGGGCAACGCGTGGAGAGGGGAGTCTCTAGGGTCCCCGAAGAGCTCCGAGCCTTCCCGTCATACGGGTGGGTCCTAGCCATAACATACCTGGGGGACGAGAAACTAGTAACATCTGGAACAAGCGAGAGAGAATTAGAAAGAACGAACAAGAACAGCAGTTGTGAGGACTATTCCGAATGCTCAGCAGGGTAGCACTACAACACACAGGCGCTAGTGGTAGGCACTGATTTCCACCTGCAAAGGGAACTCTGGATGTGCCCATTGGACCGGCCGGTCTCAGACAGCCCTGTTAAGCGTGCTCTGGATTGAGGATCCTGAAGTCTTCAGTAAAGAGGTAAAGAGACTGCAACCTTGTGTCCACGTTTTTGACTGCACCTCACACCATCACCATCTACCTTACTGGGAAGCCCTGGGGACATACTTCACCTGTGGGAAGGTATACAATCCAGCTGCCATTCCATCACCCCAGCGGACCCCACAGCAGCGTCGGTCACCCTGACCTGTGGCACAGAAATTTCTCGTGTGAAACTGATGCCAGAACTGATCTATGGGATATTTCTGGGTGCAAAATTTAATGATGGACCTAGAGCCAAAATCGAAAAAAAACTTTGCATGCAGAAATTTATTGACCCAGCTATGGATACTGGACCCAAACAAAACAACTTTGGTATAAAACAACTGTGTAGAAACTAGGCACCATGGATGGTATCCATAAACCACTAGTTATTAAAGAGGTATTCCCATAATAATAAATCATAACATTTCTCTGGGACCTCATTTTCTGGATCGGTAAGGGTCCTTGAGGTGGGATCCCCAGCGATCATTAAGTGATGGCATATCCTAGTGATCTGCATCACTTACTGGGTGGTGGACAACCCTATTAGGACTGTGGCCTGGAGTATAAACTGTTGTACACCTGGCACTGTGGCAATAAACTGGTGGATATTAGGAGATTGGGCATGGAGCTTCTAAATACCAAGAACTACTTTCACACTTTTCATCAAGACACCAGGACCTATAGGACTTTATAACATAAACTAGGATGGTGGTCCAAAAGCAAAGGACTTGGGCATTAGAAAATACCTCTCAAGTTTGAAAGATGAGAAAGAGAGACATGCACTGTTAGGCTTCATCACCATGATAGGAAATAACAACGTTTTGGACGCAACGTATTTTCACTTGTCCAAAACGTTGCGTTCACCGCATGTAGTGACATTCAAATGGTAAAAATCTGCAGCTACAGAGATTGATATGCTGCAGCTTGTAAACCCACACTGCAGGTGAGTTTACGCAGCGGTAAATAGAAGCACAATGGGCATGGGTTTTCTTAACGTGTGCATGACACTTCAGGTTTCTCATTCACTTTGCTGGCATCAGGTTTTGCTTCAGGTTTTGTCAAAAACCTGCACAGAAAAACGCAACAAAATGCACCAATGTGCACACAGCCTAATCCCAACCCCAAACCCTATGCAGTCATTTTTGTGCACCTGCACAGAAATTGTGCCCCTATTGAAGCTCTTTAGTTTTCCCATCCATTATGATTTATGGTTCTCTTTCATGGCCCCATACACCACAGAGCATCTTACACATTGTGGCGCTTCCACAAATCCACCCCACCAAGAATGGGCTACGAAAAATACTCATCATCCGCACATTGTGATATGATTTCATATTATGGTACTTCCTGTGCCAAGCTACAGAGGGCATAGAAGGCACACACAGGCTGTGTGGTGGAGAAGGGAGCTGAAAGCTCCCTGCTCCACCATTATATTCAACTGAATCTGCGTCTCATTGATGCAGATACCATTGAAACCAGGGCATACCACTAACCTCCCTAGTCAGCTTCAAAAATGTGCTAAATCCAGGATGGTTAGGAGGTATGGATTACACCACTGGACTCTAGGGGCTGGGATATGAAATTGTTGTGTTACTATGGCTGGATAGTGGAGATGGGAGCTGATAGCTAGCTGCTCAACCATTGTATTCAACTGAATCTGTGTCCCATGGATGCAGATACAATTGAAACCGGGCATACCAATAACCTCCCTGGTCAGCTTCCCAAATGTGCTAAATCTAGGATGGTTAGGATGTATGGATTACACCACTGGACACTAAGGACTGGGATATGAAATTGTTGTTACTCTGGCTGGATGGTGGAGAACTGATAGTTCCCTGCTCAAACATTGTATTCAACTGAATCTGTATCCCATGGATGCAGATACAATTGAAACCGGAACATACCACTAACCTCCCCCGTCAGCTTCCCAAATGTGCTGGATCCAGCACAGTTAGGAGGTATGGATTACACCACTGGACACTTGGGACCAGGACACCAAATTGTTGTATACTTGGCAGAGGATCACCAAACTGCTAAACTTCAAGGACTGGGGCACCAGCAAATGATATTTAGAATTATCCCTTCTTACGACCTAGACATGAAGGTGATTGTATCTAATACATTGCTTCACCCATGGTTTCTTTATTGTATCATGCTGCAGAAGACCTAATGTACCATGGGTTGATTTTAGTTTTATACTAAATTGCATCCTGATACCAATTGCATCACGTCTTTACACAAGTCCAAAAATATTTTTTCACAGGAATAAAGGAGAGTTACCAACATGTGCAATGATCACACAGTGCAAGCTGCATTTAATAAGCGAACAGATGCTCCGATGGGTCACAAGTCTGAAATAGAGAATGATGTCATGTCCCTTCAAACATGTGATGACATCACTCATGTGATTCATTTGTTCTGAGCCTTCTGCTACCGAGCTGCTCCTTTCTTACTCAATTGCACATTGATGGGAGACAGAGCAGTGACTCCAAATTCGAACCTGAAAACCTACTTAGATTTTATTTTTATTGCTTAGAAATACAGATTTAGGGAAAAATGCTATTTTAAGTAAAGTATTTAATTTAGCTAAATAGGGTGACTCAATACCTTAGTTGAAAATTGTGTACCCCGCTAACGTTCACAGGGGTGTCTGATAGCAGGATCAATATCGGTCCTGTTAAAGGGTTTGGTGTTTTTGTTTCCAAATCCACGGATTTTCCATTACCCTTGGACACATTTCACAGACCCTTACTTGCTAACAATGCAGTTCATCAGGAGAGAGGAAATGTGTGCAGATCCATGCCACCCAGATGCAAATGGGGTGAGACCAAATTGGGCTAGGGCCCTCTCTCTATATAAATCTCAGAGCAGCACTATCTGTTCTTCATCCAACTGAGGATCCATAAAGGCAAGTGATAAATGAATATTCCCAAAATTAAGTTGTTACTTATCCAAAAGACCCCTAAAGATTCAAAAAATGGGGCACTGAAATGCGTTGGTGGAATGGATCATTGGTCACCCATGATCAAGTCACTCTGTATGGGACAGAATTGTACTTTGCCATCTAGAGGACTTACATAGTGAATTACTAGAGCAGTGATGAACTTTTGTAGCCACTGCTCCATACCGATGGAAGATTGCATATCCCCATTCTCAGAATCAGTGACGTTTCTAGAAGTTGGACACCCACTGATTAGCAAGCTATCATCTAGTTCAAAACAACATAATGACAAAACGTCAACTACCTGCATACTCTGGTGGCATCCTGCAGCATGAGCCGGATTTAGATTATTCTTGCTGATGATGCCATTGGAGGGCATCAGGATGCCACAGTAAGAGAAAAAACATGAAAAGAAAGGAAACGAGGAGAAGTAACATAATGAAAGTGGTGTATGAATATATTGTGGTCATATTTCTACTGTGCCAGTCAGAAGTTCCAAGAGAAAGAATCCACATGTGCCAGTGAGTCTGTTAGCAAATGTGAGTCTTCATAGTCACTATGGAACCAAGACTTTGGCCTTTTCTTGGTGCTTCTGAATGGCAGAAATTTTTGGCTCCAAGTGTCGTATCTTATTGGTCTTGCTTGAAAAGTTTTCTCCGTCATCAGTAGACTACATAAAATGTGCAAAAAATACCATATTGTCCACACTGACACAGCTCCCATCCTACCGACGTTTCAGAGCGTGACCTCTTGTCCTTGTTCTCTAACTCGTGTAAACCCTCTGCAATCTTATAAGCTTGTTCAATGATTTCCACAATTTTTCAGCAATTATCCCCAAACCGCGTTGACTATGTTCTTCCTACATGTAACGAAATGCAGAGTCCTTCCATGATATTTGGAAAAAGAAAAAAAAAAACAAGTCGTGTGTTTTTTTGCGTGCTTGACTTCATGAGGGTAGCGTTCCAACTCTTTGAGAAAATGATCTGTAAAACAGTGTATAAAACATTTACAGTCCTAGAGAAGTAAACCACAGCGAGTTTATAAAGTAATTTGCTCATGAAACACAACATTGACTAAATAGCTTGAAAGACCTTGTGTTATATATACGATTCCCCCCACCACCCCTCTTACTTCCACATTAGAAGCGTCTTGTCAATCTGTCCCCCTCTCCCGAATATTGTGACTGGAAATATAATTGCATCAAGAGAAAGAAAAAAAAGAGCGAACATTTTCCATTTTTACAGTAGGAATTTTATTTTGTGGCGAGAGATGGAAAGTCGAAGATTATTTTATGCAGCCATAGGAAAACCTAAGAAGGACAAAGTCGTATGAGGACAGTTTAGACGCTAATCTCATAAGATACAAAGGTCACCCACCCAGAAAACAGATTTGTCCTTAAAACATGAACATTTGGAACCTGGTTTCCATAACCTGTGGTTATATTACTGCTCCTGCAGAGAGGCCAGGAAGGAAAACAATATTTAGGAATTTGATGTAATGGAAGGACTTAAAGATCCCGAAGACAAGTCAAGCAGACGGAGCTGGACGCAGGCACTGGCGTGTAGACTACTGCTGACTACTGCTGTCTTTCGGGCCTTGATGATCTTTGAACTTTTACTCATGGGTGAGGGTAATTAGAAAATATTGCTGGTCTACTGTCGTAATCTTACATGAAAGGTAAGGACTATTCTATTGAAAGGGTTAATCCCAACATTGAAACTTGTTACCTATCCCCTGGAGAAGCGATATCTGTTACACACCTGTTCTACGTATCCTGGACTCTGCCCCCTTCATGTCGGTCCGCTGCCCTATGTTGTGCTCCACATCACGTTTTGCAGGTTGCCCGGCGTATCTCAGTGTTGTCATCTCCATGATCATATTTAACATCTTTAGGATACACTCCTTTGTTTTAGGATTGAGAATCAAGACTTAGGTCGGTGCACACCATGATTAACATGCTTCTATCCCTGCTGACTTCCACTTCATTCCACCATTTGCTCTCAAGATTCGTGGAGGTGCAACGTCCTACATGGAGCGCCCGCTAAGACCCTGGGGTACTCGGGCCGGATCTGGTGGTAATTAAAGGGGTAGTCACGGTGGCAGTGACCCTGTCCGTGGCCCTGGTTGTCCAAGTTAAAGGGAAGGTCTTTTATGGGGTTGTTGTGAATAAAGAATGTTCGTGACGCCACCTGTGGTATTCGGTCAGGGATGTCTGATGCTGCTTAAAGGGGTCCACTGGGATGATGGTACTGCAGCAGGGATGGTATGGCTTCCCACAGGTGAAGCTTGATCCCCAGGGCTCCCAGTGTAGTGGGTAAAGATGACAGACGATGTAGTGCCGGAAAGAATTGGAGGACACGAGGTTGCAGTCTTTTTACCTTTTACTAGTGGTATACAGCCTTATTCCGGGATGCAGATCACAGTTGATGGTGAGGTCCGGACAGCCTGGATGCGAATAAGAGGCTCTTTAACCAGGTGGGGTTCGAAGCCTTCCTTACGGCACTGTAATGTGCGTCTCTTGCTGTCTGAGGCTTCTCTCAAGGTCCTCTCTCTCTGTCCTAGGACAGTACTCGCATGGCTGGCAACGCAAGTGTTTTCACAGGTATCTCTACTGCGGCGACGCCGAGCTCTATATGCTGCTGTGCCTTCGGGTGTAGTTGTGGACAGGCATTTTTAAATCTCTTGCCCTCTGGTGTCTGCTGTCATACAGTCCCACACAGCCTCGGACTCCCGGTGTATGGTTCCTGCGATTCATTGTGGAGGGAGCTCAGTCGCAGCTCCCCTGCAGCTTCTCACTTCTCCTGTGCTCCTTCTTCCTCACATGTTCCTACAGACTAACCTAACTCCTCCCTCAAGCCAGAACATATATAGGGAAGTTCCCCTGAAGCAGGGTCTAGAGCTCCCCCTTTTGGCCTGGAGTCAGAACACATTGCATGAATGTGTTACCTGTTAAAGGTATCCTCCTCGCTTCCAGGCATGGCATCACCCCCCTCCCCGCCCCCCCCCAGGAGAGGAAGGCAATATCACTGTGGTACCCGGACTTCTGGGGTGCCACATACATCGTGTGCCATCCTGCCAGCTGCACTAACGCATGGGGTCCAAGTACCCACCCGAACCTGGGACTTCAACAGGACAGCCTCACAATAACTTTCTGATCATCGTGATCCACATCCAGGGAATGGAGTTCTTTTGTGTTGTGCCGGAATGAAGTGGTGGCTGCACATGCGCGCCCCTGCTCTATTCATTCTCTATGGAACTTGTAGCATAGCGACTGGTCATGTGAATGATGGATGGTATGTATCGCAGAGGTGGGTGGCCCTGTGATGGAAGCCTGGGTATGTTTTGCTCAAGCAGATCTACTGCTTAGGGGTTTGTTTACATTGGGAAGGCTTCCAGGTGATTGGAGAGATGGGTGGGTTCAGTCACCTACAAACCCAGCCAAAGAGGCGTGTCTGAACACGTAAGATGGTTTTGTGTTAAAGGACCTGTGGTGATGTCACGCTCACCTGACTAGCCATGTGACAGATACCTGGGTGTGGTTATACCTATGTAAAGGAGGTGTGTGTGGCACATGGAGAGAGATTGAGTGAGTGTGTGAGTGTCTGTCAGGGTGGACACACTTCCGTGTGTCCTGGCAGGACACTGCAGAATGGCCTGTGTGTTGGACGGTTCCAAGTGGGGACGTCCTGGAAGCACCTGGAGACCATTCCAGGCTGGAGAGCCTGCGTGCTGGACATAGCACGGACGGTCGGGGTTGGAGGCTCCTGTGAGTGGAGTTGTCCTGGAAGCACCTGGAGACCGTAGACCTGGACGGTCTGTGTTGAGGACCTGGGACTGACCTGAAGTCAGTGTAAGGAGTGGAACTTCTGAGAGGTAACCCCGGACAACGGGATTATAATATACAGCAGAGAAGCCTATCTGCTACGTGAACTGTCTAATGTTTCATGGCTGTAATGAAATGGACTGTACCCTGTCTGGTTTATGCAGAGTTTAAATAAACCATATGGACTGATATGTGTGAGATATCGTGCCTGAAGTGTTTATCCTGCTGCCAAGCGAGTATCCCCAAGACCCGTAGCGGGTGAAACGCTACAATTGGTGGAGAATGCGGGCAGCGATCCAAGGAGCACATGTTGCAGCGGTGGCTGGTCTGAGCCAGAAGAGTGGACGGTCTTGAAAACCGTGAGTAAATACTGACCGGGTCAGTGAGAATTGTTATTGGTGGGATACCTTCGAGGAGAAGAGGGTCCCAGGAACCTGTGCAGCAATGGCAGGTAACGAATGGAGATTCATGTTATACTGACCGGGGTCAGAGAAAAGGAAAGACTGATTGTGAACGACTGAAGGATGCCTCTGGTGAGGTGAGGTGTCCGAGAAACCTGTGCGGCACCGACAGGTAACGGGAAGGAACAGTGTTGTACTGACCGGGGTCAGAGTGAGAAAACTGATGTGTCTGTGCACCTCTGAGGCCGAGGGGTGTCCAGGAACCCGTGAAGTTGCCAACGGGTGACGGTCTGAAAACCATGTATTATGCTGATCGGGATCAGTGATAAACTATATTTGGGCTGTGTTAAAGCCGGGTGTGAAACAGACCAGTGTCTGTGTTGTTCTGACCGGGGTCAGTGAAAGACTGTGTTTTTTTTCTATAAGCACGTGTGCAAGTGCTTGCTGTGGACCGGCGAGTCCATGTATTTCTTTTTTTTCTTCTGTGATCGACTTGCTGTGGCTCAGTGGGGCCACAAAGACTGAAGGCGTTGCTAATTGGGATCAGTGAGAAAATGTGTTTGAGCTGTAAAGCTGAGAACGGATGGAGATCTGTGTTGTGCTGACCGGGGTCAGTGTGAAACAAAGAAAGAGACATTGTATCTGGGGCACCTCTGAGGCCAAGAGGTGTCCAGGAACCCGTGCAGGTTGCCAGCGGGTAACGGTCTGAAAACCGTGTATTGTGCTGATCGGGATCAGTGATTTTTTGTAACAGACAGGAGTCTGTGCTATGCTGACCAGAGGTCAGTGAGAGACTGAGTTTTTTTTCCTGAGAGTCAGCTTGCTGTGTCTCAGTGAGGTCACGAAGTTTGCTGTGGCTCGGTGGGGTCACGAAGGTGACAAGCGGCTTGCTGTGGGTCCACGAAGTCTGCGGTTGAGCCGTGCAGCGCGGTTGCAGCAAGAGGTTCCACAGCAGCAGGAGCTGCAGTGGCGGCAGCATTTGTTTGTGATCAGCACCCGGAGGTGCCAGTGATTTGGGACTGCAGCAGGGGCTGTAACAGTGCCAGCAAGAGCTGGTGAAGGTTAAAGAGAAAGAAAAAAAAAAGACATTGCTGGTTTAGAGTGTGCAGACTCTTAAAGGGCCAGAGTCACATTGGTGTGCTGTGCGAACTGGGGCCTGAGAGTACGGTGGGAAGTCCACGGGGTGTACCCCAGAGTGGGGTGGTGTCCCTAAAGAGGTGGAGTCCCAAAACGGAGTGGTGACCCCCATTAATTATGGTTGGCCAAAAAGGGGCTGCGTCTCAAAAGGGGGTAGTTGCCCAAAAGGGGTGGAGTCCCTAAAAGGGGTGGTGGCCCTAAAGGAGAAAATGGTCCACAAGGGGGCGGTAACCCAAAAGGGGGTGGAGTCCACAAAAGGGGCGGTAACCCGAATAGGGATGGCGGAAAAAAGAGGCGGTGGTGAATGCATCATTGGATAGTAGGCCGGACTGTAAGTTATCCTCAGACTTGTGGGAGGAAGGGGTTCCTCTACAGCTGGAGGGTGGAAGTCTCATTACTGTTGCAGGGGCATACGTTAAGTCAGTAATGGGTCCCAAAATTGATGGGTCAGACATCGGGGTGGCCAGTGTGAAGGGTTCGTCTGCCCAACTTACCAACATGATGTCACCAAATGTGTACACCGAAATGACTGTTTGTGGTGTGGTAGATAAACCGTGTGGAGCTGACACCCAGAAAGAGTGTGACTTGGGGGTTCACCATACTGTGGGGTATGACACAGACTATGCGGGTGACTGTGACTCTGAGAATGTTAGGGAGTACAGTGAAGAGCCCCACCAAAAGGAAAAGTCTTCCAGTCGCTGGAGACGTAAAGGGTGCAAAGAAATGGTACCAGTTGCACTTTGTGAAGAAGTGGAGGAGGCCACCAATGGAGTGGGGCCTGAAGTTGACTCAGGGATGAGTGACATAGGTGGAAGACCTTGTAGCAAAAGTGTAGTGACTAAAGGTTTGGTGACACAGATACACTGTGACGTAAGGGCCAAAGCTCAAGGCCTACGTGGTGACCGCTGGGGGTGGGGCAAACCAAACAAGGAGATGTTGATGTGTGATGCTCAAAACCGACTGAGACAGTTCTCTCGACTGGTAGGGCAAGGTGACTGTGACGTGTCATTACCAGTAGCAACCACTAGAGCTGAGTACGAGGTTGTGCGGACGGAGGCACTGACACAGGGGAAGGATAGTGCTCCCCAAGGTAAAGTCAGGATGGCAGGGGTAGCCATAACAGAAATTGTGACCTGTGTGAGGGGCGACTGCAGGTTACAGGATGACCAATTGGGTGGTGGTGACTCCCATTCAGATGTTGACGCCAGATGGAAGAGTTAGAGGCAGTGACTCCTCACTTAGCTCAGGGCTCAGTGACCTAAGCGGGAGATCCTGTAGCAGAAGAAATGACAAGGGGTTGTCCTTATCAAAGCGTGTGACGGAAATGGTTGACAGATGGTTTGACTGTCAGGGACGAAAGAGAAGGGTCTCTGGTTGGGTAATAGAAAGTGCCAAAGCCCCACGGCTTTAGGCAGAGGGGGGGAATATGTAGCATAGCGACTGGTCATGTGAATGATGGATGGTATGTATCGCAGAGGTGGGTGGCCCTGTTATGGAAGCCTGGGTATGTTTTGCTCAAGCAGATCTACTGCTTAGGGGTTTGTTTACATTGGGAAGGCTTCCAGGTGATTGGAGAGATGGGTGGGTTCAGTCACCTACAAACCCAGCCAAAGAGGCGTGTCTGAACACGTAAGATGGTTTTGTGTGTAAGGACCTGTGGTGATGTCACGCTCACCTGACTAGCCATGTGACAGATACCTGGGTGTGGTTACACCTATGTAAAGGAGGTGTGTGTGGCACATGGAGAGAGATGGAGTGAGTGTGTGAGTGTCTGTCAGGGTGGACACACTTCCATGTGTCCTGGCAGGACACTGCAGAATGGCCTGTGTGTTGGACGGTTCCAAGTGGGGACGTCCTGGAAGCAACTGGAGACCATTCCAGGCTGGAGAGCCTGCGTGCTGGACATAGCACGGACGGTCGGGGTTGGAGGCTCCTGTGAGTGGAGTTGTCCTGGAAGCACCTGGAGACCGTAGACCTGGACGGTCTGTGTTGAGGACCTGGGACTGACCTGAAGTCAGTGTAAGGAGTGGAACTTCTGAGAGGTAACCCCGGACAACGGGATTATAATATACAGCAGAGAAGCCTATCTGCTACGTGAACTGTCTAATGTTTCATGGCTGTAATGAAATGGACTGTACCCTGTCTGGTTTTTGCGGAGTTTAAATAAACCATATGGACTGATATGTGTGTGATATCGTGCCTGAAGTGTTTATCCTGCTGCCAAGCGAGTATCCCCAAGACCCGTAGCGCGTGAAACGCTACAAACTCCATAAGTAGATGAGTACAGAACTTTGCTTTCTCTATCAGTCTCATAAAAAAGGAATGGAACAGGGAGAACATTTCAAAGACCTCTTCTTATGGATTAGTGAGAATCGCAGAGGCCAGAGCCCCATAAACCCTGTTGGCTGTGCTGTTATGAACAGGTAATTCAGAACCACAATGGACCTTGAAGTTCAGAGCACACAAAGTGACCTGACATTTACCAAAAACATAGGACGAGCTCTGAGACGTGGAAACTCTGCTGACCGCAATCCCTAATCCTATCACACCACACTAGAGGTAGCCGTGGATTGCGCCTAACGCTCCCTATGCAACTCGGCACAGCCTGAGAAACTAACTAGCCCTGAAGATAGAAAAATAAGCCTACCTTGCCTCAGAGAAATTCCCCAAAGGAAAAGGCAGCCCCCCACATATAATGACTGTGAGTAAAGATGAAATACAAACACAGAGATGAAATAGATTTAGCAAAGTGAGGCCCGACTTAATGAATAGACCGAGGATAGGAAAGATAGCTTTGCGGTCAACACAAAAACCTACAAACAACCACGCAGAGGGGCAAAAAGACCCTCCGCACCGACTAACGGTACGGAGGTGCTCCCTCTGCGTCTCAGAGCTTCCAGCAAGCAAGAAAAACCAATATAGCAAGCTGGACAGAAAATATAGCAAACAAAAATAACACAAGCAGAACTTAGCTTATGCAGGATAGACAGGCCACAGGAACGATCCAGGAGGAAGCAAGACCAATACTAGAACATTGACTGGAGGCCAGGATCAAAGCACCAGGTGGAGTTAAATAGAGCAGCACCTAACGACTTAACCTCGTCACCTGAGGAAGGAAACTCAGAAGCCGCAGTACCACTCTCATCCACCAAAGGAAGCCCATAGACAGAACCAGCCGCAGTACCACTCACGACCCCAGGAGGGAGCTTGGCCACAGAATTCACAACACTGTGCATGTACATTTTCACTCTATTCATTTTCCACCAGACTGTCGGAGATAGTTGAGTAGAGACCTAAGCTTTATCTATCACTCTCATAGAGAATGAAAGGAGCAGTGGGCCTCATTTCCAAGAACCGTTCTCAGGATCAATGAGAGCCCCAGTGGTCATACAATCACATACCTGAATGCAATAGTAAGCACACTTTCACTCCAGTCATTTTCCGCCAGAGACAGCTGAGTAGAGCGCTTGGGTTTATTGATCAATCTCATAAAGAAAAAAAGGATCAATGGAGCTCATTTCAAACACCCATTCTCAGGACCAGAAACGGTCCCAGTGGTCATGCCTATGAAGTGTTAGATGTGCATGTGCACCTCCACTCCATCCATTCTCTGTGGGACTGCCAGAAGTAGACGAGTACATCAATACGCTACCTCGGTCAGATTCGTATGAGTGTGAGTGAAACAGGACATGCTTTTCAGAGACCTGTTCTCAGAATCAGTGACAACCCTAGTTGTCATACCCTCACAAACCACGTCAGAATACAATGGGGAGCGTGCAAGCGCACCTTGATTCCTTTGATTTTTAGCCAGATGGTAGGAGATCTATCACACTTACAGACAATAAGAAGAGCAATTGCGCACATTTCAGAAACCTGTTCTCAGGATCAGTGAGGGCCCTAGTGGTCATACCATCTCAGTCCCCATCAGAATGCAATGGTGACAACGCATGCACACCGGTGCTTTATTCATTCTTTATGGAATTGTCAGAGTTAGTGGAGTACATTGCTCAGCTATCTCCGTCAGTCTCATAAAACGTGAATGGTACAGTGGTGCTGACACTAGATAAGGTGGATCCTCTAAGCCACATATCTGAGTGAGAACATGGGCCATAAGAATGGAATGGTGACTGCCATGCTGATCTCTTCTCTATTTATTTTCTATGAGTCTGTCGGAGATACAGCGGAGGAAATAAGTATTTGATACCCTTCTAATTTTGCCAGCTACAGAGAATTGAGAGGTCTGTAATTTTTATCGTAGGTACACTTCAACTGTGAGAGACGGAATCTTTAAAAAAACACACACAGAAAGTCACATTGTATGATTTTTACATAATTATTTTAATTTTATTGCATGAAATAAGTATTTAATACAATAGAAAAACAGAACTTAATATTTTGTACAGAAACCATTGTTTGCAATTACAGAGGTCAGACTTTTACTGTAGTTCTTGACCAAGTTTGCACACAGTGCAGCAGGGATTTTGGTGTACTCCATACAGATATCCAGATCTTTCAGGTTTCGGAGCTGTTGCTGGGCAACATTGAGTTTCAGCTCCCTCCAAAGATTTTCTATTGGAAAGGCCTGGCTGGCTAGGCCAGTTCAGGACCTTAAAATGCTTCTTAGTAGGGCACTTCTTATTGCCCTAGCTGTGTGTTTTTGGTCTTTGTATTGCTGAAAGACCCAGCCACAACCCATCTTCAATGCTCTTACTGAATGAAGGAAGTTGTTGGGCAAAATCTCACAATACAAGACCCCTTCCATTTTCCCTTCAATACGTCCTGTTCCCTTTGCAGAAAAGCACCCCCAAAGTATTATGTTTCCCCCACCATGCTTCATGGTTGGGACAGTGTTCTTGGGGCTGTACTCGTCCTTCTTCTTCCTCCAAACATGGCAAGTGTAATTGATACAAAAAAGTTCTATTTTGGTCTCATCTGACCACCTGACCTTCTCCCATGCCTCCTATGGATCATCCATATGGTCACTGGCGAACTTCAAGCAGGCCTTGACATGCACTGGCGTGAGCAGGGGGACTTTGCCCAGCAGGATTTTAATTCATGAAAGCATATTGTGTTGCTAATGGTAATGTTTGAGACTGTGGTCCCAGCTCTCTTCGGGTCATTGACCATGTCCTCCTGTGCAGTTCTGCACTGATTCCTGACCTTTCCCAGAATCATCCTTACCCCACAAGGCGAGATTTTGTATGAAACTCCAGACAGAGGAAGATTTTCTAATAATTGTGCCAACAGTTGTTGCCTTCTCATCCAGCTGCTTGCCTATTGTCCTATAACCCATCCCAGGCTTGTACAGGTCTGCAATTTTGTACCTTTTGTTTTTAGACAGCTCTTTGGTCTTGGCCATGGTGGAGAGGTTGGAGTGTGAATGATTGAGCTTGTGGACAGGTGTCTTTTATACAGGTAACGAGTTCAAACAGGTGCAATTAATACAGGTAATGAGTGCAGAGTAGGAAGCTTCTTAAACAAAAACTAACAGGTCTGTGAGAGACAAATTTCTTGCTGATTGGTAGGTGGTCAAATACTTATTTCATGCAATAGAATGCAAACTATTTTTTTTTTTTTAAATCATACAATGGGATTTTATGTTTTTTAATTTTAGATTCTGTCTCTCAGAGTTCAAGTGTACCTACGGTAATAATTACAGACCTCTCCATTCTTTGTAGGTGGGAAGACTTGCAATATCGGCAGTGTATCAAATATTTTTCCCCCACTTTAGCTGAGAAGAGTGATTGACTTTCTTCATCAGTATCATAAAGCCATTAAGATTGAATGGTGTATTGACATGTATTTCAGAGACCATAGATAGATAGATAGATAGATAGATAGATAGATAGATAGATAGATAGATAGATAGATAGATGGATAGATATGGGCTGGCTAGATAGATAGATACATAGATATGAGATATGGGATAGATACTGTAGATGATTGATAGATATGGGATAGATAGATAGATAGATAGATAGATAGATAGATAGATAGATAGATAGATAGATAGATATGAGATAGATAGATAGATAGATAGATATATATGGGATAGATAGATAGATAGATAGATAGATAGATAGATAGATAGATAGATAGATAGATAGATGGATAGATATGGGCTGGCTAGATAGATAGATACATAGATATGAGATATGGGATAGATACTGTAGATGATTGATAGATAATAATAATAATAATAATAACCTTTATTTTTATATAGCGCTAACATATTCCGCAGCGCTTTACAGTTTGCACACATTATCATCACTGTCCCCGATTGGGCTCACAATCTAGAATTCCTATCAGTATGTCTTTGGAATGTGGGAGGAAACCGGAGTGCCCGGAGGAAACCCACGCAAACACGGAGAGAACATACAAACTCTTTGCAGATGTTGTCCTGGGTGGGTTAGAACCCAGGACCCCAGCGCTGCAAGGCTGTAGTGCTAACCACTGCGCCACCGTGCTGCCCTAGATATGGTATGTATAGATAGATAGATAGATAGATAGATAGATAGATAGATAGATAGATAGATAGATAGATAGATAGATAGATAGATAGATAGATATTAGATAGATAGATAGATAGATAGATAGATAGATAGATAGATAGATAGATAGATAGATAGATAGATAGATAGACCAGGTGGTCTTTTACGCAGGAAGTGATCCGGGAGTCCAACGGATCTTAGATGGTCGGAACCTGATCCATAGGACTCTGATTTTGACATGGGGAGCACATTTCAATATGCTGCAGCATCACATCTGGGTGAGATTGTTCCAGTAGCTTTATGTGTATCCCCATGTATTTGAAGGTTTCCTATTGGTGATAGATAGTGGTATTTTCCCCGTTCACCTTATATAGAACCTCAAGTTATATTTTTTTCACAGTAGTATATACTTGTTATGTTGGTTTCCTCTGCTTTACTTGACTGGGTGCATATTACGATAATAGGCCCTGAAGGTTGTGTAGGGTTCCAAATTTACTACTGTTTTTTTCTCTTTGGACTGTTTATCAGTTCTCTGTCTGATTGACCTGTTGGTCAATACATGAATTTGTCATTATATGTATTGTTGTGTCGTATAGTTTTTTAATTAGTATTTATTAAATGTTATATTTTAGTATTGTAGATCTCCCATCCCCTTTATTAATTTTGTTGCCCTCCTTTGTACTCTCTCTAGTTCCATTATATCCTTCCTGAGCACCGGTGCCCAAAACTGGACACAGTACTCCATGTGCGGTCTAACTAGGGATTTGTACAGAGGCAGTATAATGCTCTCATCATGTGTATCCAGACCTCTTTTAATGCACCCCATGATCCTGTTTGCCTTGGCAGCTGCTGCCTGGCACTGGCTGCTCCAGGTAAGTTTATCATTAACTAGGATCCCCAAGTCCTTCTCCCTGTCAGATTTACCAGTGGTTTCCCGTTCAGTGTGTAATGGTGATATTGATTCCTTCTTCCCATGTGTATAACCTTACATTTATCATTGTTAAACCTCAACTGCCACCTTTCAGCCCAAGTTTCCAACTTATCCAGATCCATCTGTAGCAGAATACTATCTTCTCTTGTATTAACTGCTTTACATAGTTTTGTATCATCTGCAAATATCGATATTTTACTGTGTAAAACTTCTACCAGATCATTAATGAATATGTTGAAGAGAACAGGTCCCAATACCGACCCCTGCGGTACCCCATTGGTCACAGCGACCCAGTTAGAGACTATACCATTTATAACCACCCTCTGCTTTCTATCACTAAGCCAGTTACTAACCCATTTACACACATTTTCCCCCAGACCAAGCATTCTCATTTTGTGTACCAACCTCTTGTGCGGCACGGTATCAAACGCTTTGGAAAAATCGAGATATACCACGTCCAATGACTCACCGTGGTCCAGCCTATAGCTTACCTCTTCATAAAAACTGATTAGATTGGTTTGACAGGAGCGATTTCTCATAAACCTATGCTGATATGGAGTTAAACAGTTATTCTCATTGAGATAATCCAGAATAACATCCCTCAGAAACCCTTCCAATATTTTACCAACAATAGAGGTTAGACTTACTGGCCTATAATTTCCAGGTTCACTTTTAGAGCCCTTTTTGAATATTGGCACCACATTTGCTATGCGCCAGTCCTGCGGAACAGACCCCGTCGCTATAGAGTCCCTAAAAATAAGAAATAATGGTTTATCTATTACATTACTTAGTTCTCTTAGTACTCGTGGGTGTATGCCATCCGGACCCGGAGATTTATCTATTTTAATCTTATTTAGCCGGTTTCGCACCTCTTCTTGGGTTAGATTGGTGACCCTTAATATAGGTTTTTCATTGTTTCTTGGGATTTCACCTAGCATTTCATTTTCCACCGTGAATACCGTGGAGAAGAAGGTGTTTAATATGTTAGCTTTTTCCTCGTCATCTACAACCATTCTTTCCTCACTATTTTTTAAGGGGCCTACATTTTCAGTTTTTATTCTTTTACTATTGATATAGTTGAAGAACAGTTTGGGATTAGTTTTACTCTCCTTAGCAATGTGCTTCTCTGTTTCCTTTTTGGCAGCTTTAATTAGTTTTTTAGATAAAGTATTTTTCTCCCTATAGTTTTTTAGAGCTTCAATGGTGCCATCCTGCTTTAGTAGTGCAAATGCTTTCTTTTTACTGTTAATTGCCTGTCTTACTTCTTTGTTTAGCCACATTGGGTTTTTCCTATTTCTAGTCCTTTTATTCCCACAAGGTATAAACCGCTTACAGTGCCTATTTAGGATGTTCTTAAAAATTTTCCATTTATTATCTGTATTCTTATTTCTGAGGATATTGTCCCAGTCTACCAGATTAAGGGCATCTCTAAGCTGGTCAAACTTTGCCTTCCTAAAGTTCAGTATTTTTGTGACTCCCTGACAAGTCCCCCTAGTGAAAGACAGGTGAAACTGTACAATATTGTGGTCGCTATTTCCTAGATGCCCGACCACCTGCAGATTTGTTATTCTGTCAGGTCTATTAGATAGTATTAGGTCTAAAAGTGCTGCTCCTCTGGTTGGATTCTGCACCAATTGTGAAAGATAATTTTTCTTGGTTATTAGCAGAAACCTGTTGCCTTTATGGGTTTCACAGGTTTCTGTTTCCCAATTAATATCCGGGTAGTTAAAGTCCCCCATAACCAGGACCTCATTATGGGTTGCAGCGTCATCTATCTGCTTTAGAAGTAGACTTTCCATGATTTCTGTTATATTTGGGGGTTTGTAACAGACCCCAATGAGAATTTTGATACCATTTTTCCCTCCATGAATTTCGACCCATATGGACTCGACATCCTCATTCCCTTCGCTAATATCCTCCCTTAAAGTGGACTTTAGACAAGACTTTACATAGAGACAAACCCCTCCTCCTCTCCAATTTTTACGATCCTTTCTAAACAGACTGTAACCCTGTAAGTTAACTGCCCAGTCATAGCTTTCATCTAACCATGTCTCGGTTATTCCCACTATGTCAAAGTTACCTGTAGATATTTCTGCTTCTAGTTCTTCCATCTTGTTTGTCAGGCTTCTGGCGTTTGCGAGCATGCAGTTTAGAGGATTTTGTTTTGTTCCAATCTCCTCGCTGTGGATTGTTTTAGAAATGTTCTTACCTCCCTTCTGAGTATGTTTTCCTGGGTCTTCTTTGTTCCAGTCTAATGTTTTTCTTCCCGTCCCCTCTTCTTCTAGTTTAACACCCTCCTGATGAGTGTAGCGAGTCTTCTGGCGAATGTGTGTTTCCCAGGTTTGTTGAGGTGTAGTCCGTCTCTGGCGAGGAGTCCATCGTACAAGTAATTCACACCGTGGTCCAGGAATCCGAATCCTTGTTGTCTGCACCATCGTCTTAGCCAGTTGTTCGCATCAAGGATCCTGTTCCATCTCCTGGTGCCATGCCCGTCTACTGGAAGGATAGAAGAAAAAACTACCTGTGCATCCAGTTCCTTTACTTTCTTCCCCAACTCTTCAAAGTCCTTGCAGATTGTCGGTAGGTCCTTCCTTGCCGTGTCATTGGTGCCAACATGTATCAGAAGAAATGGGTGGACGTCCTTGGAGCTGAAGAGCTTTGGTATCCTATCGGTCACATCCTTGATCATCGCACCTGGAAGGCAGCATACTTCTCTTGCGGTTATGTCCGGTCTGCAGATGGCTGCTTCTGTGCCTCTCAGTAGTGAGTCTCCCACCACCACCACTCTTCGTTGCTTCTTGGCTGTACTTTTTGCGGTCACTTGTTGCTGTGTGCCCTTTTCTTTTTTTGCTTGCTGGTATTGCTTCATCCTTAGGTGTGCCACCATCATCCTCTACAAAGATTTGATATCGGTTCTTCAGTTGTGTGGTTGGTGATTTCTCCATGGTTCAGTGCTTCATTTCCCTTAACGCCATTGTTCAGGGAAATGAACCAGCACTAAATTCTGAAATCTGTAAAGGATTCATCCAATATGATGCATACCGTTGATGCCACCTTCTGAGTCACAGTGGCACAACTTCAATAATATTGTGTTGTGCAATAGTCACTAATTTAACTATGGGCTATTGTAAATAGTTTCACTTTTTACATTAAATTACAAATCACAAAATGCTTCAAAACTTGTTTGTTCTGAGCCTTAAAGTCACCTTCATGCTCATATGTGTTACAGCATACTCAGACGACAGTACAGTATGTAGGACATGCGTCATATGGCACAGAGTCTGAAAACTTTGCAACCACCGTGCCATTTTAGTCTGACACATGTGGATGAGCATTTCAGTTATTTTTTACATAAATTGCTTTACTGATCCTGTGCTGATCCTGAGTTACATCCTGTAGATCTTTTATTATAACAAAAAAAAATTTAACAATAATAATAGCAGAAAACATAACAAAAATATTAGCCAGAAAATAATCAGTATACTGAACACTCGTCCAGCGGCTCATTCTCTCCTCTCACACATATTATACAGTATATACAGAATAATAACTACTTTGACCTTCTGGTCCGGTCACCAAACAAAATAATAATAACGAATAAAAATAATCAATGGCAAACAAAAACTATATACATGAACTTTTTTTCTAATTTTTTTTTTTTAGTTTTAAATAAAATAACCATAAATTTAAACAAATATATACAATACTAAGCTATCCTTCATTCCCAACCCCCCGCACTGACCTGAGAGCTGGTCCTGCATCTCATGCCTCAGTCCATGTCCAATGTCCATAGGCCAGATCAGGCAGTGCTAGTTTTCCCCAAACAACCCAGTGTCCCATATTCCCACAAGATAATCCCACCTCCCCCCTTTTCCCACCACCCAACCTAACACCTACACCCAATTCTATATCCCTATATACAATATATACATTATATACAGCAGCACACACCACAATAATTACAAATCACAAAGCCCAAGTTCGGCGCCTGCAGCCCTACATCACTGTATAATGATCAAACAAAACAAAAATCTACAGTGTCAACAGCAGCCCACCACCAGGAAAGGAGATGACCAGACTAGGGCACACTAAAAGAAAAGCCTCTCCAGAGGAGAGCAGCCCTCCGTGTTCCCAGTCTCCCATACTCCAGAGAGTGCACCTTCACCAGGTCACCGAGTATGGTCCTAAACACATCGTCCACTGGGAGGATTTTTCATTGCGTCGATACTAAGTACCGTGCGTTCCACGTGTGATACCTAACCACTGCGCTAACTAGAAATAAGGTGCAACGGTCCCGACCACCAAGGTCTCCGAATACTCCATAGGCCCATTCCGCATAGGAGAGACCGGCCAGCCGAGACCAGCCAATGAAGGCGCCCACCCTGTTGTACACCTCTGTGTTGAAGGGACAATGAAGCAGGAAGTGGTCCATGCTTTCCAGCAAGGTACCACAATGCTCCCGAGGACAATTCCTGTCCTCAGAGCTCCTACACTTCAGATTGTCCCTCACACACAGTTTCCCATGGAAGCAACGCCAAGCAAAGTCCCAAAACTTCGAGGGGATCCTGATAGAATTCAAAAGATGCAAACCCACCCCAAGATCCCGACTTGGGCAGTCCCTGAGTGCCAAAGGCCTCTGGAAATGGGTAAACAGAACCCTATTGTCAAGGAGTTTCCTTGGCAGAGTCCTGATCTCCCGCATTCCCAGACCCCACCAACGAATTACCTTCAGAACCAAGGTAGCGTAAGCCGGAAGATGTCCATGCGGTGTGGGAAGATCCTTCACTTGCCCTCCTGTCTCCCATTCCTGGAAGAAAGGCTGAAACCATCCCCTACAGGAGAATACCAACGGAGGAGCCCTCTCTTTCCAGAGGTTTGAAATATTGATCTTAATGAAGGTATCCACAAGGAATACCACAGGGTTGACCATACCCAACCCTCCTAGTCTTCTCATACGGTAAGTAACCTCCCTCTTGACCAGGTTCAGTCTATTCCCCCATAACAGTTGGAAGAACAAACTGTAGACCCGAGTCCAGAGAGATTCCGGCAAGATGCACACACTGCCCAGATAAATCAGTAAAGGGAGCAGGTTAGTTTTGATCAGGTTTACCCTTTCCCTTAGGGTCAAAGACCAACCCTTCCATTGGTTCACCTTCTGAGTGGCGATCTCTAGCCTGCTGTCCCAATTTTGTTTGGGGTAATCCCCCTGGACAAATTCGATGCCAAGGACTTTTGGAGAGACTTTGGGTCCTGGAAGGGTGTCCGGGAGATCAAAACCAGGATCCTCTCCTCCCAGCCAGAGACTCTCACACTTATTTCGGTTGATCTTGGACCAAGATGCCTTCGAGTAGCGATCTACCTCTGACATCAGCCACCCTGCCTCCTCATGAGAGGAAACAAACACAGTGACATCATCGGCATATACCACCACCCTCAGAGTGGCATCCGGTGCTGCCCGGTCCATCCCGATCCCGGCCAACGGTCCACGCTCCACCCTACTAACAAGAGGGTCAATCACAAACACGTACAGCAGCGGGCTCAAGGGACAACCCTGGCGAACACCGGACCCAACCTCAAAAGAGCTGCCAATCCAACCATTCACAAGTGGAAAACTCTCTGCCCCACTGTACAAGATCTTAAGCCAATCAACAAACCCCCCCGGCAGGCCATATCTCAAAAGGACGGACCAGAGGTACTCGTGATTAACCCCGTAGTGTTGACCAGTCCTGTAACTACTTTACTATTCACTGACATCTTGCAGTTTCTGTAAGGATCGGGCGAGCGGTACTTCTCGGAATCCCTCTCAAAACCCAAAGATGCGTGTCTATCGTACTGACACTCATAAGCAAAGGACTGTCTTGTCTCCGCTTCTTCCAAGAGAGACGAATTGAGCCTCCAAAAGCCTCTTCCCATCTGGAGGGTCTCTGTAACATTCAGAGAAAACAAAATTAAACAGTGGTCGGAGAACTCCACCTCAACAGCAGACATAGCTGAAGAGACAGCTTCCTCCTTCTATCCTAGACCTACAATTACCTCTATGATAGGTGAACTCCTCGTGGCCTGGGGTGTGCCGAATGTGGACATCCACCAGGCGAGCCTCACTAGCTGTACTACTAAGGGCAACGCTATCATAAGTCATGCTTTGCAAAAAGGAAAAAAAAGAGCATGAGCCGCACATCCCAAAATCATATGTTGATCTAAAGCCGCTAGGCAAAAATTTATATACTGAACATGAGGTTTTCAGTTTAACATTCTGATCAGACTGTATGAAGCCCACTGCCACTTCACGGCAAACCTCGTAGTGGGTCCTATCGCCCTAACGGAGCAGAGCCGTGCGGCGACCACCGCCACAGCTGCCATGCACCAGCACGGCGGATGGCTTGTTGCCCCACAGCACCCATGCTGTGAGAATGAGCCCCCATGACTCCAGACCGCGCCGCCCCACCAGCACAAAGGCACAGCAACAATGGCCACCACACAGCACCAGCACCAAAATGAAAGGAGCATTGAAACTCACCTTCCTCCAGCTCTTCAGTGAGAGCCAAAATGGGATAGACCCCTTACTTGGCCGTATCCTGCTAATTAAAATCACCTGTGCCAAATGGGAGGAGTGCTGGTCCAAGAAGAAGACTAGAACATGCTTTGCAAAAAGGAAAAAAAGAGCATGAGCCGTACATCCCAAAATCATACGTTGATCTAAAGCCGCTAGGCAAAAATTTATATACTGAACATGAGGTTTTCAGTTTAACATTCTGATCAGACTGTATGAAGCCCACTGCCACTTCACGGCAAACCTCGTAGTGGGTCCTATCGCCCTAACGGAGCCGAGCCGTGCGGCGACCACCGCCACAGTGGCCACGCACCAGCAGGGCGGACGGCCTGTTGCCCCACAGCACCCATGCTGCGAGACTGAGCCCCCATGACTCCAGACCGCGCCGCCCCACCAGCACAAAGCCACAGCAACAATGGCCGCCACACAGCAAAGCAAAAATTTATATACTGAACATGAGGTTTTCAGTTTAACATTCTGATCAGACTGTATGAAGCCCACTGCCACTTCACGGCAAACCTCGTAGTGGGTCCTATCGCCCTAACGGAGCCGAGCCGTGCGGCGACCACCGCCACAGTGGCCACGCACCAGCAGGGCGGACGGCCTGTTGCCCCACAGCACCCATGCTGCGAGACTGAGCCCCCATGACTCCAGACCGCGCCGCCCCACCAGCACAAAGCCACAGCAACAATGGCCGCCACACAGCAAGGCAAAAATTTATATACTGAACATGAGGTTTTCAGTTTAACATTCTGATCAGACTGTATGAAGCCCACTGCCACTTCACGGCAAACCTCGTAGTGGGTCCTATCGCCCTAACGGAGCGGAGCCGTGCGGTGACCAGCGCCACAGCGGCCACGCACCAGCACGGCGGACGGCCTGTTGCCCCACAGCACCCATGCTGCAAGACTGAGCCCCCATGACTCCAGACCGCGCCGCCCCACTTAGGAAATTTATATACTGAACATGAGGTTTTCAGTTTAACATTCTGATCAGACTGTATGAAGCCCACTGCCACTTCACGGCAAACCTCGTAGTGGGTCCTATCGCCCTAACGGAGCCGAGCCGTGCGGCGACCACCGCCACAGCGGCCACGCACCAGCAGGGCGGACGGCCTGTTGCCCCACAGCACCCATGCTGCGAGACTGAGCCCCCATGACTCCAGACCGCGCCGCCCCACCAGCACAAAGCCACAGCAACAATGGCCGCCACACAGCAAGGCAAAAATTTATATACTGAACATGAGGTTTTCAGTTTAACATTCTGATCAGACTGTATGAAGCCCACTGCCACTTCACGGCAAACCTCGTAGTGGGTCCTATCGCCCTAACGGAGCAGAGCCGTGCGGTGACCAGCGCCACAGCGGCCACGCACCAGCACGGCGGACGGCCTGTTGCCCCACAGCACCCATGCTGCAAGACTGAGCCCCCATGACTCCAGACCACGCCGCCCCACTTAGGAAATTTATATACTGAACATGAGGTTTTCAGTTTAACATTCTGATCAGACTGTATGAAGCCCAATGCCACTTCACGGCAAACCTCGTAGTGGGTCCTATCGCCCTAACGAGCAGAGCCGTGCGGCGACCACCGCCACAGCTGCCATGCACCAGCACGGCGGACGGCCTGTTGCCCCACAGCACCCATGCTGCGAGACTGAGCCCCCATGACTCCAGACCGCGCCGCCCCACCAGCACAAAGGCACAGCAACAATGGCCACCACACAGCACCAGCACCAAAATGAAAGGAGCATTGAAACTCACCTTCCTCCAGCTCTTCAGTGAGAGCCAAAATGGGATAGACCCCTTACTTGGCCGTATCCTGCTAATTAAAATCACCTGTGCCAAATGGGAGGAGTGCTGGTCCAAGAAGAAGACTAGAACATGCTTTGCAGAAAGGAAAAAAAGAGCATGAGCTGTACATCCCAAAATCATACGTTGATCTAAAGCCGCTAGGCAAAAATTTATATACTGAACATGAGGTTTTCAGTTTAACATTCTGATCAGACTGTATGAAGCCCACTGCCACTTCACGGCAAACCTCGTAGTGGGTCCTATCGCCCTAACGGAGCCAAGCCGTGCGGCGACCACCGCCACAGCGGCCACGCACCAGCAGGGCGGACGGCCTGTTGCCCCACAGCACCCATGCTGCGAGACTGAGCCCCCATGACTCCAGACCGCGCCGCCCCACCAGCACAAAGCCACAGCAACAATGGCCGCCACACAGCAAGGCAGAAATTTATATACTGAACATGAGGTTTTCAGTTTAACATTCTGATCAGACTGTATGAAGCCCACTGCCACTTCACGGCAAACCTCGTAGTGGGTCCTATCGCCCTAACGGAGCGGAGCCGTGCGGCGACCAGCGCCACAGCGGCCACGCACCAGCACGGCGGACGGCCTGTTGCCCCACAGCACCTATGCTGCAAGACTGAGCCCCCATGACTCCAGACCGCGCCGCCCCACTTAGGAAATTTATATACTGAACATGAGGTTTTCAGTTTAACATTCTGATCAGACTGTATGAAGCCCAATGCCACTTCACGGCAAACCTCGTAGTGGGTCCTATCGCCCTAACGGAGCCGAGCCGTGCGGCGACCACCGCCACAGCGGCCACGCACCAGCAGGGCGGACGGCCTGTTGCCCCACAGCACCCATGCTGCGAGACTGAGCCTCCATGACTCCAGACCGCTCCGCCCCACCAGCACAAAGCCACAGCAGCAATGGCCACCACACAGCACCAGCACCAAAATGAAAGGGCATTGAAACTCACCTTCCTCCAGCTCTTCAGTGAGAGCCAAAATGGGCTAGACCCCTTACTTGGCAGTATCCTGCTAATTAAAATCACCTGTGCCAAATGGGAGGAGTGCTGGTCCAAGAAGAAGACTAGAACATGCTTTGCAAAAAGGAAAAAAAGAGCATGAGCCGTACATCCCAAAATCATACGTTGATCTAAAGCCGCTAGGCAATAATTTATGTACTGAACATGAGGTTTTCAGTTTAACATTCTGATCAGACTGTATGAAGCCCACTGCCACTTCACGGCAAACCTCGTAGTGGGTCCTATCGCCCTAACGGAGCCAAGCCGTGCGGCGACCACCGCCACAGCGGCCACGCACCAGCAGGGCGGATGGCCTGTTGCCCCACAGCACCCATGCTGCGAGACTGAGCCCCCATGACTCCAGACCGCGCCGCCCCACAATTTTTGCCTAGCGGCTTTGGATCAACGTATGATTTTGGGATGTGCGGTTCATGCTCTTTTTTTTTCCTTTTTGCAAAGCATGTTCTAGTCTTCTTCTTGGACCAGCACTCCTCCCATTTGGCACAGGTGATTTTAATTAGCAGGAGACTGCAAAGTAAGGGGTCTAGCCCATTTTGGCTCTCACTGATGAGCTGGAGGAAGGTGAGTTTCAATGCTCCTTTCATTTTGGTGCTGGTGCTGTGTGGTGGCCATTATTGCTGTGGCTTTGTGCTGGTGGGGCGGCGCGGTCTGGAGTCATGGGGGCTCATTCTCGCAGCATGGGTGCTGTGGGGCAACAGGCCGTCCGCCCTGCTGGTGCGTGGCCGCTGTGGCGGTGGTCGCCGCACGGCTCCGCTCTGTTAGGGCGATAGGACCCACTATGAGGTTTGATGTGAAGTGGCAGAGGGCTTCATACAGTCTGATCAGAATGTTAAACTGAAAACCTCATGTTCAGTATATAAATTTTTGCCTAGCGGCTTTGGATCAACGTATGATTTTGGGATGTGCGGTTCATGCTCTTTTTTTTTTCCTTTTTGCAAAGCTATCATAAGTCAGCTTATCTCTGGAACCTCCTCTATCTCGGGGCCTTGTGACAGCATTGAAGTCCCCTCCAAAGACAACCTGCCGACTTTTAAAAAGGTAGGGCTTTATCCTCATAAAGAGACACTTCCGATCCCACTTATATTGGGGACCATAGATGTTGATGAGCCGGGGCTCTTGTCCCTTCATGAGGACATCTAAGATCAGGCACCTCCCCATTTCTAACTCAATAACCCGTCGGCATTACACCGGTGTGGTAAAAAGGACCGTAACTCCGCTATATGGCTCGGCCGCAAGAGACCAATAGGAGGGCCTGAGTCTCCACTCCCTCTTTGCGTTAAACACGTCTGTCATGTTTGGCAGCCTGGTCTCTTACAAAAAGAAAATGTCAGCTTCAACCCGGCTGAGAAAATCAAAGGCCGCAAATCTAGCTGTATTTGACTTTATGCTGGCGACATTAATGGATGCCAGCGTCAACGGAGTGGGTTCCGCCATCATTGGTGATTGTGTAAGATGGCTTTCTTTTTCACACTCCCCTTTTCCACTGCCTCAGAGGAGGAATCCTTCCCTCTCTTTAATGACAATGAGGTATCCATTCCCACGTGTTTTTATTTTTATCGTCCTCGTCTTCGGACTCTGGGCCAGTCCCTCCCTCCAAGGATCTTACATTGCCAGAAGAAGGAGACTCGGCATCCCCTGTGAGCCCTGCCGAAGCCAGAACCTCACCCTCAGCTTCCTCCTCAGAGGAAGAGATGTTTTAAGGGCTTGGAACTGGTTAGAAAGACCAACCAGAGGGGAGTCGGTTTTTTCTTCCTTAGGTACCTTGGTCAGAACAGGAGAAGATTTTTTATCTCCCTTCTTTCTCTTCTTTTTGGTGCCGAGCTTACGCTTGTCCTCTAGCCACTGCCTATTATTCTCATCCATCCTTTCATAATAGGAGGACTCCGAGGCAGTGGCACTTTCCTCCCTGTGGATCCTCCTGACCTCCTCATCCAACTCATCATCCCTCGGGGCCTCAGCAGCAAGACTGGTGTCCAGAACAGAGGCCGCCCCAGTAGCCCGAGGCTCACCCAGCTCCCTATCCTGTCTGCGCTTGTCTAGACGCCTTAGCTGGGCAAGCGTCTTTTTATTGCTTTTCTTCCTTGGCCCCTCAGCTCCCTCACCCCTGCTAGTCCCTTCCCCAGCAGAATCAGCCTCATGGCTTTCTCCCACCGGGGTCACGACTGCATTAGCGAAGGAGCGAGGACAATGGCTGAATGGGTGACCTAACTCACCACACAGGTGGTACCTAATCTCCACACAAGATGCAGCAAGATGGCCGATATCCCCACACAATGCACATTTCTGCACAGTGCAGTTTGCGCTGAAGTGTGTGGGGTCGCCGCACTTGTGACAGAGCTTTGGTTGCCCCTGAGCTTTGGTTGCCCCTGGTAGAAGACCAGGATACGATCCCTACCCAGGAAGGCAGATGATGGTATGTGTGAAACCGTACCACCTGAACACTTAAGTTTTACCATAAATGTCCAGGCCCCTGACCAGATACTGAACTCGTCACGGGTTTTCTTTGGCATTTCTACCACCTCTCCATACCGGCCAAGCCATGTCATGATGTCATAACAAGAAAGCGACTCGTTACAAGTCATCACGGTCACTTTCTTGACTTGGTTTTGGCAAGACACCACCTGAATGGCAAAGTCTCACCAGCCAGGCTCATTTTTAGCCAACTCATAGTTCGACCAGAAGAGCTTAAGCCCCTCCGGCCGAACAAAGCTGACATCAAGCTCAGGTGTGGAATAGGGATGTATCAAGGCATAGATGTTAAAGGGAACCTGTCACCCCGTTTTTTCAATATGAGGTAAAAATACTGTTAAATAGGGCCTGAGCTGTGCGTTACTATAGCGTATTTTGTGTACCCTGATTCCCCACCTATGCTGCCGAAATAACTTACCAAACTCGCCGTTTTCGCCTGTCAATCAGGCTGGTCAGGTCATATGGGTGTGGCGACATCGCTGTTTCTTCCCCCAGATCTTGCATATATTTCCGTTGGTGGCGTAGTGGTTTGCGCATGCCCATCTTCTGAATCCACTGGGCAGGAGAAGAAAAAACGCGCGATCGGCGCTATTTCCCTGGTGATCTGTGGGGGTGGCCATCTTCCTGAGGCCGCGCGTGTGCATATCGAGTCCTCTGCTGCCCGGGGCTTCAGGAAAATGGCCGCGGGATGCCACGCGTGCACAGATGGAGGTCGCGGCGGCCATTTTCCGGATGCCGAATTCGCATCTCGGCTTCAGGAAAATGGCCACCGCGATCTCCATCTGCGCACGCGCGGTATCCCGCGGCCATTTTCCTGAAGCCCCGGGCAGCAGAGGACTCCATATGCGCACGCGCGGCCTCAGGAAGATGGCCGCCCCCACAGATCACCAGGGAAATAGCGCCGATCACGCATTTTTTCTTCTCCTGCCCAGTGGATTCAGAAGATGGGCATGCGCAAACCACTACGCCACCAACGGAAATATATGCAAGATCTGGGGGAAGAAACAGCGATGTCGCCACGCCCATATGACCTGACCAGCCTGACAGGCGAAAACGGCGAGTTTGGTAAGTTATTTCGGCAGCATAGGTGGGGAATCAGGGTACACAAAATACACTATAGTAACACACAGCTCAGGCCCTATTTAACAGTATTTTTATCTCGTACTGAAAAAACGGGGTGACAGGTTCCCTTTAATCGCCCTGAAGCCCATCCTCAGCAGAAGCTCCACAACTTTAGACCTTGGAGGACACGCATCACTGCCCCTCCACCAAAGACGGACCACATTCCTATGCACTCTACCCGGCCCAGCTGTTGGGAGGGACCTCTTTGCTCTCGGAAGGCCCCGAGGCCATGCCTATCCAGAAGGATAGATCAACCTCTCGACCCTCTACCATTAGTGATCTCTCTCCCTTCTTTAGAGCCTCCAGGAGACACCATTGCAACATGCCATCTCCAGAGCCCGGAGACGAGGAGGATGCCCTATTTCCCCAGGAGGTGACAGCGGCAAAACTCCTGACAGGTGCTGCCACCACCCAGGGGGCAACCGGACCAGTGACCACATCCACACCAAGAGCATCACCATTACCCACCTCCATAACCCCCTCACCCTCTACCAAACCAGCAACCACACCACTAGGCAAAGAATATTCCTCATCCATACCCACCACCACATTCACTCCTGCTGGACCAGTGACAAAAGGGGGTGACATTTTGACCTCCGCATCATCAGGCACAAGGGACTGCGTCTCCTCCGCAGGACTGGAGGCGACCTCACCCCTGGTCTTATGTGTGCCCTCTGCATCATCAGATGATATTTTCTGCTGCTTTACTGTTGATACCAGGTGCCGCTGTGGGGTGCCGCTGATCCTTTATATCAGCATCTTGTTGACCAGCAGCGCCAACACAGAACAGGACTTTGGTGGGAGGACTGGAACTCCCAGTCCCAGCAACCCCCTCACACTGCCACCGCTTCTCAACTAAGTGATCAGCGGCAACAGCATTCAGGGGTACCGAGGCTACCGGAGCTGCCCCCAACACTGAGCCGCTCCCCCCTCCCACTGAGGAGCGCACCACAGTATCGTTGCCTGGCCTTTTGCCCGCCGCAGGGCCGCCCTCACTGTCCAGCCTCTTGGCTGATGCACCTGCTGCTACGTCCCCACTACTACAAGCAGAAACAGAGCTCTGCGCCTCATTACCATGCTCTGTAATCTCCCTGCGCCTTTGCACCAGATTCACAGCAGAACATGAGCTGGGCTGGACAATGGGACTTATACAGCGAGATGACCCTGCAGCTGACTCAGGGGGTATAGGGACGGGGGCATTCACATAGCTTACCGCTTCCTGCAACTTAGGTTTGATCTTCTTTACCTTTTTCTTCTGGCCCCCAGGTGCCTCCTCTGGTAAATCATCACCAAGATGGAAGTTCTGAAGGCACACTGGGGACTCCAGGAGCTTGATTTCTGCCATTAGCGCCCCTCCCTGGCCACTGTTGTCACTGTCCTCCCCAGAGCCAGCAGAACTGCCCTTAGATGTCAATGTCGCTTGTCCTGCAGAAAGCTTGCCGCACGTGGCCTGTGATTGACATTGCAGGCTGCCAGGTGGGGCTTTCTGCTGGTCATCATCCTCCTCATCATCATCCACCTGGCATTCAGGCTGCAGCCCCGTTTGCCTTTGCTCTCTGTTGTCAGCCATTTCTCTGAATCGATCTTCATTAATAAGCTTCTCCTTAAATGGTCCACTTTTTTCTCTGATGAAAGCTTTTCTGACTTCAAGCTCATTGATGTCAACTTTCAGTCTCCTTACCTCCGCCTGGAGCTGATTCTTCCTCGGTTTGGAGGAACCTGCAGCTTTGTTGCTTGTGCAGCGCAACTCCTCCCGGAGCCTCCTCAGTGTCTTACTCGCCTCTTCATACTCACAGAGGTGGCTCATGACCCGGGAGGCATAGGTGGACACAGACTCCCGGGGTCTCTGCAGCGCCCAACCCTCCTCAGTGAGGTCGGCCTCACCTCCGTGAGCACTCATCTTTCCTCCGGAAGGACCCCCATCTTGCACGATAGCACGCTTCTCCTCCATGGAAGCCTTGTGGCTTTTCTGGGTCTCTGCAGACCTGGGGGGAGTAGGAGCCACATTGCTGCGACTCCTGGTGGAGCGTCTCACCCCCGAATCCTCTGATGTTGCTGGTTCCTTCTGCCCCAGCCAGCCTGGTCGGGAAGCAGAAGCCTGGGACTTGGCTCCCTCACTCATCCCAGGAAAACCACTCCCTCCCTGTGTAAGAGAGAGAGCAGGTCCCCGGGTGGAGAGGTGGTGGTTCCCAGGAGCTCAGGAGCACACAGCAGGTTCAGCAGCGACCGCACCCACAATTAGCACAATGAGCAGCAGCTGAGCAGAGCTGCACCCACTATCCTGCTGGTGTAGTCACTGTGTACATACAGTACATTACTTATCCTGTACTGATCCTGAGTTACATCCTGTATTATACTCCAGAGCTGCACTCACTATTCTGCTGGTGCAGTCACTGTGTACATATATTACATTACTGATCCTGTACTGATCCTGAGTTACATCCTGTATTATTCTCCAGAGCTGCACTCACTATTCTGCTGGTGCAGTCACTGTGTACACATATTACATTACTGATCCTGAGTGACAGCTTCACTTCAGAAGATAACATGGTGCCATACTACTGGCAACCCATTGCAGCAGCTACTCTTTTGTTTCTTTTGTTTCTGTATGTTGTCTATTCTTTTGGACTTTCTACTGGCTTTGGTTCCTTTATGGACTCCTAATTTGTAACCACGGATTGATGGATGGTTTATACTCTGTGGATCACACTGTTCCTGCATGAAGGACCATTGTGGGAATCAGAAAACCACTCACCCATACAACCAACTGCCTCTGGACACGCAGCGCTGGAACAGCACCTGGATCTGCCACTACTACGTACATCCCCACCTATAGGTACATGCAACTCCTAAATGGATACCAGTGATGCGACGCACCCATGGACATGAATCTAATGCAACCACTACCAGCTACAATTCCACAATACACACAGCTTCTACCTTGTTGGTTACTGATGCAGCCATCCATGTACAGAGGAGAACACTGAAGTCCAGGAGAAGAAGGTTTAAACCAGCAGTCCCATCCATTATCATGGTTAATATGTGCTCACTGGGAAATAAGATGGATGAACTGCTAGCCCTGTGTAAAACCCAGATGGAGTTCAAGGAATGCAGTCTCATGTGCTTTACAGAAACTTGGTTACTTGAGGAGGTCCCGGATTCAAGTGTCTCGATTCCAGGGTTTCACATGGCTCGGGCTGATAGAGACAAAGCTAAGTCTGGTAAGAAGAAGGGTGGTGGGGTGATACTATACATTAATAACAGATGGTGCAATCAGAGGCACGTAACTGTGAAGGAAAGTCATTGCTGTCTCTGTCAAAACATTGATCTCTTAGCAGTTGGCCTCAGGCCCTACTATCTACCTAGGGAATTCTCCATTTGCATTACAGTAGTCATGTACAGTGCTTTGCAAAAGTATTTGGCTTTCTGGAACTTTTCAACCTTTTCCCACATATCATGCTTCAGACGTAAAGATACCAAATGTAAAAAATTTTTGGTGAAGAATCAACAAGTGGAACACAATTGTGAAGTTGAATGAAATTTATTGGTTATTTAAAATTTTTGTGGAAATTCAAAAACTGAAAAGTGGGGTGTGCAATATTATTTGGCCCCTTTACTTTCAGTGCAGCAAACTCACTCCAGTAGTTCATTGTGGATCTCTCAATGATCCAATGTTGTCCTAAATGCCTAATGATGATAAATATAATCCACCTGTGTGTAATCAAGGTTCTGTTTGAAGCACAGAGAGCATCATGAAGACCAAGGAACACAACAGGCAGGTCGGTGATACTGTTGTGGAGAAGTTTAAAGCTAGATTTGGATACAAAATGATTTCTAAAACTTTAAACATCCCAAGAGCACTGTGCAAGCGATCATATTGAAATGGAAGGGGTATCATACCACTGCAAATCTACCAAGACCCAGCCGTCCCTCTAAACTTTCATCTCAAACAAGGAGAAGACTGATCAGAGATGCAGCCGAGAGCCCATGATCACTCTGGATGAACTGCAAAGATCTACAGCTGAGGTGGGACAGTCTATCCATAGGACAACAATCAGTCATACACTGCACAAATCTGGCCTTTATGGAAGAGTGGCAAGAAGAAAGCGATTTCTGAAAGATATCCATAAAAAGTGTTGTTTAAAGTTTACAACAAGCTACCTGGGAGCCACACCAAACATGTGGAAGAAGGTGCTCTGGTCAGATGAAACCAAAATCGAACTTTTTGGCAACAATGCCAAACGATATGTTTGGCATAAAGGCAACACAGCTCATAACCCGGAACACACCATCTCCACTGTCAAACATGTTGGTGGCAGCATCACGGTTTAGACCTGCTTTTCTTCAGCAGGGACAGGGAAGATGGTTAAAATTGATGGGAAGATGGATGGAGCCAAATACAGGACCATTCTTGAAGAAAACCTGTTGGAGTCTGCAAAAGACCTGAGACTGGGACGGAGATTTGTCTTCCAACAAGACAATGATCCCAAACATGAAGCAAAATCTACAATGGAATTGTTCACAAATAAACGTATCCAGATGTTAGAATGGCCAAATCAAAGTCCAGAGCTCAATCCAATCGAGAATCTGTGGAAAGAGCTGAAAACTGCTGTTCACAAACAATCTCCATCAAACCTTACTGAGCTCGAGCTGTTTGCCAAGCAAGAATGGGCAAGAATTTTAGTCTCTCGATGTACAAAACTGATAGAGACATACCCCAAGCGACTTGCAGCTGTAATCACAGCAAAAGGTGGAGCAACAAATTATTAAGTTAAAGGGGCTGAATAATATTGCACATCCCACTTTTCAGTTTTTCATTTTCCACAAAAATTTAAAATAACCAATAAATTTCGTTCAACTTCACAATTGTGTTGCACTTGTTGTTGATTCTTCACCAAAAATTTACATGTGGTATCTTTATGTTTGAAGCACGATATGTGGGAAAAGGTTAAAAAGTTCCAGGGAGCCGAATAGTTTCGCAAGGCACTGTATATACCTCCATCTGCAAACCAAGAGGCAGCTAGGGAAGTGTTGTCAGGGGTGTTGGCTTGTCTTCAGACAAAGTACCCAAACCCGTTAACTGTAATCTCTGGGGACTTTAACAGAGCCATGATCTCAAAGGCTCTTTCAAAGTTCTATCAATATGTAAAATGTGCCACAAGGGACAATAGTATATTGGATCTCCTCTATGTGAATGTTAAAAATGCCTATTCATCGTCTGCACTGCCCCCCTGGGAAAATCAGACCACAACCTCCTACTATTGTCTCCATCATGCCAACTTGTTGTTGGCAAACAAGCAGTGACAATAAAACTAATCAGGAAGTGGACTCCAACGGCAGAGGAGGCTCTACAAGACTGCTTTGACCTCAAAGACTGGGAGGTGATATGCGACAGGGAAGAGCATGATTATTTTAAATGATATTGTCGGGTGAGTAACTGATTATATAAATTTTTGTACTGATACTGTAGTACCAGCTAAAAAGATTTGATGTTATGCAAATAACAAGCCTTGGATTACAAAAGAATTGAAACACTTGCTAAACAAGAAAAAAATGGCATTTAAAATGAAGGCTACAAAAAAACTGAAATTGATACAAAGGGATTTAAAGGGGAAAATTCAGAATGCCCGTGAAGCATTTCAAATTAAATTAGAAAATAAATTGTCACACAACAATTTCATGGAGGTGTGGTCTGGCATGAAACAGCTAACTGGGTTTAAGGCAAAGCCGGAGTGTGGGGAAGTGGATCTGCCCATGGCTAATGAAATGAATGAGTTTTTCAAGAGATTCACCAACACAAGCACAGAGTCATCAGGAATGGGGGATGGAGCCAGGAAACGATCAGCAGCATTAATATTGGGGGATAAACTGCCTGTTTTCACTGTCTCCCAAAGAGAAAACAGTTTAGTAGACTAGTCATTGGTAAAGCAGCTGGGCCTGATGGCCTCAGTCCACGTGTCCTCAGAGCGTGTGCAAACCATCTGTATACTGTCGTTCAGGACCTGTTTAACTGGAGCTTTCAATTACAGGGTGTATAAAAACTGTGGAAGACCACCTGTCTGGTGCCTGTGGAAAACCACCTGCCTGATGACTGTGGAAGACCACCTGCCTGGAGCCGGTTCCTAAGATCACTTTTCCAACTTCCCTACAAGACTATCGTCCAGTGGCCTTAAGGTACCGTCACACTTAGCGACGCTGCAGCGATACCGACAATGATCCGGATCGCTGCAGCGTCGCTGTTTGGTCGCTGGAGAGCTGTCACACAGACCGCTCTCCAGCGACCAACGATGCCGGTAACCAGGGTAAACATCGGGTTACTAAGCGCAGGGCCGCGCTTAGTAACCCGATGTTTACCCTGGTTACCATCCTAAAAGTAAAAAAAAAAAAAACACTACATACCTACCGCTGTCTGTCCTCCAGCGCTGTGCTCTGCACTCCTCCTGTACTGGCTGTGAGCACAGCGGCCGGAAAGCAGAGCGGTGACGTCACCGCTCTGCTTTCCGGCGGACCGACGCTCACAGTCAGTACAGGAGGAGTGCAGAGCACAGCGCCGGGGACAGACAGCGGTAGGTAAGTATGTAGTGTTTGTTTTTTTTTACTTTTAGGATAGTAACCAGGGTAAACATCGGGTTACTAAGCGCGGCCCTGCGCTTAGTTACCCGATGTTTACCCTGGTTACCAGTGAAGACATCGCTGAATCGGTGTCACACACGCCGATTCAGCGATGTCTGCGGGGAGTCCAGCGACCAAATAAAGTTCTGGACTTTCTTCCCCGACCAGCGACAGCACAGCAGGGGCCTGATTGCTGCTGCCTGTCACACTGGACGATATCGCTAGCGAGGACGCTGCAACATCACGGATCGCTAGCGATATCGTCTAGTGTGACGGTACCTTTAACATCACATGCTATGAAGTCCTTGGAGAGAATAATACTCGTCTACTTGTGTCCGACGGTGAGGGCTTTTACTGACCCCCTACAGTTTGCGTACCAGCAGAGATTGGGGGTGAATGATGCTGTAGTGTCTCTGTTACATACAGTACATTCATTCTTGGACAATGATGGAACTGTAGTGCACGCCATGTTCTTTGACTTCTCAAGTGCTTTCAATACCCTACAGCCGCCCTTACTACGTAATAAGTTAGCTGATATGGCGATAGATGAGGGGATGGTGAACTGGATAAGCGACTACCTGACAGACAGGCTGCAGTTTGTAAGGATGGGGCATGTGGTATCTGGCAGTGTTGGAGCCCTTCAGAGTACAGTGCTGTTGCCGTTGCTCTTAACATTGTATACAGCTGACTTTCAGTATAAATCAGATTTTTGTCACCTCCAAAAATTCTCAGATGACTCAGTGATTGTAGGGGGCATTGTGGGGGGGAAGAGGAATATAGAAGGGTGGTTTCTGACTTTGGGGATTGGTGCCGGACTAACTGTCTAGAACTGAATGTAAAGACAACCAAGGAGTTGGTGGCGAGTTATAGAAGGAAAAAGGAGGATTACTTACCGATCAATATTGCTGGCCAGGAGGTTGAGATTGTTGAGAACTACAAATATTTGGGGGTTCACCTTGACAGTAAACTTGATTGAAGGTGTCATACAGAAAAGGTTTACAAGAAGGGAATGAGCAGACTGTACTTTCTTCGGAAGCTCAGGTCGTTCAATGTGTGCAGTAAAATGCTGGAAATGTTCTACCAGTCTGTTGAGGCAAGCGCCATTTTTTTTTGCTATCATATGCTGGGGCAGTAGTGTGCGAGTATCTGATGCTAATAAGCTCAACAAACCTATCAAGAAGGCAAGCGCGGCTGTTGGCCTCCATCTGGACTGTTTTGAGGAGGTATTGGAGGATAGGATTCAGAAGAAGTGTAGGGCTATAATGAACAATAATACCCACCCACTATATGAGCTATTCTTGATGCAGAAGAGCACATTCAGCAGCCGTCTAATCCTACTAAGGTGTAAGAAGGAGAAATTCAGGAAACCGTTTGTACCTACTACTATGGGGATGTATAATAATTTCCTAAGGGTGGTAGACAACAATGTCTGATTGCTGGTGTACTAATGTCAATTAACAGTGACTTATATACCTGAACCACCCACATTTATTTGTTATGTAATGTTGGTATACCTGTGCAAGATATGTGTCCTAATATTTTATGTACTGCTGTTTGTATTGCTGCTGTAATACCGTAATTTCCCCAATAAAGTGTATCGTATCATATCGTACTGATCCTGAGTTACATTCTGTATTATACTCCAGCGCTGCCCTCACTATTCTGCTGGTGCAGCCACTGTGTACATACATTACATTACTTATCCTGTACTGATCCTGAGTTACATCCTGTATTATACTCCAGAGCTGCACTCACTATTCTGCTGGTGCAGTCACTGTGTACATACATTACATTACTTATCCTGTACTGATCCTGAGTTACATCCTGCATTATACTCCAGCGCTGCCCTCACTATTCTGCTGGTGCAGTCACTGTGTACATACATTACATTACTTATCCTGTACTGATCCTGAGTTACCTCCTGTATTATACTCCAGAGCTGCACTCACTATTCTGCTGGTGCAGTCACTGTGTACATACATTACATTACTTATCCTGTACTGATCCTGAGTTACATCCTGCATTATACTCCAGCGCTGCCCTCACTATTCTGCTGGTGCAGTCACTGTGTACATACATTACATTACTTATCCTGTACTGATCCTGAGTTACCTCCTGTATTATACTCCAGAGCTGCACTCACTATTCTGCTGGTGCAGTCACTGTGTACATACATTACATTACTTATCCTGTACTGATCCTGAGTTACATCCTGCATTATACTCCAGCGCTGCCCTCACTATTCTGCTGGTGCAGTCACTGTGTACATATATTACATTACTTATCCTGTACTGATCCTGAGTTACCTCCTGTATTATACTCCAGAGCTGCACTCACTATTCTGCTGGTGCAGTCACTGTGTACATACATTACATTACTTATCCTGTACTGATCCTGAGTTACATCCTGCATTATACTCCAGCGCTGCCCTCACTATTCTGCTGGTGCAGTCACTGTGTACATATATTACATTACTTATCCTGTACTGATCCTGAGTTACCTCCTGTATTATACCCCAGCGCTGCCCTCACTATTCTGCTGGTGCAGTCACTGTATACATACATTACATTACTTATCCCAGTAGCGTAGCTACCAGGGGGCAGAGGGTGCGGTCGCCCCGGGCCCGGAGCTCAGAGGGGGCCCACCTCAACTATATTAGCCTGATGTACACGCCACATACTTGAGCTCTGCGGTAAAGCAGGGACAGAATCTCCCTGCACTGCCGCGGTCTGTTCTGTTGAGGAGCATGTGTCCGGGGACGCTGGGTGCCGGCATTGTACCTGCTGCCTCCAGCAGAGCATACTGCAGACACGCACACATTGCCGGCTGTGTGGTGTCTGCTGAAGAGACTTCAGGACGCTGCTTCTTCCCTGAGCCCTGCATAGAGGAGCAGGGCAGTGGACAGGACGTAGTAGGAGCTCAGGCTGCAGGTGGCTGTATCCGGGCTGGTGGTGGTGACTGCACTGTGCAGTGAGGAGGAGGCAGGACACTGTTCCCCTCCGGACAAGTCCTAGGATTCTTGCATCCATTTTGCTCTCTCTGTCAGTCTCTCTCTCAGTCTCTCTCTCAGTCTCTCTCTCAGTCTCTCTCAGTCTGTCTCTCAGTCTCTCTGTCAGTCTCGCTCTCTCTGTCTCGCTCTCTCTCTGTCTCTCTCAGTCTCTCAGTCTGTCTCTCAGTCTCTCTCTCTTAGTCTCTCTCTCAGTCTGTCTCTCAGTCTCTCTGTCAGTCTGTCTCTCAGTCTCTCTGTCAGTCTTGCTCTCTCTGTCTCTCTGTCTGTCTCTCAGTCTCTCTCTCAGTCTGTGTCTCAGTCTCTGTCAGTCTTGCTCTCTCTGTCTCTCTGTCTCTCTCTGTCTCTCTGCCAGTCTCTCTCTGTCTCTCAGTCTGTCTCTCAGTCTCTCTCTGTCTGTCTCTCAGTCTCTCAGTCTGTCTCTCAGTCTCTCCGTCAGTGTCGCTCTCTCTGTCTCGCTCTCTCTCTGTCTCTCTGTCTGTCTCTCTCAGTTTCTCAGTCTCTGTCAGTCTCAGTCTCTCTGTCAGTCTCTCAGTCTGTCTCTCTGTATCTCTCTCAGTCTCTCTCTCAGTCTGTCTGTCTCTCAGTCTCTCTCTATCTCTTGTAATGTGGTCCTGTAGCCGGGGTCCCGGTCCTATCAGTCCAGTGTCTGTGTCATCACATATAAGTAAATACAAGATGACAAGCATGAAAATGCCATTTATATAAACTATAAAAATCCGCATAAAGTTGAGGATAAATATATATATGATAAAGAGCCAAATAGAATAAAAATGGGAACAGCCAGTAGGTGAGTATAGACAATCACGTATAGATGCATATGCATATTCAGTCTGAATAACATGGCCCGCTAAGGGAGAGAAGGGAAAAAAAGAAGAGATGACGTAAAGGGGGGCACACTTTCTTCTTTACATGTGTAATATTTTACCTCCCCCTCTTTCTTCTGCTTTCCTCTTTCTTTCCATTCCCCTCTTTAGGGTCTTGTCCAGACAAGAGTATTCATTTTAGGCCATGTTCACACTATCAGTATTTGTTCAGTATTTTACCTCAGTATTTGTAAGCCAAAACAAGGAGTGGGTGATAAATACAGAATAGACGTGTTTCTATTACACTTTTCCTCTAATTGTTCCACTCCTCATTTTGGCTTACAAATACTTATGTAAAATACTGACCAAATCTTGATAGTGTGACCGAAACCTTAGGGTTACCTGGATGCATTGAGGGACCTATTCCCATATGGTGGACTTTATACGCATTTACTGGTTGTTTTTATTTTCTGCAATTTGCAGCCCACAGAAAGGGACAGAGACCAGAATCCAAGGGAGATAAAGTGGATGCCATTACACAACTTGGAAGCTAATTCGGGGCCCATTATACAACATGGGTGCTAATGCGGGGGCCATTATACATTTTCGATTACAGCAGGATCATCTGCTGAGGTTCCCCTATACCCATGATTAAAGTGTGCCACCATAGTTGTAATCAAGGGTTAGGGGCCCACTTAGATGGTTTGCCCCCCATGAGCTGAACCGCTAGCTACGCCTCTGACTTATCCTGTACTGATCCTGAGTTACATCCTTTATTATACTCCAGAGCTGCACTCACTATTCTGCTGGTACAGTCATTGTGTACATACATTACATTACTTATCCTGTACTGATCCTGAGTTACATCCTGTATTATACTCCAGAGCTGCACTCACTATTCTGCTGGTACAGTCATTGTGTACATACATTACATTACTTATCCTGCACTGATCCTGAGTTACCTCCTGTATTATACCCCAGAGCTGCAGTCACTATTCTGCTGGTGCAGTCACTGTGTACATACATTACATTACTTATCCTCTACTGATTCTGAGTTACATCCTGTATTATACTCCAGAGCTGCACTCACTATTCTGCCAGTGCAGTCACTGTGTACATACATTACATTACTTATCCTGTACTGACCCTGAGTTACATCCTGTATTATACTCCAGAGCTGCACTCACTATTCTGCTGTACCATGATAGATGGCGTCTCCAGCTCTGCTACATCCGTTAGTTCAGTCCCTATAGATAGCAGAATGGCTTCCAGGTGTTTGCCCTCATCCATCGGAGATGTGATCACAATATAACACTGATATTTGGAGCATTCAGAACATTTTTTTTCCTTCCCAAACACCTGAGAATGTCTCCCTATTTCATCATTTACGGGGCAGAATTGTAAACAGGGAACATTCAGGACGGCTGTAATGCTTCTGAAGGGAAGCGGCTCATTTCATAACTCAAGCTGGACTGTCGTATTTTTGGGAAAATCACATGACTCCCGGTTTCATAACGTCGTGTGATGGGATTGCAGAATTATTGAAACACGAATAATGGGAAATTTCAAAAAATATATAGACTTATAGCTACGTTAAATTTGGATTTGGAAAGTGGATAGTAAGATTTAAAGGGACAGTGTCACAATTTAATCAATGGAACACAGAACCGTTCCTGCAGGTTATTGTTATCATTATCGCAGCATGAGAACAGATGTGCTGCAGTTATGGTGACTGGTACTGTCTGTGAGAGCTGATTCAGGGAAGCTAAGGTTTATAATGAGGTTCTGCAGCAACTGAGGTTTATAATGAGGTTCTGCAGCAGCTGAGGAGTATAATGAGGTTCTGCAGTAGGTGAGGTGTATTATGAGGTTCTGCAGCAGCTGAGGTGTATAATGAGGTTCTGCAGCAGTTGAGGGGTATTGTGAGGTTCTGCAGCAGCTGAGGTGTATAATGAGGTTCTGCAGTAGCTGGGGTGTATCATGAGGTTTTGCAGCACCTGAGGTGTATAATGAGGTTCTACAGCAGCTGAGGTGTATTATAAGGATTTGCAGCAGCTCAGGTGTATTATGAGGTTTTGCAGCAGCTGAAGTGTATAACGAGGTTCTGCAGCAGCTGAGGTGTATAATGAGGTTCTGCAGCAGCTGAGGTGTATAATGAGGTTCTGCAGCAGCTGAGGTATATTATGACTCTCAACAGAGGGGGTGTATTGTGTGGTTCTGCAGCAGCTGTGTTGTGTTTTATAATGTTCTGCAGCCACTAAGGCATGTATTGTGATATTCTCTACATGGTATTGTAAAAGTACATACTGCAGCTGCTTAAGAACCTCTTTAAAAAAAAGAGAGCGAAAGAGCAATATGAGTCAATCAGTAGATGACACAGGATAAGGAAGTTCCTGCAAAAACGATCTGCAACAGACCACTCCACACGAACATCTAAAAAGTCATCTGATTTTCATCCAAACTCTTTATAAACATTTTGTATACAGTATTATATTATTATTATTTATTTATTTATTTATTATTTTACAAGCATTTTCAATTAAATGTTTCTTGAGTTTTTGGGTCATGTAAGAAAACGGATATAGCAAATGTTTCCCAGAGACAATACATGATATATCCGCAGATTGACTTCTAGGTAATGTTTTTGCGGCTGTGATGTATTACTACTACATTTTATATGGTTATTTAGCTTTTCTACTCCTTTTACTCTAATTGCCCCCTAGTGGTAACAAAGAAAAGTGTCATGACAAACTTTTCATAATACTAACATGTACAATATATAGTAATTTATATCCTGTGTTATCTTTAATTACAACTTTTACTCTCTTTTGTTTTTTACATGTTTTTTTGCAGTAGAATATACATTTTGTGATAGATTACAAAAAATTAACAAAACATTGGCCATTCTCGGAAAGGTTGAAAATTTGGACCTCCCATTGATAAGAGTCACAGTATATCGCAACTGTGAATTATTTTGGATTTAGTTGGTCACATAATGCGGCAAGTGATATTTAGAGGCGAGAGAACGAGATATCGAGAGAATGAGAATGTGGTCAATGCCTCTTCCACAGGAATTATCTCCTTTACTTTCCTAAAGTCCGAAAAATCACAAAAATTGAGAACTGAGTATTATCACTCATGGGTCCTTGGCTGGTTTTCACTCTACTTTCTCTATTCCTCCTCTCCGGGCTAATGGTTTCTGTCATTTAGGTTGACTCTTTAAATTCCAAGAGGAGCATGCATAGCTTATAAGTCTCCTCGCTCTGACATGCCAGGCATGGCTTGCAAGTCTCCTCACTCAGACACGCCAGGCTTGGCTTGTCACTCTCCACAAGGAGAAACGTCACATAGGTTCAGTGCTAAACTGACTGTAGCAACAGTAGACCTAAAGTTTGTCTTTTTTTCTTCTAATTCGGCCACTTTTTTTCTGCGATGGTCAAACTGAGAAAAAGGTTTTTTCTCCATTAATCACAACTTTGTCACATTTTTCCAGCACTTGTACTAATCCCTTGTTTAGTGGCCTTCTAAGGGCTCATCCACCATGTATGAGTATGAGACCCTGCGTACGGCTTTTCCCTTTACATGGGGCTGCCTTGTAAACTTCAGTCCAAGTCATGAAGTCAGAGGCAAGAAATGCTGTCACATGGATAGTCTTTTTTAGTTATTCCTGTCACCCCTTCTGCACTGATCTTTAGCGTTCTTAATCGTAATACGTACTCCCTAGTTCACTCCTTCCCTGCTCTTCTAGATCCAGTTGGGCTCAAAGGAAATGCAGGCATTTGGGGCTAAAAAACAATTTTTACAATTGGGTTACTTTGAAAAATTTGAACCTTTTGGTTTGTATGGACTGCAAAATAAGAAAACTGAAAATTAATAAGTGAGATTGTATGAGGCGTTTGGAACACTCCCTTCAGACGATTCATGACCACATCAAAGTTTAACTTAAATTGCCTTGACAAAGTACCATGTAGGTCTGAAACATGTTTCCTGGGAGCGCAGCTGATATTTGTTTTCCACCTTTCGAATTTTTGTGCTGTGTTCACCCATATGTTCAGCAACCTTACAGTTATATCACCACGTTCTCTGCTGGAAAATGTAACGTCTGCAGTTCAGGATTGATGGAGTTAAATTTTCAGCAGAAAGAGAGGAAAACCACACGCAGTTTTCGCGTGACAGTAATTCCTCCGGGGTCCCCCTGATTTTCCATTGCATAAACAGCTTGGCCAGCTCCCCCACCCTTAACCTAAAATAATTTTAAAAAAAGAGTAGAACACCTGCAAACAACTTCATGAAAGGTTCTGTGACCCGATGAACTTTTTTTTTTTGATATTTTAATGCGGTATGTGAGACCCAGACGGTAGGTAAGAGGGAAGGGTTCAGCTCATTCCAGATCCCAAGAATCTGGGAAAATAAAAGGGAGTGCGGGTGGGAAGTATAACCTAAAAAGGAAAGTGAAAAATTGTTCTGGATAGCGTTCACTCCGTAGTTATGTAAGGCTCACATGCCTGTATTTCGGCAGTGAAGCGTAGAAGTTTATACACGTGCACACTCGGACAGACACAGAAACAGATTGGTTTGCATTACCAAAAAGAACAATGAACACAAATAGGAAGATATTTAGAGAACATTCCACCTGAAATAAGAAATCGCTCACATAGCGTTCCTTCTAACTCTGCCCGCGCACCTTCAATAGATTGCGCACTTGTCCTGTTGACAGCTATCTCTGCCAACTTCTCCACCAAGCACATGCAAGCTTGTTCGATTGACAGCTGTCTCTCCCGACTTTTCCCCCAGGTACATGACCACTTGGCTTTGTTGATAAGTAGTCCTCCTGACTTCTCCAGGTACATACAAGCTTGTTTGTTTGACAGCTATGTCTCCCGACTTCTCCCCCAGGTACATGAGCACTTGGCTCGGCTGATAACTATCTCTGTCAACTTCTCCACCAGGCACATGTGCGTTTGTACGGATGATAGCCATATCTCCCGATTTTTCCACCAAGCACATGCATGCTTGTTCAGTTGACAGCTATTTTTCCAAACTTCTCTCCCAAGCACATGCATGCTTGGCTCGATTGATAGCTATCTCTCCCGACTTTTCTCCCAGGCACATACACGCTTGGCTAGATTAATAGCTATCTCTTCTGACTTTTCTCCCAGGCACATACACGCGTGTCTCGATTGATAGCTATCTCTCCCGACTTTTCTCCCAGGCACATACATGTGTGTCTCGGTTGACAGCTATCTCTCCCGACTTTTCTCCCAGGCACATACATGCGTGTCTCGGTTGATAGCTATCTCTCCTGACTTTTCTCCCAGGCACCTACATGTGTGTCTCGGTTGACAGCTATCTCTCCCGACTTTTCTCCCAGGCACATACATGTGTGTCTCGGTTGATAGCTATCTCTCTCGACTTTTCTCCCAGGCAAATACATGTGTGTCTCGGTTGACAGCTATCTCTCCCGACTTTTCTCCTAGGCACATACATGTGTGTCTCGGTTGATAGCTATCTCTTCCGACTTTTCTCCCAGGCACATACATGTGTGTCTCGGTTGATAGCTATCTCTTCCGACTTTTCTCCCAGGCACATACACGTGTGTCTCGGTTGATAGCTATTGCTCTCGACTTTTCTCCCAGGCACATACATGTGTGTCTCGGTTAATAGCTATCTCTCTCGACTTTTCTCCCAGGCACCTACATGTGTGTCTCGGTTGACAGCTATCTCTCCCGACTTTTCTCCTAGGCACATACATGTGTGTCTCGGTTGATAGCTATCTCTTCCGACTTTTCTCCCAGGCACATACATGTGTGTCTTGGTTGACAGCTATCTCTCCCGACTTTTCTCCTAGGCACATACATGTGTGTCTCGGTTGATAGCTATCTCTTCTGACTTTTCTCCCAGGCACATACACGCGTGTCTCGGTTGATCGCTATCTCTCCCGACTTTTCTCCCAGGCACATACATGTGTGTCTCGGTTGATAGCTATCTCTCCTGACTTTTCTCCCAGGCACACACACGCTTGTTCAGTTGATAGCTATCTTGTCCGACTTCTCCCTCAGGCACTTGGGCACTTGTTCAGTTGACAACTATGTCTCCCGACTTTGCCCACACTTCTCTCCTGCGCATGTGCAATTTGCTCTGCTGACGGCTATCTCTCCTTACTTTTCCACCAGGCACATGCCGCTTGTTTGGTTGACAGTTATCTTTTCCATCTACCACCCTGGGCACCTGCACTCTTGACTCTGTTGAGCGTGCATGTGCTCTTAATAGGAAGAAGAGAATGAAGGTGGCTATTAAAGGTGAGCAAATTCATTCATAACAAATGATAATCTTAGTTTTGGGTCCCATGTGACAGCATACAGTCTAGTAAACAACAGCATTGTCGGAACTCTGTATGTAGAAGATATGGAGGAGCGCTGGCTACAATACCTTTCTGGCAGATTCAGTTTGTGAGAATTTTTTTCGTATATAAATCGGATTTTCCAGCCAATTTGGAGTGAATATGCAAATTTCATCAGATTTCACCATCTTAGATAGCTGTAGTTCAAACTGATTACAACTTTTACTCCTGACTAGTGAAGAGTGAATGTGCTCGAAGAAGGCATTATCCGAGCATGCTAACCGAGTGTCTTAAGCATGCTCGAAAAATATGTTTGAATCCCAGCGGCTTTTCGACAGCTACAGCACATGCAGGGATTGCCTGTTTGTATAGCTACATTATTTATAACCCAAAATGCCATTTGTTGTAAGAGAAGCCCCATTATAAAAGCTGTAGTACTGTCGGCCATTACTATCTCTTGTGGTCGGCATTCCACAGTCTGACTGTTCTAACTGTAAAGAACCCTTTCCTATTTAGCTGCAGGAATCGCCTTTCCTGCCCTTATAGAGTGTTTTTCTGGACCTTTGATATTGATCACCTATGTCTTTTACCACCAACATCCTGAGAGTTATGGTTTCACAGTATATAAAGTATCATATAGGACATGCTAAGAGTTGTGATGGCTATCAGGTGGCTAGCGGCACATGTTGGATTATTCTGGGAGTTGTAGTTTCACTGGAGCTGAAAAGACTAAGTAAGGAACTAATTATGGAGCCGGATACCACACAACATTGATACTCATGCCAACGGACAAGTAGACTAGAGGGGGCATTACACATATGCATACACCCCCCCAAAAAAGCATAGATCAAATTTTTGGCTGGCAAAAATGATCAGTTTCTGCCACTCATCGTATCAGGAATACACATGTGAGCAATGTTTCTGGTAAGCCCTCTCCTTGCACCTCAGCTGCGTTCCTGGATATTGTTAATACAATGATACCATACCTCTGGAATGGCAGATATTACGTAACATAAAATACAGCTAAATATGTTCATTACACAACCCAACAATATCCTACAGACATGTCCCGACCTGCAGCTGAGTACAGTCCTAGCCCCAGCTCCTTCAATGAGGATCTGATGACATGATGGAATGGGGAAGATCGAAGAACATCTGCACCTCCCCAAATTAAGCAAAAAATTAAGGGTGTTTTATTCACCGGTACACACATTTAAAGTTTCAACTGTGACTTGTCAATTCCAATCACCAATCATGGATGACAATTCTCATGTGTACTGGTGAATAAAACAGCTTTTTTTTTTACTCAAAAGGGTTTTCTCGGGGGGGGGGGGAGGGGGTCAATTTTTTCACTTAAATGTATGTATTGTTGGCTAAAAATCATTTTTGTAATCGGTTTACATTAAGAATTCTGCACCGCTTTCCTTTTATAGCATTTGCATTGCACTATGTTTATTGCTGGCTGCTAAATGGGATAAATGAGAATCCATCAGTGAGCTCGCAATGACGGTCTGATTATTTTATGGGGTTCCTTGTAGCTCATGTATGACCGCAGGCCACATTAAAGCTGAATGTACAGGGGCACAAAGATACCTAAATGCAAAAATGGTCTTTAGCCAAAAATACATCCATTTAAGTAAAAAGAAAAATGTCCTCAAACACGGACAGCTCCTTTAAGCTGGTGTGCTGCGGATTTTCTTTTATTTTGTATTGAGAGTGGCCTGAGGATGGAGACATTAAAATGCTTTGCACCATTTCCTAAATTTGATAAAAAAATTGTGCATAAGGGCAGACCCACTGACAGCCCCGATTTCAGATGTTAAGGAAAATGAAGTTCAGAGCTTGGATTTTATTTTAATGATCAGAAACAGACAAAGGAAGAATAAAATATTGTCATTCGGGAAAAGTGACTTATTTGTTGATTGGAGTCATTCTCCTGTCTTTTATCCTCCACCTGGTCCAGACCATCATAATCACTTCTCCCAATTTCTACCTCATTTCTACAGATGTTCGCCTTGCTTTTGCATCAAACCTCCGTACTGTGGCTTCTGAATATTGTAGTCATATACATAATAATCTCGAAACAAAAAATGCTCACTGTGTGCCCCCTCATTATTGAAAAACTGCAGACTCTGTACCAGGGCCGGATTTAAGAGGTGGGTGGCCCGGGGCCCATTTTGGAGGGAGCTCCATTTTTAAAGGTGTTGCAATATGTAATGCAAAAACACAGAATGCAAGTTTATTTACAAAAATCATTTACGCAGAGTAATTCAGGTAAAATCATTCATTTTTTTACAATCCAGGCACTTTCCTTGATTTTCATGCTGCAAAATCACTAATGATGTCACTAAAGTCCAATTCACACAGTATATCTGACTCGATGCTCATGATAGCCAAATTTACAAGTCGTTCCTGCTTCATGGATGTCCTTAATTGGTTTTCAACTAATTTGAGTTTTGAGAAGGAACGCTCACCACTGCAGTTTGTTGCCATCAAAATTAGATATATCCTTAGAGCTATCTCAATATTTGGGAAAGTGTCCTGCACACCCTTTTCCATGATAAGCTTACACATGAAAAGTTCAGTGCTGATATCTTTTGGCTCCTCGTCTGTGAATAAATTGGCAAATGTTACAAACTGAAACAGTTCATTGATAAATGTAATGTCCTAGTCATCAGAATAAGACCTAACGAGTTGCTCTGCTGTGGCCTTAAGCTCGTCTGAAGACAATTCTTTCAGATGGCTAAAAAAGCTAAATTTGTTATATCTTTGAAATCTTTATATGCTTGAAGACGTTTGTCAAGAGAAGCGATAAACTGATCAATGATAGGCAAGAAAGTTTCTGTTCTGTATCTCCGCGGTGGAGAATCCTCTTCTCGCGCCGACATCGTGGCTCCGCCTCCTTCCTCGAAGGCAGCTGAACAAACTCTCACCTGATCTAATCCGAGGGAGCGATCATATAGCTGAATAGGTAGCGCCTAGAAGCTTCCGTTGCGATCGGAGACAGCTGCCGCATGCCATAAGCTAAGCATTAGGTACAGGGAGGGCACTAAGGAAGGCTGGCTAGGCTAGCCAGGTCAGTGGATACTGGCGCAGGTCAGGTGCCATGACTCTGCCGCTCTGGTTCAGCCACTGAGATGTAGGACAGTAGCCAGTTCCCTACACTTTCAATAGTTTCTCTTTTGTTAAATGTTGCTTATCATTAGAAATAGTTCACGGCAAAGAGACGTGTATTTTACATGTTTTGAGATATTTATCCCTATATTGGTGGGAGGGCCCCGCTTGGTGGGTGGCCCAGGGCCCGGGCCCCTTGGGCCACCCCCCTAAATCTGGGCCTGCTCTGTACCCCCTGAATTAAAAATGGTCTTCGCGTTGCACTTGAATAAAAAACCGTCTTGTCTTTGTCCTTGAAATAAAAAAAATGACCAGAATGGTTCAACCTTGAGAAATGCCCCATTGACCCTTAATAATAATAATAATAATAATTTTATTTATATAGCGCCAACATATTCCGCAGCGCTTTACAAATTATAGAGGGGACTTGTACAGACAATAAACATTACAGCATAACAGAAATACAGTTCAAAACAGATACCAGGAGGAGTGAGGGCCCTGCTCGCAAGCTTACAAACTATGGGGAAAAGGGGAGACACGAGAGGTGGATGGTAACAATTGCTTTAGTTATTCGGACTAGCTATAGTGTAAGGCTCAGGTGTTCATGTAAAGCTGCATGAACCAGTTACCTGCCTAAGTATGTAGCAGTACAGACACAGAGGGCTAATACTGCATAAAGTGTATGAGAACATGATGCGAGGAACCTTTTTTTTTTTTTTTTATTATAAATAGGCCACACAGGGATCGTTAGGTTAATGCATTGAGGCGGTAGGCCAGTCTGAACAAATGAGTTTTTAGGGCACGCTTAAAACTGTGGGGATTGGGGATTAATCGTATTAACCTAGGTAGTGCATTCCACAGAATCGGCGCAGCACGTGTAAAGTCTTGGAGACGGGAGTGGGAGGTTTATAGTAAGGGAGGGACCCTTACTATAACCTGGCCTATGTAGAATGTACACTTCTCAAAAAAATAAAGGGAACACTTTAACAACATAATATAACTCCAACTAAGTCAAACTTCTGTGAAATCAAACTGTCCACTTAGGAAGCAACACTGTTTGACAATCAGTTTCACATGCTGTTGTGCAAATGGCATACACAACAGATGGAAATTATTGGCAATTATCAAGGTGCACTCAATAAATGAGTGGTTCTGCAGGTGGGGACCACAGAACCACATCTCAGTACCAATGCTTTCTGGCTGATGTTTTGGTCACTTTTGAATGTTAGTTGTGCTTTCACACTCATGGTTGCATGATATGTACTCTACAATCTACACAAGTGGCTCAGGTAGTGCAGCTCAGCCAGGATGGCACATCAAGGCAAACTGTGGCAAGAAGAACTGCATCAGTCAGCATAGTGTCCAGAGGCTGGAGGCGCTACCAGGAGACAGGCCAGTACACCAGGAGATGTGGAGGGGGCCGTAGGAGGGCAACAACCCAGCAGCAGGACAACTACCTCCACCTTTGTGCAAGGAGGAACAGGAGGAGCACTGCCAGAGCCCTGCAAAATGACCTCCAGCAGGCCACAAATGTGCACGTGTCTGCACAAACGGTTAGAAACCGACTCCATGAGGATGGTCTGAGTGCCTGACATCCACAAATGGGGGTTGTGCTCACAGCCCAACAACATGCTGGACACTTGGCATTTGCCACAGGACGACACCAGGATTAGCAAATTCACCACTGGCGCCCTGTGCTCTTCACAAATGAAACCAGGTTCACACTGAACACATGTGACAGACGTGACAGAGTCTGGGGATGCCATGGAGAGCGATCTGCTGCCTGCAACATACTTCAGCATGACCGGTTTAGCTGTGGGTCAGTAATGGTGTGGGGTGGCATTTCTTTGGAGGGCCGAACAGCCCTCCATGTGCTTACCAGAGGTAGCCTGACTGCCATTAGGTACCGAGATGAGATCCTCAGATCATATGCTGGTGCGGTTGGCCCTAGGTTCTTTCTAATGCAGGACAATGCTAGACCTCATGTGGCTGGAGTGTGTCAGCAGTTCCTGCAAGATGAATGCATTGAAGCTATGGACTGGCCCGCCCATTCCCCAGACCTGAATCTGATTGAACACATCTGGGACATCCTGGACACAGACTGTCCAGGAGTTGGCAGATGCTTTAGTCCAGGTCTGGGAGGAGATCCCTCAGGAGACCATACGCTGCCTCATCAGGAGCATGCCCAGGCATTGTAGGGAGGTCATACAGGCACGTGGAGGCCAAACACACTACCTAGCATCATTTCCTTGTCTTGAGGCATTTCCACTGAAGTTGGATCAGCCTGTAACTTCATTTTCCACTTTGATTTTGAGCATCACTCCAACTCCAGACCTCCGTGGGATATTAGTTGTGATTTACGTTGATCATTTTTAGGTTTTATTGTTCTCAACATATTTCACTATACAATGAATAAAGATTTACAACTGGAATATTTCATTCAATGATGTCTAGGATGTGGGATATTAGCGTTCCCTTTATTTTTTTGAGCAGTGTAGTATTTAGAGAGTGGTCTTATGTATTGTATAGTGTCAAGATTACTTTTGATCAATAAGATCATTTTCAGGAACATACATTTCCAGGAATAAGGCTTGAAGCCTTGAGATTGTCCCTGGAACTCGTGGTCCCTGGCAGCTATATGGAAAATAGCTGAAAATGCCTAATAAATTTCCTAATCTGCCACTTCCACTTTTTAATTTGCTTGGTTTTGGCTTTTACAAAGACTCACTGCGTGTGGAAAAAGTCTGAATTAAAATGTGTGTCTGAAAATACATTGAAGTTGTTCTTGGAAGAGCTGAGCAGGCAATCTTCCTAGTTTTCTCCAGACTCACCCAAGAAATAAAATTGCAATAAGAAGGAAATAAAATACGGATAAATCAGGACTCTTGTCATTTTGCATAGTAAAGTGAAATTATGTATTGTAATAAATAATAATAGTACCAATTATAACAATGAAAAAAATAGTGTAGTAAGAATAATATAAACATTCAAAATGGTAATAAATAAGACAAATAATTAAAAGGAACCTGTTACCAGGTTTGGCCGATACGAGTTTCCGCCATCACCTTTCAGGACTTAGCTACAGCATTCTATAATGCTGTATATAAGCCCCCGATCCAACCTGTAAGAGAAGATAAATAACTTTATTATACTCACCTGTGGGGCGGTCTGATTCGTTGGGCATTGCTGGTCTTGGTCCAGTGCTTCCCATCTTCTTGCAATGCAGTCCTCCCGCTTGCTTCATGTGGATGACACGTCCCTGAATCATCCAAACAGGCTCCCCAAAATCGTGCTCCTGCACAGGCGCACTTATCTGCCCCGTTGAGGGCAGAGCAAAGTACTGCAGTGCGCAGGCACTGGGAAAGGTCAAAGAGCCGTGGCGCATGTGCAGTGCAGTACTTTGCTCTGCCCTTGACAGGGCAGAGAAGTACACCTGCACAGGAGCGCGGTGCCGAGGAGATTGTGTGGATGACGAAGGGACACGTCATCCACGCGAAGGAAGCAGGAGGACGGGGATCGTAAGAAGATGTGAGGCACCGGACCAAGCCCAGTGACGCCAATCGGACCGGATCGCCCCCAGTTGATTATGATAAAAGTTCCTTTTCTTCTCTTACAGGTCGGATCAGGGGCTTATATACAACATTATAGAATGCTGTATATCAGCCCTGAAAGGGGGTGGCCGTAACTCGTATCGGCCAAACCTGGTGACAGGTTCCCTTTAAGTGTAAGTTCACACCAAAGAGATAACTGACACATATTTGTAGTGGAATCACAATTAGAAGCATATTCGATTTCTGCCTCTGATTTGCAGTTTGAAATACTGCAGCTCACCATGCTGATCAGCACCAATAAATGAGGCTAATTTGCATCTGGATGTCTACCATAATTTCCAAACAGATGCCAGACAGCTGTAAATAATCTCTGCTTATTGTAGAATGGCAACTTTTAATAGAGGGATTTGGACTTACACAAGACACTCCAGGTTGGGTCCATGGCTGGTGGAGCAGGCTTGCAGAAAAGGGTTAAAGCCAGAGACGTCAGAAAGAAAAAGTCGCAATTATCAGTCAAAGGCAAAAATCTAAACAATAGGAGGACAGCAGCTGAATTATTAAAAGGATTAGGACAGCAGAGGTGTAGTGGCAGAACCAGGGTCATGTACAGCTTACAACTGGCAACAGAACTCAGGGAAATAGGGGCTTATATAGTGTGAACCGCAACACGGCTCACAGAAGAACGATATTGAGATGATCTTGTACAAGAATTAACCACTAAGCTCTCTGTCTGAATTGCATCACAAGTCCCAGCATATCACACAGACCTGCTGCATTGTCACCATGCCGTCGCTCTCAATGATGTTGCATAGCCACCTGGTGACAGAAGCGGAAGACGCGAGCACAGGCATGGATGTAAGGACAGCTTTGGATTTTACTATACTGAAGAGACACAGGCAAAAGATAGGAAAACAATTACATTCAGTAATTCAGTTGATTTATTTGCTCATTGGACTCATTATCCTTCCTTTTCGTCTCCACTTGGTTCAGACCATCACAATGACTTCTTCTGACTTCAACTTACTCTCCGCCAAGATAGCTGCCCCTGCTTTACATAAAATCTCTATACAGTGCCTTCTGAATATAATAATGCTACACTGTAATCTCTAGCAAAATGCTTGAAATAGGGTTAAATGTTAAAAATAGGCGGTGCTATGCTATTACAACTCAAACCTAGGATTCTGTGTCAGTGAGATGGCAAATGGCCATTGTGGTACTAGATTTGTTTGAATAGTAGTGCTTGCTGAGCTGTGGGCTCAAATGTTGAAGAAAATGGATGGATGATAGATGGATGGAACTCCTTAAAGCCACCCCATATAGCATTGTTACTAATTTGGATGAGCCTAGACTAGTACGGTATATTAGAAAAAAATAATTAAAAAAAAAAATCCTTAATATATTTATTTATCAGAATTGGATCCCTTTAATCCGTTCCCGACTGGGTGACTCTTTTCCATTTTTGTACTTTCATTTGTTCTTCTCCTTCCAAGAGCCAAACTATTTTATTTCTTTACTGATATAGCTGTATGCTTGATTGCTTTTTTTAGCAGTTACAATGACGAAAACAACGGCAATTCTGGAGTTTTGATTTTATTTCCTTTGCATTTACAGCGTTTACCAGAAATTTACCTTCATTTTATATTTTGATAGATTCAACTTTTGTGGATGTGGCAATACTGAATACATTTTAAAAATTGCAAAAAGGAAAAATTGGCCGATGCAAGAGTTTGGGCACCCTTGGAGATTTGAGGGCTCAGATAATTTTGACTGAGGTTTGAGACCTTAATTAGCCTGTTAAAGTTATGATTGTTCACTATCATCATTAGGAAACACCAGGTAATACAAATTTCCCAGCATTATAAAACCCAACATCCTCTAATCTTGTGCCAAAAAACTGCAGCCATGGGTTCTTGTAAGCAGCTGCCTAGCACTCTGAAAATAAAAAAAGTGGAGGCCCACAAAGCAGGAGAAGGCTATAAGAAGATAGCAAGGTGTTTTCAAGTTGCTCTTTCCTCAGTTCGAAATGTAACTAAGAAATAACAGTTAATGACAGTGACAAGTTAACAAGAACAGTGGAGTGTAGTGGAAGACCAAGCAAAATTTCAGTGAGAGGCACTCGTGAGATTGCTAGTGAGGCAAATCAGAACCCCGCTTGACTGCAAAAGACCTTCAGAAAGATTAGCAGACTCTGGAGTTGTGGTACATTGTTCTACTGTTCAGAGACACCTGAACAAATATGGCCCTTATGGAGGAGTCAGCAGAAGAAAACCTCCTGCGTCCTAAACATAATAGTCAGTATCAGAATTATGCAAAAGAACATCTAAACAGAGCTGATGCATTTTGGAAACAAGTTCTGTGGACCAATGAGGTTAAAATAGAACACTTTGGCCACAATGATCAAAGGTATGTGTGGAGAAAAAAAGGGCACAGAATTTCAGTAAAAAAACATCTCGCCAACCATTAACGATGGGGGTGGATCACTGATGGTTTGGGGTTGTGTTGCAGCCAATGCCATGGGTAAAATTTCACAGACAAGGTAAGAGTGGATTCAATAAAATTTCAACAAATTTTTTATGCAATCTGTAAAAATGGTGTTGGCTTCTACAAATGGATAATCATCTTAAACACACATCAAAATCAAAATAGACTACCTCAAAAGGCACAAGCTGAATGTTTTACAATGGCCCTCACAGTCCCCTGATTTGAAAATCTTTTGCTAGACCTCAAAATAGCAACGAATGCAAGACGACCCAGGAATCTCACAGAACAGGAAGAATTTTCCAAGGAAGAATGGATTAAAATTCCTCAAACAAGACCTGAATGACTCTTGGCTGGCTACAAAAAGCGTTTACAAGCTATGATACTTTGAAAACATGGATGCCACTAGGTACTAACTGTAAGATATGGAAAAACGATATCTACTTGATATCATTTTCCTATCTGATGGACTTCTCTATAAGATACAGTTTGGCCCAAAATACCTGCTCCAAACTCAGCCCCTACCCTTGCATTCCCCCAGGCTATAAAGGGGAATGAAATGCACCTCAGTCAAAGGGACCTTATTATCCCATGAAGGCACTTCCTTGGACAGAGCAGTCCAATGTTTTCCTTTAATTAACTCAAGGAACAAGAACTTTGAAGCTCACTCCAAGGGGGAGAACTAGTTATAGACCCTGTGCTCCCAGGAATTATCACAGGGGTGTGAACACTCCTCCAAGACCAGCCAAACTGGATTCATTTGTCTGACTAAAGCACATGGAGACATCGTGGCACCACAGGTCACAGCAAGGCTCTGGGGTATTGAATCTGGAAAATGACCTATAACAACAGAATGCAATATCTCTGAGCCTAGCCAAGCACATAATCGGAATCGGCATTCCTTTCCCCGCGAGCCCATAGCATCCAGCCACCGCTAGCACACTGCATTATTAAGTTACAAAGCATAGATACCAGGACAGCTAAAATCCAGCGGAATCCAGTGGCACTGCTGCCATCTTATTTGGACCTTCGGGCAAAAAGTTATGGTCCATACACGGTTCTGCCTGGAAAATCATACTCTCAGATATTGGAGGAGGCAGGCCAGCCCAGGGCTGGGCTGTTATGAAAGGCAATTCAGTACTACAATGGGCATAGCGGTCAGAGCACATACAGTGATCTGACAATAACCCAAAATCATAGAACGAGCTCTGAGACGTGGGAACTCTGCAGACCGCAATCCCTAATCCTCTCCAAACAACACTAGAGGCAGCCGTGGATTGCGCCTAACTCTGCCTATGCAACTCGGCACAGTCTGAGAAACTAACTAGCCTGAAGATAGAAAATAAGCCTACCTTGCCTCAGAGAAATACCCCAAAGGAAAAGGCAGCCCCCCACATATAATGACTGTGAGTAAAGATGAAAAGACAAACGTAGAGATGAAAAAGATTCAGCAAAGTGAGGCCCGACTTTCTTAACAGATCGAGGATAGAAAAGGTAACTTTGCGGTCTACACAAAACCCTAAAGAAAACCACGCAAAGGGGGCAAAAAGACCCTCCGTACCGAACTAACGGCACGGAGGTACACCCTTTGCGTCCCAGAGCTTCCAGCAACAAATTAGACAAGCTGGACAGAAAAAATAGCAAACAAATAGCTAAGAAGAACTTAGCTATGCAGAGCAGCAGGCCACAGGAATGATCCAGGGAAAAGCAAGTCCAACACTGGAACATAGACAGGAAGCCAGGATCAAAGCATTAGGTGGAGTTAAGTAGAGAAGCACCTAACGACCTCACCAGATCACCTGAGGGAGGAAACTCAGAAGCCGCAGTACCACTTCCCTCCACCAACAGAAGCTCACAGAGAGAATAAGCCGAAGTACCACTTGTGACCACAGGAGGGAGCTCTGCCACAGAACTCACAACAGTACCCCCCCCTGAGGAGGGGTCACCGAACCCTCACCAGAGCCCCCAGGCCGACCAGGATGAGCCACATGAAAGGCACGAACAAGATCGGGAGCATGGACATCAGAGGCAAAAACCCAGGAATTATCTTCCTGAGCATAACCCTTCCATTTAACCAGATACTGGAGTTTCCGTCTAGAAACACGAGAATCCAAAATCTTCTCCACAATATACTCCAATTCCCCCTCCACCAAAACCGGGGCAGGAGGATCAACAGATGGAACCATAGGTGCCACGTATCTCCGCAACAATGACCTATGGAATACGTTATGTATGGAAAAAGAATCTGGAAGGGTCAGACGAAAAGACACAGGATTAAGAACCTCAGAAATCCTATACGGACCAATGAAACGAGGTTTAAACTTAGGAGAGGAAACCTTCATAGGAATATGACGAGAAGATAACCAAACCAGATCCCCAACACGAAGTCAGGGACCCACACGGCGTCTGCGATTAGCGAAACGTTGAGCCTTCTCCTGGGACAAGGTCAAATTGTCCACTACATGAGTCCAAATCTGCTGCAACCTGTCCACCACAGTATCCACACCAGGACAGTCCGAAGACTCAACCTGTCCTGAAGAGAAACGAGGATGGAACCCAGAATTGCAGAAAAATGGCGAAACCAAGGTAGCCGAGCAGGCCCGATTATTAAGGGCGAACTCAGCCAAAGGCAAAAAGGACACCCAGTCATCCTGATTGGCAGAAACAAAGCATCTCAGATATGTTTCCAAGGTCTGATTGGTTCGTTCGGTCTGGCCATTAGTCTGAGGATGGAAAGCCGAGGAAAAAGACAAGTCAATGCCCATCCTACCACAAAAGGCTCGCCAAAACCTTGAAACAAACTGGGAACCTCTGTCAGAAACGATATTCTCTGGAATGCCATGTAAACGAACCACATACTGGAAGAACAATGGCACCAAATCAGAGGAGGAAGGCAATTTAGACAAGGGTACCAGATGGACCCTCTTAGAAAAGCGATCACAGACCACCCAAATGACTGACATCTTTTGAGAAACGGGAAGATCAGAAATAAAATCCATAGAGATATGTGTCCAAGGCCTCTTCGGGACCGGCAAGGGCAAAAGCAACCCACTGGCACGAGAACAGCAGGGCTTAGCCCGAGCACAAATCCCACAGGACTGCACAAAAACACGCACATCCCGCGACAGAGACGGCCACCAAAAGGATCTAGCCACCAACTCTCTGGTACCAAAGATTCCAGGATGACCAGCCAACACCGAACAATGAACCTCAGAGATAACTTTATTGGTCCACCTATCAGGGACAAACAGTCTCTCCGCTGGACAACGATCAGGTTTATTAGCCTGAAATTTTTGCAGCACCCGCCGCAAATCAGGGGAGATGGTGGACACAATTACTCCTTCCTTGAGGATACCCGCCGGCTCAGACAAACCCGGAGAGTCGGGCACAAAACTCCTAGACAGAGCATCCGCCTTCACATTTTTAGAGCCCGGAAGGTACGAAATCACAAAGTCAAAACGGGCAAAAAACAGCGACCAACGAGCCTGTCTAGGATTCAACCGCTTAGCAGACTCAAGATAAGTCAAGTTCTTATGATCAGTCAATACCACCACGCGATGCTTAGCTCCTTCAAGCCAATGACGCCACTCCTCGAATGCCCACTTCATGGCCAGCAACTCTCGGTTGCCCACATCATAATTTCGCTCAGCAGGCGAAAACTTCCTGGAAAAAAAAGCGCATGGTTTCATCACTGAGCAATCAGACCTGCTTCACATGAGACTCCCAATCATCCGAGAAGATCAAAATGTCATCCAAGTACACAATCAGGAATTTATCCAGGTACTCTCGGAAGATGTCATGCATAAAGGACTGAAACACTGATGGAGCATTGGCAAGTCCGAATGGCATCACTAGATACTCAAAATGACCCTCGGGCGTATTAAATGCAGTTTTCCATTCATCTCCTCGCCTGATTCGCACCAGATTATACGCACCACGAAGATCTATCTTGGTGAACCAACTAGCCCCCTTAATCCGAGCAAACAAATCAGATAACAATGGCAAGGGGTACTGAAATTTAACCGTGATCTTATTTAGAAGGCGGTAATCTATACAAGGTCTCAGCGAACCATCCTTCTTGGCTACAAAAAAGAACCCTGCTCCTAATGGTGACGATGACGGGCGAATATGCCCCTTCTCCAGGGATTCCTTCACATAACTGCGCATAGCGGCGTGCTCAGGCACGGATAAATTAAACAGTCGACCTTTTGGGAATTTACTACCAGGAATCAAATTGATAGCACAATCACAATCCCTATGCGGAGGTAGGGCATCGGACTTGGGCTCATCAAATACATCCCGGTAATCAGACAAGAACTCTGGAACCTCAGAAGGGGTGGATGACGAAATTGACAGAAATGGAACATCACCATGTACCCCCTGACAACCCCAGCTGGACACCGACATGGATTTCCAATCTAATACTGGATTATGGGCTTGTAGCCATGGCAACCCCAACACGACCACATCATGCAGATTATGCAACACCAGAAAGCGAATAACCTCCTGATGTGCAGGAGCCATGCACATGGTCAGCTGGGTCCAGTATTGAGGCTTATTCTTGGCCAAAGGCGTGGCATCAATTCCTCTCAATGGAATAGGACACTGCAAGGGCTCTAAGAGAAACCCACAACGCTTAGCATACTCCAAGTCCATCAAATTCAGGGCAGCGCCTGAATCCACAAATGCCATGACAGAATACGATGACAAAGAGCAGATCAAGGTAACGGACAGAAGAAATTTTGACTGTACCGTACCAATGGTGGCAGACCTAGCGAACCGCTTAGTGCGCTTAGGACAATCAGAGATAGCATGAGTGGAATCACCACAGTAGAAACACAGCCCATTCAGACGTCTGTGTTCTTGCCGTTTAACTCTGGTCAAAGTCCTATCGCACTGCATAGGCTCAGGTTTAAGCTAAGGTAATACCGCCAAATGGTGCACAGATTTACGCTCACGCAAGCGTCGACCGATCTGAATGGCCAAAGACATAGACTCATTCAGACCAGCAGGCATAGGAAAACCCACCATGACATCCTTAAGGGCTTCAGAGAGACCCTTTCTGAACATAGCTGCCAGCGCAGATTCATTCCATTGAGTGAGCACGGACCACTTTCTAAATTTCTGACAATATACCTCTATCTCATCCTGACCCTGACAAAGAGCCAGCAAATTTTTCTCTGCCTGATCCACTGAATTAGGTTCATCGTACAGCAATCCGAGCGCCAGGAAAAACGCATCGATATTACTCAATGCAGGATCTCCTGGCGCAAGAGAAAATGCCCAGTCCTGAGGGTCGCCGCGCAAAAAAGAAATAACAATCAAAACCTGTTGAACTGGATCACCAGAGGAGCGAGGTTTCAAGGCCAGAAATAATTTACAATTATTTTTGAAACTCAGAAACTTAGTTCTATCTCCAAAAAACAAATCAGGAATAGGAATTCTTGGTTCCAACATAGCTTTCTGATCAATAGTGTCTTGAATCTTTTGTACTCTTGCCTAGAGCTGATCCACAAATGAAGACAGACTTCTAATGTCCATCGCTACACCTGTGTACTGAACCACCCAAATGTCTAGGGGAAAAAAAAGGCAAAACACAGTGCAAAGAAAAAAAAATGGTCTCAGAACTTCTTTTTTCCCTCTATTGAGAATCATTAGTACTTTTGGCTTCCTGTACTGTTATGAAAGGCAATTCAGTACTACAATGGACATAGCGGTCAGAGCACATACAGTGATCTGACAATAACCCAAAATCATAGAACGAGCTCTGAGACGTGGGAACTCTGCAGACCGCAATCCCTAATCCTCTCCAAACAACACTAGAGGCAGCCGTGGATTGCGCCTAACTCTGCCTATGCAACTCGGCACAGCCTGAGAAACTAACTAGCCTGAAGATAGAAAATAAGCCTACCTTGCCTCAGAGAAATACCCCAAAGGAAAAGGCAGCCCCCCACATATAATGACTGTGAGTAAAGATGAAAAGACAAACGTAGAGATGAAATAGATTCAGCAAAGTGAGGCCCGACTTTCTTAACAGAGCGAGGATAGAAAAGGTAACTTTGCGGTCTACACAAAACCCTAAAGAAAACCATGCAAAGGGGGCAAAAAGACCCTCCGTACCGAACTAACGGCACGGAGGTACACCCTTTGCGTCCCAGAGCTTCCAGCAACAAATTAGACAAGCTGGACAGAAAAAATAGTAAACAAATAGCAAAGAAGAACTTAGCTATGCAGAGCAGCAGGCCACAGGAATGATCCAGGGAAAAGCAAGTCCAACACTGGAACATAGACAGGAAGCCAGGATCAAAGCATTAGGTGGAGTTAAGTAGAGAAGCACCTAACGACCTCACCAGATCACCTGAGGGAGGAAACTCAGAAGCCGCAGTACCACTTCCCTCCACCAACAGAAGCTCACAGAGAGAATCAGCCGAAGTACCACTTGTGACCACAGGAGGGAGCTCTGCCACAGAACACACAACACTGGGCGCAGCGTGTGGAAGGGAGCGGCCTAGGAGATAATAGGCAGCTCTTAATTTTGGACCCAGCTTTTCTACTGGAAGGAGACCTGACGCGGTAAGGGAATCACGTAACTAAGATTTGGACCTGTGATCCATCAATGCCTCCCTGTGGTCACATGCAACACAAAACGGTAATTGCAATCTATCTGTACTCTACCCTTGCACTACACTCCTGACTGCATAAGTTGGCTCTCGTATATTTATCTGTATTTTCTAAATATAAAATTAATCTTGGGCTGCTCTTTTATTCAATTCACGAATCCCCATGTCCGCAAGCTCAGTTGGTTATTGTACGCTACCCGGTTGGTTTCTGACCAGATACGTATAAGCCTGCTGTCAGACGGGGCTTATATTGAACGAGGAACTGGTGACAGCATACCGTACTGTGTTAGTGAGTGGCCCTGACAGTGACGGCTGGAAGGTTTATATATATGCCCCCAGCCTGGACTGGTGATGTATATCCCCCTCTCTGGGAGCGCCTCAATAACTCGTACCTATAAGTGAAGCCTTTCCGGCGATTATTTGCCCTCGGTGCAGTTCCCTGACTAACCTGGGGCGAGTGGTGGCGCCAGAGAGCCGATCCCTGCTGGGTCCTTCTCTCCCCTCCCCAGAGGTGAGTGAAGTCAACACACCCCTTCCCCTGTGCGATCCGTCCCACTAACCATGCAGTGTACCCAAGCTTTTGCACAGGCCAATTCTCCTTTTTGTAATTCTTAAAATGTAAAACATGAAAATACATTATTTTTTTTTGTGTAAAATACAAAGGAAATGTGTTATTTTTAACTTTAGCGCCTTTAGAGATCATTTCATCTTAAAGTTGCTTAACTGTTCGCAACAACAGTAATTTTGACCAGGGGTGCACAAACTTTTACATGCCACTGTAGTTTGTTTCGATTTTTGTTTTTGAGGGGGGAAAGGAGCTGCTTAAAGCTTTTATTTAATTTCTTTTTACATTTTTTAAACTTTTTTTTAACCTACAATTGCTTTGGCTGCTAATACACTGCAATAATATATGGTGAACTTACCAATCTCCTATGAAGCCCAGCTACGGATAAGTGGATAGGAGTGCAAAGATGGTGGCAATGGGTGCCTTCGGTAGGCCCTTGGCTGAAAAGGGAACTTTTTGGCACCTTGTGATGGTATCATGGGGGGTATAAGTACGCAAATCAGCGGTCAGGGAGATAGCAGCACTTAAATGCGGCTGTTCCAGATTTAAGAGCTTAAACAGCAGCCAGCTCCATTTGCAGCAGTTGCTGGATGTTTAACCCCTTTACCCCCAAGGGTGTTTGCACGTTAATGACCGGACCAATTTTTACAATTCTGACCACTGTCCCTTTATGAGTTTATAACTCTGGAACGCTTTAACAGATCATGATGATTCTGACATTGTTTTCTCGGGACATATTGTACTTCATGATAGTGGTAAAATTTCTTTGATATTACCTGCGTTTATTTGTGAAAAAAATGGAAATTTGGTGAAAATTTTGAAAATTGTGCAATTTTCCAATTTTGAATTTTTATGCCCTTAAATCAAAGAGATATATCAAACAAACTACTTAATAAGCAACATTTCCCACATGTCTACTTTCCATCAGCACAATTTTGGATCCAAATTTTTTTGTTTGTTAGGGAGTTATAAGGGTTAAAAGTTGACCAGCAATTTCTCATTTTTACAACACCATTTTTTTTAGGGACCACATCACATTTGAAGTCACTTTGAGGGGTCTATATGATAGAAAATACCCAAGTGTGACACCATTCTAAAAACTGCACCCCTCAAGGTGCTCAAAACCACATTCGAGAAGTTTGTTAACCCTTCAGGTGTTTCACAGGAATTTTTTATTTTTTTGAATGTTTAGCAAAAAATGAACATTTAACTTTTCTTCACAAAAAAATTTACTTCAGCTCCAATTTGTTTTATTTTACCAAGGGTAACAGGAGAAATTGGACTCCAAAAGTAGTTGTGCAATTTGTCCTGAGTACGCTGATACCCTATATGTGGGGGTAAACTACTGTTTGGGCGCATGGCAGAGCTCGGAAGGGAAGGAGCGCCGTTTGACTTTTCAATGCAATATTTACCGGAATTGAGATAGGACACCATGTCACATTTGGAGAGCCCCTGATGTCCCTAAACATGGAAACCCCCCACAAGTGACACCATTTTGGAAAGTAGACCCCCTAAGCAACTTATCTAGATGTGCAGTGAGCACTTTGACCCACCAAGTGCTTCACAGAAGTTTATAATGTAGAGCCGTAAAAATAAAAAATCATATTTTTTCACAAAAATGATCTTTTCGCCCCAAATTTTTTATTTCTCCAAGGGTAACAGAAGAAATTGGACCCCAAAAGTTGTTGTGCAATTTGTCCTGAGTACGCTGATGTTCCATATGTGGGGGTAAATCACTGTTTGGGCATATGGCAGAGCTCGGAAGGGAAGGAGTGCTGTTTGACTTTTCAATGCAAAATTGGCTGGAATTCAGATCGGACGCTATGTCGCGTTTGGAGAGCCCCTGATGTGCCTAAACAGTGGAAGCCCCCCAATTCTAACTGAAACCCTATTCCAAACACACCCCTAACCCTAATCCCAACTCTAACCATAACCTTGACCACACCCCTAACCCGAACATGCCCTTAACCCTAACCCCAATACACCCCAACCCTAATCCCAACCATAACCCTAACCACACACCTAACCCTGACACATCCCTAACCCTAACCGTAAATGTAATCCAAACCCTATCCCTAACTGTAGCCCCATCCCTAACTTTAGCCCCATCCCTAACTTTAGCCCCAACCCTAACCCTAACTTTAGCCCCAACCCTAACCCTAGCTTTAGCCCTAACCCTAACTTTAGCCCCAACCCTAATCCTAATTTTAACCCCAACTCTAACCCTAATGGGAAAATGGAAATAAATAAAAAAACATTTGTTTTATTATTTTTCCCTAAATAAGGGGGTGATGAAGGGGGTTTGATTTACTATTTACAGCTAGTTTTTTAGTGGATTTTTATGATTGGCAGCTGTCACACACTAAAAGACGCTTTTTATTGCAAAAAATTGTTTTTGCGTCTCCACATTTTGAGAGCTATAATTTTTTCAGATTTTGGTTCACAGAGTCATGTGAGGTCTTGTTTTTTGCGGGCCGAGTTTCCGTTTTTATTGGTACCATGTTCGGGCACGTGACATTTTTTGGTGGCTTTTTATTCCGATTTTTGTGAGGCAGAATGACCAAAAACCAGCAATTCATGAATTTCTTTTGGGGGTGCGTTTATACCGTCCTACGTTTGGTAAAATTGATAAAGCAGTTTTATTTTTCGGGTCAGTACGATTACAGCGATACCTCATTTATATCTTTTTTTATGTTTTGGCGCTTTTATACGATAAAAATTATTTTATATAAAAATAATTATTTTTGCATCGCTTTATTCTGAGGACTATAACTTTTTTATTTTTTCGCTGATGACGCTGCATGGCAGCTCGTTTTTTGCAGGACAAGATGATGTTTTTAGCAGTACCATTTTTTTTATATCCCTCATTTTGATTGCGTGTTATTCCACATTTTGTTCGGCGGTATGATAATAAAGCATTGTTTTTTGCCTCGTTACGGAAGCGGCGATACTAAATATGTGTACTTTTATTGTTTTTTTATTTAGATAAAGAAGTGTATTTATTGGAACAATATTTTTTTTTCTTTATTTAGGATTTTTTTTTTTACACAAGTAACAATATATTTTTTTACTTTAGAACATTGCCCCAGGGGTGGACATGACTATATATTGTCAGATTGCTGATCTGACACTTTGCAGTGCACTGTGTCAGATCAGCGATCTGACAGGCATTGCAGGGAGGCTTGCAGCCACCTCCCTGCAGGACCCGGAAGGCCCCCCGTGGCCATTTTGGATCCGGGGCCTGCAGGGAGGAGGGGGTAGGAGACCCTCAGAGCAACGCGATCACATCGTGTACCTCCGAGGGTCTCAGGGAAGCACGCAGGGAGCCCCCTCCCTGGCTGATGCTTCCCTATGCCGCCAGAACGCTGCAATCATGTTTGATGGCAGTGTTCCGGGGGTTAATGTGCCAAGAGCGGTCTGTGACCGCTCCTGGCACATAGTGCCGGATGTCAGCTGTGATAGTCAGCTGACACCCGGCCTCGCTCCCCCTGTGAGTGCAGCTGATTGGTGATGACATACTATCCCGTTGGTGGTCATACGGGCCGATACCACTTCGACGGGATAGTACGTCATATGTCAGAAAGGGGTAAACACTGTCAACACCTGGTTTGTGTAGTGTTTGCTAACCTCCTGAGCTCTATACACCTGACAAGTGCCTTACATACAGCTCTGGCAAAAATTAAGAGACCACAGCAAAATTTTCAGTTTGTTTGATTTTTTCTTTATAGGTATATTTTTGAGTAAAATGTAAATTGATCTTTTATTCTATAAGCTACAGACAACATGTCTCCGAAGTTCCAAGCAATAAATTTTGTATTTATTTCTGAAAATGAGAAATGGTCAAAATAAAAAAAAATGCATTGCTTGCAGACTTCAAATAATGAAAAAAAAAACAAGTTCATAATCATTTAGAACAACAATACTAATGTTTTAACTCAGGAAAAGTTTAGAAATCAATATTTTGTGGAATAACTATGATTTTTAATCACAGATTTCATGAGTCTTGGCATGCTTTCCACCAGTCTTTCACACTGCTTTTGGTTGACCTTATGCCACTCCTGGTACAAAAATTTAAGCAGTTCTTCTTTGTTTGATGGCTTGCAACTATCCATATTCCTCTTCATTACAGTGTCTTGCGAAAGTATTCGGCCCCCTGGAACTTTTCAACCTTTTCCCACATATCATGCTTCAAACATAAAGATTTCAAATATAAATTTTTGGTGAAGAATCAACAAGTGGAACTCAATTGTGAAGTTGAACTAAATTTATTGCTTATTTTACATTTCTGTGGAAATTCAAAAACTGAAAAGTGGGGCGTGCAATATTATTCAGCCCCTTTAACTTAATACTTTGTTGCGCCACCTTTTGCTGCGATTACAGCTGCAAGTCGCTTGGGGTATGTCTCTATCAGTTTTGTACATCGAGAGACTGAATTTCTTGCCGATTCTTCCTTGGCAAACAGCTCAAGCTCAGTGAGGTTTGATGGAGATAATTTGTGAACAGCAGTTTTCAGCTCTTTCCACAGATTCTCGATTGGATTGAGCTCCGGACTTTGACTTGGCCATTCTAACACCTTGATACTTTTATTTGTGAATTACATTGTAGATTTTGCTTTATGTTTGGGATCATTGTCTTGTTGGAAGACAAATCTCCATCCCAGTCTCAGGTCTTTTGCAGACTCCAACAGGTTTTCTTCAAGAATGGTCCTGTATTTGGCTCCATCCATCCTCCCATCAATTTTAACCATCTTCCCTGTCCCTGTTGAAGAAAAGCAGGCCCAAACCATGATGCTGCCACCACCATGTTTGACAATGGGGATTGTGTGTTCAGGGTGATGAGCTATGTTGCCTTTACGCCAAACATATCATTTGGCATTGTTGCCAAAAAGTTTGATTTTGGTTTCATCTGACCAGAGCACCTTCTTCCACATGTTTGGTGTGTCTGCCAGGTGGCATGTTGCAAACTTTAAACAACACTTTTTAAGGATATCTTTGAGAAATGTCTATCTTCTTGCCACTCTTCCATAAAGGCCAGATTTGTGCAGTGTGAGTGTTGTCCTATGGACAGACTGTCCCACCTCAGCTGTAGATCTTTGCAGTTCATTCAAAGTGATCATGGGCCTCTTGGCTGCAACTCTGATCAGTCTTCTCCTTGTTTGAGATGAAAGTTCAGAGGGATCTCCAGGTCTTGGTAGATTTGCAGTGGTATGATACTCCTTCCATATCAATATGATTGATTGCACAGTGCTCCTTGGGTTTTTTAAAGTTTTGGAAATCATTTTGTATCCAAATCTGGCTTTAAACTTCTCCACAACAGTATCACGGACCTGCCAGTTGTGTTCCTTGGTCTTCATGATGTGCTCTGTGCTTCAAACAGAACCTTGAGACTATCACAGAGCAGGTGCATTTATACGAATACTTGATTACACACAGGTGGATTATATGCAGGGGTGGATTAAGGGTAGCCAGGGCCCCGGGCTGTTCAGACACTGTGGGTCCCCTGGTCATGTGACGGGTCATGTGACGGGGTCATGTGATGGGGTCGTGACGGGGTCATGCGACGGGGTCATCATATACCTGAACCAGATTATTTCAGAAAAATAGTTGCTGTGTGAAACTATAACCAGTCAAACATCCGTTGATCTAGTCAATTTACCCTTCAGTTCAGTATATAGTATTCAGTGTATAGTGTCAGTGTGTAGGTAACGATGACTCACCAGTGACGTCTCTAGGTGAAGTCCTTCATCTTTCATCCAGCACAGACCGCCATCACTTCATCCAGCCAGGACTTGTCTCTGCAGGAAATAACACAGTTATCTTGAGCTCCGCTTGTAGAACACATTACTTAAGTTTTCCCAACTTCTACATTACACCACATGAAGAAAAAGAGGCGACATAGTGTCACTCTACACAGTAACAGGACCGCTCCCCATTTAAAACAGTGTCCTCAAAAATAAAATAAATACATCACTGAAGTAATAATATCCCTTAATTACCACCTGTGGTAATAATAATATCCCCCATCCTGGCCCCATGTATCTCATTCCTGGCTCCAGCCATATGTTCTCCCATCCTGCCCTCATGAGTATCCATCCTGCCCCATATGATCTCCCCATCCTGCCCCATCAGTCTCCATCGTATCCATCCTGCCCCATGATCCTGCACGATCTGTCTCCAATCCTGCCCCATGTCTTTCATTCTGCCCCATGTCTCCAATCATGCCCCGTATCTACATTCTGCCCATGTCTCCAGTCCTGCTCCCAGTGTGTCGAGAATCTCTGCCCCATGTCCAGCATCTCTGCCCCCAATGTGTCCAGCATCTCTGCCCCAATGTGTCCAGCATCTCTACCCCCCATGTGTCCAGCATCCTGTCCCCAATGTGTCCAGCATCCTGCCCCCAATGTGTCCAGCATCCTGCCTCCAATGTGTCCACCATTCTGCCCCAATGTGTCGAGCATCCTGCCCCCTATGTGTCCAGCATCCTGCCCCCAATGTGTCCAGCATCCTGCCCCAATGTGTCCAGCATTCTGCCCCCAATGTGTCCAGCATCCTGCCCCCAGTGTGTCCAGCATTTTGCCCCCAAAATGTCCAGCATGTTGCCCCCAGTGTCTCCAGCATATTGCCCCAGTGTCTCCAGCTTATTGCCCCCAGTGTGCCCAGCATTCTGCCCCAGTAAGTCCAGCATATTGCCCCCAGTGTGTCCTGCAATCTGGCCCAGTGTGTCCAGCAATCTTCCCTAGTGTGTCCAGCATATTGCCCCAGTGTGTCCAGCAATCTGCCCCAGTGTCTGACTCCAGCATATTGCCCCCAGTGTGTCCAGCAATCTGCCCCAGTGTCTCCAGCATTGCCCCCAGTGTGTCCAGCAATCTGCCCCAGTGTCTGCAATATTGCCCCAGTGTGTCCAGCAATCTGCCCCAGTGTGTCCAGCATATTACCCCCAGTGTGTCCAGCAATCTGCCCCAGTATGTCCAGCATATTGCCCCAGTGTGTCCAGCAATCTTCCCCAGTGTCTGACTCCAGCATATTGCCCCCAGTGTTTCCAGCAATCTGCCCCAGTGTCTCCAGCATTGCCCCAGTGTCTCCAGCATTGCCCCAGTGTGTCCAGCAATCTGCCCCAGTGTCTCCAATATTGCCCCAGTGTGCCCAGCAATCTGCCCCAGTGTGTCCAGCATTGCCCCCAGTGTGTCCAGCAATCTGCCCCACTGTCTCCAGCATTGCCCCCAGTGTGTCCAGCAATCAGCCCCAGTGTCTCCAGCATTGCCCCCAGTGTGTCCAGCAATCAGCCCCAGTGTCTCCAGCATTGCCCCCAGTGTGTCCAGCAATCTGCCCCAGTGTGTCCAGCAATCTGCCCCAATGTGTCCAGCAATCTGCCCCAGTGTGTCCAGCATATTGCCCCGGGCCCCCCAGATTGCCGTTCGCAAAAAAAACACTCGCCGGCGACTGACAATGACATCAGATGCCGGTGACGTGTGCGCTGCGCCTGCGGCCGACTTCAGCTGCCAGCCTCCAATTGGCTGGCGGCTGTTGTTAACTATCGATATGCGGGCACGCGCCCGCACGTCAATAGGTGAAACTGTCACAGCGCCGGTAGGGGCCCGGTGAGCAGATGAGATGGGGCCCGATGCGGCCCCCTCTGCCCACCGGGCCAATATGCCAGTCAGGGCAGTAATGCCCTGATGGCGGCAGGCAATCTGAGCGGTAGCCCAGGGCCTCCCCACACCACTGGGCCCTGGGCTACCGCCCAGATTGACCCTATTATAATCCGCCCCTGATTATATTTATCATCATTAGGCATTTAGGACAACATTGGATCATTCAAAGATCCACAATGAACTTCTGGAGTAATATTGCACGCCCCACTTTTCAGTTTTTGAATTTCCACAAAAATGTAAAATAACCAATAAATTTCATTCAACTTCACAATTGTGTTACACTTGTTGATTCTTCACCTAAAATTTACATTTGGTATCTTTATGTTTGAAGCATGTGTGGTGCCCCAAAGTCCTGGTCATCACAGTAGCATTGCTTTCCTCACATGGAGAGTGATGTTGCGTTTGGAAGTGATGAAGGATAACTTTTATCAGGTAACCACCATGCACACAACATGGTCACACTCCAGGCCACAAGGGGGAGCTTTTGATCCTATTTACTAGGTGACTTCCCTATATATATATTGTGATTTGGAGGAAAAGGGGATTCAGTTTCAGTTAGATTGTCAGAGAGACAGAAGGGAGCAGACCGACCTAGAGGGTCAGAAGGTCTGACGGGGCCGTGTAGTCTGAAGCCCTACAGCTCCTGGAAAGAGACATACAGAAAGCCGAACATTGTTCATTGAGTGAAGGAGAGCGAAGCACAGGAGAGTAATATCAGGGGAGACCAGCTAAGAGAAGGCTGCCTCCCTCTGAGGCGCAGATAACCAGCAGCCGGACCACTGAGGTTGTAAGGACTCTATGACTTACATCAGAGACCGGCAGGACAGCTGAACTGCAAGTTACCTGTCCGCCTTAATACCCAGGAGGCACGGTGATACCTATAGAGCCCAGGGCATGCTAGAGTCCCTGTAAAAAGGCGCAAGTCACCAATCATACGGGTTATGTCCTATCCTATATGGGGGACAGAGAGAAGAACTGTGAGGACCTTATGTGAAGCCATAGGCGGTAAGGGACTACAACACCACCACACTAGAGGAAGGCTTTTAACTCCACCTGGTAAAGGGGACTCTGGATTCGCTTCCAAACCGGCCGGACCCTGCTTGCCCTGTGATCTGGTACCCTGGACTGTGGCTGCCTGAAGTCTTCAGTAAACCAGGTAAAGAGACTGCAAACCTGTGTCCTGGGTTCTTTACTGCGCCATTCACCATCTTCCACCTACACACCAGAAGCCATGGGGATATACTTCACCAGTGGGAAGGTATACCATCTAGCTGCCATAACATCACCCCAGAGGACCCCTTAAAGCAGCATCGGTCCCAGCTGACCGAATACCACAGGTGGTGTCACGAACATAAACTTTATTCATCAAATCCCTTTAAAAACTTTCCCCTTTTACATGGGTGCCCAGGGCCACAGACCAGGTCGCCACTGTGACATCCCCCTGTGAACACCACCAGACCCATTACAGTGTACCCCACGGCCCTGGGGGGGGGCGACTCGTCTTGGCGTCACAAACAGGATGGACTGACCCAGCAAATTGCGTCATGTGCACCTAAGAAACTGTGCCTAACTGTGATTTATTGAGAGATTGTGCATTGTGAATTGCCGCCAAAACTGCCACCATTATAGCGCCACAAGGAGCACTGTAAAAGACAAGTGCGCCATTGTAGGCGGGAACTAACTGTGTGGCGCGAAAATAATGGCTGCCCAATCCAAGTATTACTGTACCATGCAGACATGTCCATCAGCTACAGAGATCCGCCTCCTGATCCTGAATGGCGGAAGGAAGAAAAAGAAGTTCCGCCCCCGAAGGAGGGAGCGGGAGAGAGACCCGGGCGCAGGGAGGAATGTGGAGGATGCCATGGCCAGCAGCCTGGAACCAGAGTGTGGGGTGGAAGCGGAGGACTCCTCCTGGAAGGAAGCCGCGGCGAGCCAGCACCTGCCATCCCTGAACTCCTGCAGACCGGAGTGGAGGATTTAATCGACCAGCTCCTGCAGATGCAACTGGACGCTGGGACCACGTGCAAAACGGCGCCAGTGAAAGAGCTGCAAGAGCCTAATGGCCCCGGCGGTCAACTCACATGATATGTGGGAAAAGGTTGAAAAGTTCCAGGGGGCCGAATGCTTTTGCAAGGCACTGTACATTCCAGAGGTTTTCAATGGAGTTCAGGTATGGAGATGGGGCTGGCCATGACAGGGATTTGATGTGGTGGTCCTTTATACACACATTGATTGACCTAGGTGTGTGGCATGGCGCATTGTCTTGCAGGAATAACCAGTCCTCAGAGGAAAACATTGCCTGAGCAGAAGGAATTAATTGTTTTTCCATGATAACCGTGTATGCGGCTTGATTCATACGTCCTTCGCAAAAATTAACCTGCCCAATTCCAGGCTTGCTGAAGCATGCCCAGATTATTATTATTATTATTATTATTATTATTATTATTATTTATATCGCACCATTAATTTCATGGTGCTGTACATGAGAAAGGGGTTACATACAGAGTTATAGATATCATTTACAGTAAACATGTTTACAGTGACAGACTGGTACAGAGGGGAGAGGTCACCGGCCTTGCGGACTCACATTCTATGGGATAGTGGGGAAGAGGCAGAAGGTAGGGGCGAGGCAGCGGTGATGGCAAGGCGGCGGCTCTGGCGATGGCGAGGCGGCGGCTCTGGCGATGGGGAGGCGGCAGAATGGTTATTGCAGGCTGTAGGCTTTCTTGAAGAGATGGGTTTTCAGGTTCCGTCTGAAGGATCTGAGGGTGGTGGATAGTCGGACGTGTTGAGGCATGGAATTCCATAGGATGGGGGATATTCGGGAGAAATCTTGGAGGCGGTTGTGTGAGGAACGAATAAGTGTGGAGGAGAGTAGGAGGTCTTGGGAGGATCGGAGATTACGTGAGGGAAGATATTGGGAGATTAGTTCAGAGATACAGGGAGGGGACAGGTTGTGGATGGCTTTGTATATCAGTGTTAGTAGTTTGAACTGGATTCGTTGGGGAATTGGGAGCAAGTGGAGGGATTTGCAGAGGGGAGAAGCAGGGGAGTAGCGAGGAGAGAGGTGGATTAGCCGGACAGCAGAGTTGAGGACAGACTGGAGTGGTGCAAGAGAGTTAGCGGGGAGGCCACAGAGGAGGGTGTTGCAGTAGTCCAGGCGGGAGATGATGAGGGCATGCACAAGAGTTTTGGTAGATTGTGGGCTGAGGAAGGAACGGATTCTGGCAATATTTTTGAGTTGGAGGCGACAGGAGGTGGCAAGAGTTGGACGTGCAGTTTGAAGGACAGGGCAGAGTCGAGGCTTACCCCGAGGCAGCGGATTTCAAGTGCGGGAGAGAGCGTGATGCTGTTTACCATAATAGATAGGTCAGGTAGGGGGGATACGTGAGATGGGGGAAAGATGATGAGTTCGGTTTTGTCTACATTGAGTTTTAGGAAGTGAGAGGTGAAGAAGGAGGATATGGCTGACAGACACTTCAGGATTATGGACAGCAGAGAGGTGACATCTGGGCCAGAGAGGTACATCTGAGTGTCGTCCGCATACAGGTGGTACTGGAAGCCATGGGACTTTATGAGCTGTCCTAGGCCAAGGGTATAGATGGAAAAAAGTAAGGGCCCTAGGACAGAGCCTTGAGGGACTCCAACAGAGAGAGGGCGGGATGAGGAGGTGGTGTGGGAGTGGGAAACGCTAAATGTGCGGTTGGAAAGGTATGAGGCAATCCAGGACAGGGCACAGTCTTTGATGCCAAGGGGAGAAAGAATCTGTAGCAGTAGGCAGTGATTGACTGTGTCGAAAGCAGAGGACAGGTCAAGAAGGAGGAGGATGGAGAACTGTCTGTTAGCTTCGGCTGTGAGTAAGATCATCACCGATTCTCCACCAAATTTCACAGTGGGTGCAAGACACTGTGGCTTGTATGCCTCTCCAGGTCTCCGTCTAACCATTAGATGACTAGGTGTTGGGCAAGGCTGAAAATTAGACTCAACAGAGAAGATTGCCTTACTCCAGTCCTCTATGGTCCAATCCTTATGATCTTTGGCAAACTTCAGCCTGGTTCTCCTTTGCTTCTCATTGATGAAAGGCTTTTTTCTAGCTTTACACGACTTGAGTTGTGCTTTTAGGAGCCTGTTACAAAATGTTCTTGCTGTGCACTTCACCCCAGCTTCCATTTGCCATTCCTTTTGTAGGTCACTTGATGTCATCCTTCGGTTGCTGAGTGACATTCAAATAAAATGACGGTCATGCCAGTCAGTGGAGAGTCATTTTCGCCCTCTGCTGGTCTGTAGATTTGTTGTCCCCAATTTCTGCTGCTTGACCTTGTTGTAATGGACTGCCGTCTTAGAAATTTTAAGGATGAGGAAACATGACACTCAATGTGTTAGTAAAGCCAGAATTGAGCCCTTCTTTTCCTCACTCAAGACTTTTCTTTCCAACTCCTTTGGCATGGTTAAAAGTTATTTTTTTCATTCCTATTACTTTTGGGATATTACTAGCACTTGTTTTGCCATCCAGCTTGTTCCATTGCAAGAGGATTGTGATCACCACAGCAGTGTTTTTTATACTTTCCTTCGTTAAATAAGATTTGATTCAGGTGATCACCTAATCAGAAGCACAATAAGTAGAATGAGGTGTACTCTGGTTGGAATTCAACTAACACTGGAAAGGAATGGCTGTCAGACATGTAGAGAAGCTAACTTTTATAAAACTGTGCAGTGGTCTCTTAATTTTTGCCAGAGCTGTATATGGTGGATGTTGGGAAGGGTTATCAGCCGAAATTATACTTGTGTGAGGCGTATACAAAATATTATATTAGACTGTTGATATCCAACTAAAAATTCTAAAATACTTCTAAACCCTCTGACCTTGCCAGTGGTTAAACTTTTGGTCCAATTCCCAATAGTCAATAATAGTAAAACCTTTTATCCCACCATTACATATAATGTAGGAATCGGTCACTCTGCGACGCACCTTGCATATAGTAGGCCCGCCAAGCAAACATCCACCTGCAGGTCTTGCCGCTCTTGGCTCGCTCTCCCATTTTATTCTTAGTGCAAAAACATCGGAAATAACAAATATGTCAAGGTTTCCTGAAGGAAATGCTGCTTGGTATTAACAGGAATTCATATAAACTCTGACCTCGGCGATACTTACTAATCCTCCTTGCAGAACTGTCATTACTGTGGATTTGTGACACGTCGTAGTCCGATAGATTGGCATTGGGCAAATTGTGCCGCGCTATCACCCATAAAATGACATGATCTCTGCCATATCTAGAGCCTACATTAGGATGCAGACCTGCCCTAGAACTCATGTTGTTGAGGAGGAAGTTCCTGTTTTCTCCCCATGGAGTTTCCCAGGTGTTTCTGCCCCAAAGTTTCCTCTTTTGCGTCTTGACGTGGTTTCCTGAACTATGTGTGAAAAAATGTTTGGTGCCAGAAAATCAAGGCCTAAGCCGGGCAAATGTCCACGTAGAAGAAAAAAATTAAAATATTCAGAAGAATTTAGTAATTTCCAGGGACACTGCCCCCGGAGCATCCAATGCTGTGTCCAGAAGACGGAAGGAAAAACCTCATAAAAATAGTCAAAGAAATTTATTTTTATGTGAAACCATTTTCAGAGCCACTTCCCATTCCCAATTTAGGATGTACGTGTAACTGGGCTCTGTAGAAGATCATCATTTTTGCTATATAATGTGATATTAAAAAAAGTATTGCAAAATATAGTAAAAGTAATGAAACAATCATTGGATCAAAACTAAAACAAATACATAAAAAGAAACTAAAATATATATTTTTTGCAAATTAAAAAAGTTTGAGTCTTTCAATTTTAAAAATAAAATTAAAAGATTGACAAAAGAAATGTATTCTATACCATGCCTGATCTATGAAAATACAAAATTAATGTTCCCATATGGTAAACTCCATAAAGAGAGAAAAAAATCGAAAAGAAAGCAAATTTTTGTGTAATTTGTCATGCTAACAAAATTGGAATAAAATGTGAGCAAACTGTCATGCATGCCCCAAAATGGTACCAATAAAAAATAACAACATAAAAAAATAAACCCTCACCCATCTCCATCAATGGAAGAATACAAAAAAGTTAAAGCACTCAGAAAATGCAAACGCAATTAAATGGCCTATCAGTCTCCTTATGCCAACTTGGCACTCTCCACAAGGAGAAACAGTCTCCCTTAGACCTCCAGACAGTTCTTATGCTTTACATTGAGGGGCTATACCTCACATATCTGCAAATGGAGTTTCTGGTTTGGCTTCTTAAGGTACCTTCACACTAAACGACGCTGCAGCGATCCAGACAATGATCCGGATCGCTGCAGCGTCGCTGTTTGGTCGCTGGAGAGCTGTCACACAGACTGCTATCCAGCGACCAACGATGCCGGTAACCAGGGTAAACATTGGGTTACTAAGCGCAGGGCCACGCTTAGTAACCCGATGTTTACCCTAGATACCATCCTAAAAGTAAAAAAAACAAACGCTTCATACTTACCTTCCGCTGTCTGTCCTCGGCGCTCTGCTTCTCTGCACTGGCTGTGAGCACAGCGGCCGGAAAGCAGAGCGGTGACGTCACCGCTCTGCTTTCCGGCCGCTGTGCTCACAGTGAGTGCAGGAAAGCACAGCGCCGAGGACAGACAGCGGAAGGTAAGTATGAAGCGTTTGTTTTTTTTACTTTTAGGATGGTAACCAGGGTAAACATCGGGTTACTAAGCGCGGCCCTGCGCTTAGTAACCCGATGTTTACCCTGGTTACCAGCGAAGACATCGCTGAATCGGTGTCACACACGCCGATTCAGCGATGTCAGCGGGAGAGCCAGCGACCAAAGAAAGTTCTGGCCTTCTAGCCCCGACCAACGACATCACAGCAGGATTCTGATCGCTGCTGCGTGTCACACTGAACGATATCGCTAGCCAGGACGCTGCAACGTCACGGATCGCTAGCGATATCGTTTAGTGTGAAGGTACCATTACTCCAAGTCATGTGTCAAGGCTCATTAAATGGTCGATATTGACTTTTAGGATATCTATTCCAAATAGGTGATGGCTACTTGCATATTTAAATTCTCAGAGGAGCATTGCATGGCCTATAAGTGTTCTTACACTGATTTAGCTACTCCACAAGTAGAAATGTTCCCCCTTATTAAAACACTTAAAATGTAAACATTGACAAACAAAATATGATTTAAAAAAAATCTGTTAATTAAAATAAAGTAATTAAATATTTTTATTTTATTTTGCTTTTTTTTTCTCTCCATTTTACCTCAACTTATATAAGCAAACAAAACAAATCATAAACGGATCATTTTTCGGTGGAATCTTTTTTTTTTTTTCCAGAATTTACACTTTGTTGATCAGAGTTTCCTTTCAAACTTAATTTTGGAAACCATAGAAAGCGAACCAGGGGCGATCTGTAGTTATAGCTCCGGGGGGAGTATTGTGGAAGGGGTTTGTAAGTGTTTTGGTTCTCAGAGGCGTGAAAGGAAAACAATCTGACGTCTTCAGGCAGGAAGAAAACACAAGGTTGGACCTGGCTGTGCCTCCCAGGGAAGCCGTTTCAGAAAGGTTATGACAGGGGATTAAAAATAATGTTGAAAGACCTGGTTACAGGATGTCCGGAATGAGAGCAATACTACGCGCAAACCATTACTGGGCAGGTTTTCTTCACTTTATGTGGTTTGAAATAACAGAAGTAGTTATGCCCAACTCTAAATATGCTTTAAGAATTAAAGGGGTTGTCTGCTTTAACTTTACTGTAACAGATGTCTTGGGGTCATGAATTTTGTAGCACTTACTAATATATCAGTATCACAGGTTCTCCTCCTCCTTCCTGGCCAACTGCACATGTCTCCTGTTGGCTGCTGGTGGAGGAGCGTGTGAGAAGACCTGTCCATCTCTAGTAAAATTGTTCTTCACAGCACTCATCTTGGATAAGTAAGGATCCAGGTAAATTTCCCATAAGATGGCGCGTCATCCCATATCCCGAGGAGCTCACTTGGAAACATATGCAAGTAGAAGATAGTAGACAGCATTCAGGCGTGGGTGATACAAAACACAACTTCTTTTATTCTGCCATAGTGAAAATCCTACTGTGATGGTGTGATATGCTATGTGGGTATCATTTTTGTGTATATTTCTATTTTACTTATTTTCATGGTGTTCTCTTGTAGGAGTTATTTGCTAATTGATGAATGGCTGTTGCTGCCATCTGATATCAGCCCCCACAGCACTGTATTGTTTGCTAATATACTAATGACATGTTGACCTAGTTTGCTGAAACAATGAGCCCCTGAGACCTTCCCCCTCCTGACCTGTGAATGAGAAGGGAGACTTAAAATATCAGGGAGATGAGACACAGATGAGTCCTGTGTGGAATGATGATGTGTTAACAGCATCTTCGGGAGAAAGAAGAGTATATGGACTATGCTGTCCTCTGTCTGCTGGATTGTTGGACTTTTATCCTGTTACTGAACTGCATTCATGTTCTGGACTATTTTATCCTTTGTGTGGTGGATCGCATATGGAGCTTTCGTATTTTTGCCTAATAAAGGTCTTGTGATTGTTCACTCTTCGTTGGCTCTGTTGAATGTGTGGCACCGGAGAAGGACCCCATGACAACTGGTGGCAAGCAGCGGGATCAACAGAGCATAACCTAATGGAGAACCACCCACAGAGTTAGTACAGAAATTAGACTATATCCATTTTACAGGAGCGAGCCAGAGACCTGGGCCTGAACTACCAGGGACTGACTAAAGAGGCCTTAATTGACCTACTGGTGGATGCCACCTACTCCCATATGTCTGAGGGACAAGCACTAGAGACGAGGACCCCCCACCCCAAAAAGCCAGTGGGTGGTGTGGTACTAAGATGAAATGGCGGTTCTGGGCTCAGGCGTCTCTCAGGAGTACAAGGAGGAGGCTGCCCGCCGGGCACAGCGGAGACAAGAAGCAATGGAGCTTGAAAGAGTTAGTAACGCAATGTAGAATGTAAATCCAACGATCCGGGAGACTGTACGGATCACCCGGACAGAGTTTAAGCCATTTGATGAGGCTTCCGGAGATGTGGAGGGGTTCTTCAAGGACTTTGAGCAGCAGTGTGCTGAGATGGAGGTGCCCCACTCTGACTGGATGTGTTTCTTAGTGGGACTCCTGAACGGTAGCCTGGCGGAGGCTTACCGAACCATTGACTCACAGCGGAATCGGGATTATAACATTGTAAAGCAGACTATCCTGGATTACCATGCTATCACCCCAGACTCATATAGGGCCAAGTTCCAAGACCTCCCATGCACTACGGGGGAGATCATTTAGGATGTATGCACATAAGATGTCCCAGGCTGGAACCAGAAAACGCCTTTACTATGGAAGATGTTATACAAGCGTTCCTTATAGAACAATTTCTTGCCAAGTGCCCCGCAGAGGTACAGGAATGGGTCCGGGAGCGCACGCCGTGCACCGTGGATAGAGCTGCAGCCCTAGCCGATGAAGCCCTTAATATCCGACCGCAATGGAGAAGGCTTCTGGACAATGAACCACGGCCTTCTCCGGCACCCAGTCCCCCTCCAGTTATATCTGCCCTTTCACCTAGTCACAAGCCGATGACAATCACGCCTCACAATCCTGGACCCCAACAGTTCCGACCACGACCTGGGGGTATCACAGAGAGGAGATGTAATGGCTGTGGGCAACCTGGAGATTTGCAGTCTGGCTGTCCCTCAAGGATTCGGAAGGAGCCCCACGCAGCCTACCTCATTCAGTACATCCTGGGCACTCCATCCTGCCTGAGGAAGAGCTACCACCACCCCCACCAGAGTGGACCACCGACCACGGCACCATAGATACCCCTACTGTAGTGTACGTGCTCCGGCCTTTGTCCATCAGAAATACAGAGCAACAGCATTGCCACCTGCAGGATGTCTTAATTGATGGATACAAAGTGTCGGGATTTAGAGACACTGTGGCATTCTTGACTATCGCTGACCCCCGTGTGGTTCGACCCGAGGCAATTCACCAGGGCCCGGGAATTCCCATTGTCCTGGTGGGGGGTGTCTGCAAATATATGCAGCGAGCTTTGGCACGTTTGGATTATGGTTTTGGAGAAAAACTGGGTTGGATTGGAGTTATGGGAGGACTTCCTGCAGATATCCTCCTTGGAAATGATATCGGGGAGTTACAAAGTCATTTTGTGGTAGCAGAAGGTCCGTGGGCCTCTCACTCTTCTGAAAGAACAATTGGAGGGAGATATCGCAGATACCGGAGCGCCCATCATTCCCTACGTTCTAGAGTTCAGAGACTGTCTCGCCCAGCTAGCTACCTTGGCTAATGAACATCAGTGAACGGCCCAGTCCAGTCAAAAAGCCTGGTATGACCATAAAGCCAGGACCCGGGAATTTATGGACAAGTGCTGATGATTATTGCAACCCCTGCCACTATACAAGGAACTATAAACTATTGAGCAATGTGGACTAAAGTGAGCAGGCCAGAGGTCTGTGTAGACCTCATAGCGTGCTCACTTATTATGAGGGGGGAGAGGTTGTGATGGTGTGATATGCTATGTGGGTATAATTTTGTGTATATTTCTATTTTACTTATTTTCATGGTGTTCTCTTGTAGAAAGTTATTTGCCAATTGATGAATGGCTGTTGCTGCCATCTGATATCAGCCCCCACACCACTGTATTGTTTGCTAATATGCTAATGACATGTTGACCTAGCTTGCTGAAACAATGAGTCCCTGAGACCTTCTTCCCCCTCCTGACCTGTAAATGAGGAGGGAGACTTAAAATATCAGGGAGGTGAGACACAGATGAGTCCTGTGTGGAATGATGATGTGTTCACAGCATCCCAGGGAGAAAGAAGAGTATATGGACAATGCTATCCTCTGTCTGCTAGATTGTTGGACTTTTATCCTGTTACTGAACTGCATTCGTGTTCTGGACTATTTTATCCTTTGTGTGGTGGATCGTATATGGACCTTTCATATTTTTGCCTAAATAAAGGTCTTGGGATTGTTCACTCTTCACTGGCTCTGTTGACTGTGTGGTACCGGAGAAGGACCCCGTGACACCAACAATAGATCATTATATCACCACGATATTCCACCACACAGATGAACATTAATTACTACACAGACACAGATCGTATAACCAGTGTATCTAAAAGTGCGGTCCCGGCGGTCCAATGGTTTTTACGCACCTTCATCGTCCAGCCAACCATATATTCAGTCAAAGCAGCTCTATGTGTCGTAGTTCAATGCGCATGCGCGGACATGTCCAAGCCTGGACTTAGCCGCACCGCGTCATCCAGCCACGGTCACATGTTTAAGGCTTAAGGCGCATATGCGAGTACAGTCCAATCTCTATACCATGGAAACGGCGATAACATGATCGTGAACATACGGCGATCTGACCAAACTGTCATGTTAAAGGAAATTACAAATTATTAGGACATCAATACTAAAGTAAAAGGGAAAAAGTAACAAACAAAGAAAGGAGGAAAAAGGAAGAAAAACAAAACAAGTAGAGAGAGAAAAGAGGAAGGGGAGGGAAAAGAGACAGACACTATAAATCTGCCATTCCATACAAATATAATCTTCTAATCATCCCTTCATTCTATTGTCCCATAAATCGGTGATCTAAAATTAAAAACAGACCAATGTATGAAGCAAATAGGATATCGGCATTCCAATACTATAGACATCCAAGAATATTATATTCCATATTGAGCCCTTTCAGATACAAACAATTCAACTCATACATCCACTGTAGCTTTTTTTTTTTCTTAATCCATCACCCCCTTCTCTCTGAATAGGTGCACTACCTAACACCCTAAACCTACGTTAATTCACAGAATATCTATTGTCTGAAAATTGTTTTGGCATCGGTAGGTCAACCAGACCCATCCTAATCATCCTATTGTGTTCACCAATACGTGCCCATATTTCCATAGTAGTCTCGTCAACATAGAAGAACCCACATGAGCAAGGTGTTACATTACAAAACTTGATAAACATCTAACCTTTATCATGTACCTCTTACCACTCCACGGATGACAAAAATAATCTCCTTTCAACATATTACCACAACACTCGCATCCCAGGAGATTTTTTAAAACACCCAATGTTGGACACAACCAACCTAGCCTTCAAAATGGGACCCTGCCTAAAAGATAAGAGACGTGGGAACTTGAAATCATCAATTGTAGAATGTTCCCTACATAAGAGTGGCCAATGCTTCTTAAGAATACCAGCTATCTGCCCACTAAAGGGACAATATATGGAGACCAAAGGAATCCTTGCTGTTTTCTGAGTTTGGTATCTACCCATCAAAAGGTAATTTAGATGTAGTGAAACCTCCACCAGGGGGAGCTGGTGAGGGAAGAGAGGTTAAACACTAAGCGTAGAATCACAGAGCTCTGGCACAGGTGTCACAGATAATGAGAGAAGTCAGACAAGCCAAGGTCATACACAGAGAGGTCAGCACTGTACACAGGGGCAGTCAGGAGAATAGTCAGGGACAAGCAAGAAATCAGAGCCTACCGGGAACGTGGTAACCAAAACGTGAGACGTAAGACAAAGTCGGGGTACAAGCCAGTGTTGAAATCAGTAGGGGAGCGTGGTGTCAGAGAGGGAAAACAAGAGGCAAAGTCCAGAGATCAGATCGAGTCATACACGGGTACAGGCAGTCAGAGGCGCAAGGATCACGAAAACCAGAATACAGGTCAGGGGCTCAAGCTGGGAAGCATGAACTATCACTAACACTGGTCAGCAGGCTGTGAGGGACTGAAATAGCCCAGCTAGCTCAAGAACGAGGCTGAGGAGATTAACCCTGCATGACCAGTCCCAAGAGAGGAAAGAAGAAAATAAACTCCGGACTGGACCATGACATTAGAAACATCAGTTGTTGCATATCCCCTTGAAAAAAAAATTACTGCACATGCTCTCCAGCTGCTCACATATTTTCCACTAGGTAGACATTACCTTCCTCTCTTTAATCAGTTGATTCCAAGGTAAAGACTCAATCATTTTCCGTGGATGATTACCTATGCTATTTAAACCTGTTGTTTGCACCATTTGGTATGGTTGAAAAAGACCTATATTAGGCCAAAACGTTTTATGGATGCTGTCTGCTATCTTCTACAGACCTGTCCATCTGTATCCTCCAATTAACAAAACAGCTTTCTTATACAGTATTTTTCATTACAAGAGACTAATGGACAGATCTGATAACATGGTTGTCCATCAGCAGCCAACAGGAGAACTGTGCAGTTTGTCAGGAAGGAGGAGGATAACCTGTACTACTTATACAGTACTGTATATTTTGAAATGCCATAAATCATGTACACAACACGTTTGTTGCAATAAAGGGGAAAAAAAAATTAAGGATGTTAATACATGACATTAATTATCTATCGTATACTAAGTTACATCCTGTATTATACTCCAGAGCTGCACTCACTATTCTGCTGGTGCAGTCACTGTGTACATACATTACATTACTTACCCTGTACTGATTCTGCGTCACATCCGGTATTGTACTCGAGAGCTGCACTTACTATTCTGCTGGTGCAGTCACAGTGTACATACATTACATTACTTATCCAGTACTGATCCTGAGTTACATCCTGTATTATACACCAGAGCTGCACTCACTATTCTGCTGGTGAAGTCACTGTGTACATACATTACATTACTGATCCTGTACTAATCCTGAGTAACATCCTATATTATACCCCAGAGCTGCACTCACTATTCTGCTGGTGCAGTCACTGTGTACATACATTACATTACTTATCCTGTACTAATCCTGAGTTACAGCCTGTATTATACTCCAGAGTTGCATTCATTATGTGCATAGATTATAGTTATCCTATATTCATCATGAGTTTTATCATGTATTATTGCCATGCATTCAAAATTCTGTAGACGTTTCGGTCAGTATTATTGACCTTCCTCAGTGTACTGCATTGACATAAAAAAAAAAAACAGAACAGAAGAATATATTATCTATGTACATAAGATACAAATAAACATCAAAAATACAAAAAAACCATTCTCAGTTCTACAATGGAACGTAGAGACCAATACACTATTATATACCGTGCATATATAGTGATGGATGGGAGAATAGGGAATGGGGAAAAGGAAAATAGAATAATGGAAAGAGAAAAGGATCATACCTTATAATCAGAGTTAGCAAGGATGTGGCTCAAAATTTGTAGTAAAGGTCCTAATATAAATGTATAAGGGAGGTCCTGAAATAGATCCTAAATAGAAAGAAGGGAGTATATAATGACTGGGTAATTAGAGGTGTGCTTAGACTACATTAATGAAACTAACCCATATGTCGGTCCCAATAAGGGTAATGTGTGGAAAAAATCCAATGTTGGTTTTTCGTTATGGTAAGTAAAGCTAAATGAGAAAATAAAAAGATAAAATAAATAGTGGAGCATAATGTGCAAGATAAGGGTACAAAAGTGGTGACGACTGATTGGGTAAATCTACATACCCTATGAGAGTGGAGATATTATATGGGCCGAACAGGTGGGTCACAAAAGACCTCTTACCTAAATAAAAAATAATAAAATAAATATATAATAAAGGGAAACCCCATAAAGTGTAATGCCAGTTACTGTTATAATGTCTTACCTAAGATAGATAGTAACTGAATGTAGAACAAGCGAATGTATCATATGGATCTAATAGGTGGACCAAGGAACATCTTTTACCTAAATAAAAATTACCCAAATAAACGGAGAGAATCTCAACCGGGAAATAACTAGCTCCATTAGGATGTCTTACCCAGGATTAGAAGTCGTTACATATGGACCAAAGTAAATTGAACAGGAATATGTCCCTGTCCTAAACAAAAGAACAGAAGCGGCTATAAGTGTGGAGTATAACCAGTAAATGACTAGTCCCGCCTATAAAATATCTGACAGAAGAGAGATCTTACCTAGAACGGATGATTTAGAAAAACGCGGTGTCCACCGCTAGTTTGGAGGTACCGCATCCAGGTTTGGAGCGCTCTTTTATGGGCTGGGGGCGGGGCTACAAACCGGCCGCATACCGGAAGTACGTAACCAGAAGTGACGTACCATCTGTACGGGTCGAATACCTGTCCTCCTAGAGAAGGTGGCGATGCGTGCCATGTAACAAATGGTCCGCAGGTGTAAAGGGAGAGATGGCACACTAATGGAAGGAAGGGGGCGTGACGCATACCGGCCGTATACCGGAAGTGCATCATTAAGACTATATGACCCTCCCCTTGTGTGTGCGTGTCACTGGGGCATAAAACAATATGGTGGTGCGTTCCACCAATGTAAATAATCTACCAAGGGTGGAAAGAATGAATATATCATACAGCTGGAGCTATAATGTTTGTAGATAAATGTTAGATACTCTACCGGTGTGAAGAGGGGTAGAAAAAGGAACGAAGAGGGGGAAAATAAAATAAAGAATAATAAAAAAAAAAAAAAAAAAAATGAAATAAATAAGGATAAGGAAACAATGATAATAATAATAATAGGAGACAAAAGGACCGGGATGGGGGTCCAGGGGAAGGAGGATCAGGATGTGAACAATTCCGTGCCGTCACATTCAATATTGTTGACTCTGTAAGATAAAGCAACGTATCAGTATAAAATTCAAACAAAGTAGACTAGAGCCTAGAATACAATAAATATAGAGAAAAATGCGTAAAGTACTGAACAGTAGTTATTATAATCTCAGGAAATCATATGAATGAGAGGAGATCATACTCCCTATTTAGACCCCTAGGGGTCATGGTCTCCAACTCATGTATCCAGAACGCCTCCCTTTTTTTGAGGGTCTGGATACGGTTACCCCCCCGTCTGGGTGCAGGAACATGCTCGATGACCTGAAATTTGAGTTGGGGTATGGAGTGTCCTGCTTCTATGAAATGGTGAGGTAATGGGAGCAACGTATTTTTACATCTTATAGTAGACTTGTGCTTACTGATGCGGTCTCTAATGGATTGTGATGTCTCACCAATGTATAAAAGGCCACAGGGGCACTTGATGGAGTATATCACAAAAGAGGTGTCACAGGTACTATAATCTCTGATTTTGTATTGTTTGCCCGAGTGGGGATGATAGAAATGATCTCCTTTTAATACGTTCCCACACTGATTACAGTGTAGGCATGGGTATGTTCCTGTTCTAGGTTGTGAAAGAAATCTCTGTGTAGATGTGCGTGGGCCTGACCCAATGTCCGCTTTGATGAGTGTATCACGAATATTACGGGGGCGTTTGTAGCAAGGCAAAAAATGATTCCGAAATTCAGGTATATCTGGGTGTGCCTCCCTCAAAAGTCTCCAGTGTTTTCTGATGTTATGATGAAGGATGTGGACGTAAGGATGATATGTATGTACAAAAGGTATTCGTCCCGTAGGGGATTGTTTAGGAGATGTACGTGGTTGTAAGGCATCATGAAGTACATTGGGAGGATAACCCCGTTCTCTAAATTTGTGGTACATCTCATCAATCCTTACTTGTTTCTTAGTATGGTCAGAGACCAATTTATCCACCCTTTGAAATTGTGAACGTGGAATGGCATTTCTAGTAGAAGCTGGATGCAGACTAGTGTAATAGAGTAAGCTATTACGATCTGTAGGCTTCCTGTAGAGGTCTGTGCTAAGGGTGCCACTCGCATCCTTAATCACCATGGTGTCCAGAAAACTGATCTGTTGTGTATCTTTAGTTATCGTAAATGAGAGACCAGACCACGAGTGATTAAGGGTCTCAAAGAACTCGTTCAGAGAGTCCAAAGTGCCTGTCCATATACAGAAAATGTCGTCTATATATCTTTTCCACGTAATGCAATGTGCTTTGAAGAGATCATTTGGGTAAATCACTTCCTCCTCGAATGTGGCCATATATGTATTTGCATACGGGGGCGCCATATTGGACCCCATGGCGGTCCCTTGTGCCTGTAAATAATAATTATCTTCAAACAGAAAATAATTGCGAGTGAGGACAACTTTCAATAATTCAAGGCACAAATCAATTGTCCTAGGATCTAGTTTTGATGTGACCAATAGGCGTCTGACGCAATCAATGCCTTTATCATGAGGGATAGACGTATAAAGATCCTTTACGTCAAAGGAGACCAGATAGGAGTCATCAGATACTATGCCTATTGTATGTAGTGTCTTGAGGAAAGCCCCTGTGTCTAGTAAATAGGACTTGGGATTTTTGCGTCAAAGGTGTGAGAACTTTTTCCAAGAATATGGAGATGGGTGATAACATAGTAACATAGTAACATAGTAACATAGTTAGTAAGGCCAAAAAAAGACATTTGTCCATCCAGTTCAGCCTATATTCCATCATAATAAATCCCCAGATCTACGTCCTTCTACAGAACCTAATAATTGTATGATACAATATTGTTCTGCTCCAGGAAGACATCCAGGCCTCTCTTGAACCCCTCGACTGAGTTCGCCATCACCACCTCCTCAGGCAAGCAATTCCAGATTCTCACTGCCCTAACAGTAAAGAATCCTCTTCTATGTTGGTGGAAAAACCTTCTCTCCTCCAGACGCAAAGAATGCCCCCTTGTGCCCGTCACCTTCCTTGGTATAAACAGATCCTCAGCGAGATATTTGTATTGTCCCCTTATATACTTATACATGGTTATTAGATCGCCCCTCAGTCGTCTTTTTTCTAGACTAAATAATCCTAATTTCGCTAATCTATCTGGGTATTGTAGTTCTCCCATCCCCTTTATTAATTTTGTTGCCCTCCTTTGTACTCTCTCTAGTTCCATTATATCCTTCCTGAGCACCGGTGCCCAAAACTGGACACAGTACTCCATGTGCGGTCTAACTAGGGATTTGTACAGAGGCAGTATAATGCTCTCATCATGTGTATCCAGACCTCTTTTAATGCACCCCATGATCCTGTTTGCCTTGGCAGCTGCTGCCTGGCACTGGCTGCTCCAGGTAAGTTTATCATTAACTAGGATCCCCAAGTCCTTCTCCCTGTCAGATTTACCCAGTGGTTTCCCGTTCAGTGTGTAATGGTGATATTGATTCCCTCTTCCCATGTGTATAACCTTACATTTATCATTGTTAAACCTCATCTGCATAAGATGGACTCCGTAGCTGCAATGATGGGTCGGTCCTTTTGTCTCCTATTATTATTATTATCATTGTTTCCTTATCCTTATTTATTTCATTTTTTTATTTTTTATTTTTTTTTTATTATTCTTTATTTTATTTTCCCCCTCTTCGTTCCTTTTTCTACCCCTCTTCACACCGGTAGAGTATCTAACATTTATCTACAAACATTATAGCTCCAGCTGTATGATATATTCATTCTTTCCACCCTTGGTAGATTATTTACATTGGTGGAACGCACCACCATATTGTTTTATGCCCCAGTGACACGCACACACAAGGGGAGGGTCATATAGTCTTAATGACGCACTTCCGGTATACGGCCGGTATGCGTCACGCCCCCTTCCTTCCATTAGTGTGCCATCTCTCCCTTTACACCTGCGGACCATTTGTTACATGGCACGCATCGCCACCTTCTCTAGGAGGACAGGTATTCGACCCGTACAGATGGTACGTCACTTCTGGTTACGTACTTCCGGTATGCGGCCGGTTTGTAGCCCCGCCCCCAGCCCATAAAAGAGCGCTCCAAACCTGGATGCGGTACCTCCAAACTAGCGGTGGACACCGCGTTTTTCTAAATCATCCGTTCTAGGTAAGATCTCTCTTCTGTCAGATATTTTATAGGCGGGACTAGTCATTTACTGGTTATACTCCACACTTATAGCCGCTTCTGTTCTTTTGTTTAGGACAGGGACATATTCCTGTTCAATTTACTTTGGTCCATATGTAACGACTTCTAATCCTGGGTAAGACATCCTAATGGAGCTAGTTATTTCCCGGTTGAGATTCTCTCCGTTTATTTGGGTAATTTTTATTTAGGTAAAAGATGTTCCTTGGTCCACCTATTAGATCCATATGATACATTCGCTTGTTCTACATTCAGTTACTATCTATCTTAGGTAAGACATTATAACAGTAACTGGCATTACACTTTATGGGGTTTCCCTTTATTATATATTTATTTTATTATTTTTTATTTAGGTAAGAGGTCTTTTGTGACCCACCTGTTCGGCCCATATAATATCTCCACTCTCATAGGGTATGTAGATTTACCCAATCAGTCGTCACCACTTTTGTACCCTTATCTTGCACATTATGCTCCACTATTTATTTTATCTTTTTATTTTCTCATTTAGCTTTACTTACCATAACGAAAAACCAACATTGGATTTTTTCCACACATTACCCTTATTGGGACCGACATATGGGTTAGTTTCATTAATGTAGTCTAAGCACACCTCTAATTACCCAGTCATTATATACTCCCTTCTTTCTATTTAGGATCTATTTCAGGACCTCCCTTATACATTTATATTAGGACCTTTACTACAAATTTTGAGCCACATCCTTGCTAACTCTGATTATAAGGTATGATCCTTTTCTCTTTCCATTATTCTATTTTCCTTTTCCCCATTCCCTATTCTCCCATCCATCACTATATATGCACGGTATATAATAGTGTATTGGTCTCTACGTTCCATTGTAGAACTGAGAATGGTTTTTTTGTATTTTTGATGTTTATTTGTATCTTATGTACATAGATAATATATTCTTCTGTTCTGTTTTTTTTTTTTTGATGTCAATGCAGTACACTGAGGAAGGTCAATAATACTGACCGAAACGTCTGTACGAGTGGCTGCTAATAAAAATTACAACATATTGAAGTTGAGTGCCAAAGTCTATTTCTTATTGCTACTGGTTTGGGAACCTTCTTTGTGCACCTCACAGCTGTGCCACGTGTCTTCCATAATATATGTACTCACCCTTCCGTGTGCACGCTGTCTATCATGTCTTCATTGGTTTTTTCCTATAATCAGGAGGAGACTAATACTATTCTTTCTAAGTCCAATTTTTCCAGTGAGTTCCTCAAAGCCCCACCCAGGGAGACCAGGGGGAGAGATCTTGAACGTGAATCGAGGCATTTGGTCAATTTGGAGTTACACTGCGCTACGCTATCAGAATATCTCCGAGTCAAACGCATCCCAAGGGGCCTCAGAGTACCTCTAAGACCAACTCTTTTCAGTGATTCCTCCGCTTTCTGTTTAAAGTTTGAGCAAATACTTAATAAGTGCTCGTTTGATTTAATGACTTTAACTGTTGAATACCTACAAGAGGCGATTATTAAATCAAGTGATACAATTAAAAACATTGAATCGCAGTTAACATCATCGTGCACCGCAGAGGAACTTGGTACCCTGAAATCTAAAATACAAACTGTTATCGATCAACACAAGAGAGACACTGAGAATCGGAAAAGGGTTAAATTCCAAAGAGACTTAGAGGACTACGATAACAATCGTGTGTATCACTGGCGTAATAACCTTTTCCCCCGCTCTGACCCACCTAGATCTGACCACTACTCGACAAACGAAGGATCTTCATCAAGCTCTGATACGGATAGAAGAGGCAACCGCATCAACATAAATCGTCATTTTTTAGATCAAGGCAGAAGATACCCAAGAAGAAAAGGCCCCGCCGGAGCCAGCGGAGGAAGGAATCCAGATTTCTACAGGGTCACCCGCTCCCAGGTACTAACTCTCTAGTCATTAACATTTCTTCAAGAACACTCAGTGTTGTGGAACACAGTCTTTTACAAAAGGGACTTTCATTCTGCCCTTATTCCAAATTGAATACATTCGGACTTGATATGGAACTACAACGTTTTTACCGTCGCATTAGATTAGTAACGCATTTTTCTCAAGTAGAAGGTACACGGACCTCTGATCCCTCCACACAACGAGCTCTCATATCTATAGACCATCTCGGTCTTCGCAATAAAAGCACCTATCGACCTCCTTCAGGCTCACACGCAGTAGAGACGTTTATTGAATTTGTCAATAAGGCATTTATACAACTGCGTCGGGACTCTGACGGTGGTAAATTGCATTTTTTACCTAATCTGACTAATCTTGATCTTCAGGCATTACAGATACTACGCGAGGATAAAAACATCATTATCAAACCCGCCGATAAAGGCGGAGCCATAGTCGTCATGGACAGGGCAGACTATATCAAGGAGGCTTACCGCCAACTGGGTGATTCTACAGTTTACATCAAATTAAGTAGGGACCCAATCAATGACATACGTAATGACATATCATCCATACTGAGGACATATCTTGATTTAGGTGTCATAGATAGCAAAACAAAGGATTTCCTCATTAAGGCCAATCCAGTTACACCCGTTCTCTACCTACTGCCCAAAGTACACAAAAGCCTAGTCAACCCACCAGGCCGACCCATCATTGCAGCTACGGAGTCCATCTTATCACCCATCTCCATATTCTTGGAAAAAGTTCTCACACCTTTGACGCAAAAATCCCAGTCCTATTTACTAGACACAGGGGCTTTCCTCAAGACACTACATACAATAGGCATAGTATCTGATGACTCCTATCTGGTCTCCTTTGACGTAAAGGATCTTTATACGTCTATCCCTCATGATAAAGGCATTGATTGCGTCAGACGCCTATTGGTCACATCAAAACTAGATCCTAGGACAATTGATTTGTGCCTTGAATTATTGAAAGTTGTCCTCACTCGCAATTATTTTCTGTTTGAAGATAATTATTATTTACAGGCACAAGGGACCGCCATGGGGTCCAATATGGCGCCCCCGTATGCAAATACATATATGGCCACATTCGAGGAGGAAGTGATTTACCCAAATGATCTCTTCAAAGCACATTGCATTACGTGGAAAAGATATATAGACGACATTTTCTGTATATGGACAGGCACTTTGGACTCTCTGAACGAGTTCTTTGAGACCCTTAATCACTCGTGGTCTGGTCTCTCATTTACGATAACTAAAGATACACAACAGATCAGTTTTCTGGACACCATGGTGATTAAGGATGCGAGTGGCACCCTTAGCACAGACCTCTACAGGAAGCCTACAGATCGTAATAGCTTACTCTATTACACTAGTCTGCATCCAGCTTCTACTAGAAATGCCATTCCACGTTCACAATTTCAAAGGGTGGATAAATTGGTCTCTGACCATACTAAGAAACAAGTAAGGATTGATGAGATGTACCACAAATTTAGAGAATCTCCTAAACAATCCCCTACGGGACGAATACCTTTTGTACATACATATCATCCTTACGTCCACATCCTTCATCATAACATCAGAAAACACTGGAGACTTTTGAGGGAGGCACACCCAGATATACCTGAATTTCGGAATCATTTTTTGCCTTGCTACAAACGCCCCCGTAATATTCGTGATACACTCGTCAAAGCGGACATTGGGTCAGGCCCACGCACATCTACACAGAGATTTCTTTCACAACCTAGAACAGGAACATACCCATGCCTACACTGTAATCAGTGTGGGAACGTATTAAAAGGAGATCATTTCTATCATCCCCACTCGGGCAAACAATACAAAATCAGAGATTATAGTACCTGTGACACCTCTTTTGTGATATACTCCATCAAGTGCCCCTGTGGCCTTTTATACATTGGTGAGACATCACAATCCATTAGAGACCGCATCAGTAAGCACAAGTCTACTATAAGATGTAAAAATACGTTGCTCCCATTACCTCACCATTTCATAGAAGCAGGACACTCCATACCCCAACTCAAATTTCAGGTCATCGAGCATGTTCCTGCACCCAGACGGGGGGGTAACCGTATCCAGACCCTCAAAAAAAGGGAGGCGTTCTGGATACATGAGTTGGAGACCATGACCCCTAGGGGTCTAAATAGGGAGTATGATCTCCTCTCATTCATATGATTTCCTGAGATTATAATAACTACTGTTCAGTACTTTACGCATTTTTCTCTATATTTATTGTATTCTAGGCTCTAGTCTACTTTGTTTGAATTTTATACTGATACGTTGCTTTATCTTACAGAGTCAACAATATTGAATGTGACGGCACGGAATTGTTCACATCCTGATCCTCCTTCCCCTGGACCCCCATCCCGGTCCTTTTGTCTCCTATTATTATTATTATTATCATTGTTTCCTTATCCTTATTTATTTCATTTTTTTATTTTTTATTTTTTTTTTTTTTATTATTCTTTATTTTATTTTCCCCCTCTTCGTTCCTTTTTCTACCCCTCTTCACACCGGTAGAGTATCTAACATTTATCTACAAACATTATAGCTCCAGCTGTATGATATATTCATTCTTTCCACCCTTGGTAGATTATTTACATTGGTGGAACGCACCACCATATTGTTTTATGCCCCAGTGACACGCACACACAAGGGGAGGGTCATATAGTCTTAATGACGCACTTCCGGTATACGGCCGGTATGCGTCACGCCCCCTTCCTTCCATTAGTGTGCCATCTCTCCCTTTACACCTGCGGACCATTTGTTACATGGCACGCATCGCCACCTTCTCTAGGAGGACAGGTATTCGACCCGTACAGATGGTACGTCACTTCTGGTTACGTACTTCCGGTATGCGGCCGGTTTGTAGCCCCGCCCCCAGCCCATAAAAGAGCGCTCCAAACCTGGATGCGGTACCTCCAAACTAGCGGTGGACACCGCGTTTTTCTAAATCATCCGTTCTAGGTAAGATCTCTCTTCTGTCAGATATTTTATAGGCGGGACTAGTCATTTACTGGTTATACTCCACACTTATAGCCGCTTCTGTTCTTTTGTTTAGGACAGGGACATATTCCTGTTCAATTTACTTTGGTCCATATGTAACGACTTCTAATCCTGGGTAAGACATCCTAATGGAGCTAGTTATTTCCCGGTTGAGATTCTCTCCGTTTATTTGGGTAATTTTTATTTAGGTAAAAGATGTTCCTTGGTCCACCTATTAGATCCATATGATACATTCGCTTGTTCTACATTCAGTTACTATCTATCTTAGGTAAGACATTATAACAGTAACTGGCATTACACTTTATGGGGTTTCCCTTTATTATATATTTATTTTATTATTTTTTATTTAGGTAAGAGGTCTTTTGTGACCCACCTGTTCGGCCCATATAATATCTCCACTCTCATAGGGTATGTAGATTTACCCAATCAGTCGTCACCACTTTTGTACCCTTATCTTGCACATTATGCTCCACTATTTATTTTATCTTTTTATTTTCTCATTTAGCTTTACTTACCATAACGAAAAACCAACATTGGATTTTTTCCACACATTACCCTTATTGGGACCGACATATGGGTTAGTTTCATTAATGTAGTCTAAGCACACCTCTAATTACCCAGTCATTATATACTCCCTTCTTTCTATTTAGGATCTATTTCAGGACCTCCCTTATACATTTATATTAGGACCTTTACTACAAATTTTGAGCCACATCCTTGCTAACTCTGATTATAAGGTATGATCCTTTTCTCTTTCCATTATTCTATTTTCCTTTTCCCCATTCCCTATTCTCCCATCCATCACTATATATGCACGGTATATAATAGTGTATTGGTCTCTACGTTCCATTGTAGAACTGAGAATGGTTTTTTTGTATTTTTGATGTTTATTTGTATCTTATGTACATAGATAATATATTCTTCTGTTCTGTTTTTTTTTTTATGTCAATGCAGTACACTGAGGAAGGTCAATAATACTGACCGAAACGTCTGTACGAGTGGCTGCTAATAAAAATTACAACATATTGAAGTTGAGTGCCAAAGTCTATTTCTTATTGCTACTGGTTTGGGAACCTTCTTTGTGCACCTCACAGCTGTGCCACGTGTCTTCCATAATATATGTATTCAAAATTCTGTAGGCTTCAGAGCAGAAATCTCCAAGTATGTTCTGTTTGTTCAGAGTCTAGTGCTTGTATTGGTGCTTAGCGTTCTTGGAAGTTTCATCTTTACTGTTATCCGATGACTGTAGTGATTGCTGCTCTGCATTATGAAAAAAAAGTGGTGGAATAGAAAAAGGCTTTATGCCCAACTGTCCCCCATTTTTGCTTTTGTAAAAACTCTTGTAGACAGTCCGTCCAGTATTCCATAGAGAAGTACTAAGCTCATCGTCTGTCTGTCTCCTTTCTGTAATCCTGTGGAAATATATATCGTGGGGCAGACAGAGCAGACTGCGTGGGAGTCATGGGGACTCAGTGGGATGTAGGGCACAGGCGTCAGAGCCGGAGACTTAGTCCTGCCAGTTGGCCAATGCTGGTCCCCATGCACCATTTACTAGTCAGTGCAAATCCATGCCACTCATTCCCAAACTATGTGTCTCTTAGTTGGATTATGAGTTGGTGGCGATAATGTTACCACTGGCTGAATTCCCAAAAAGCAGAGTTCTATGGAAGTATGAAATGCGTCTGAACCTCAGACTGTGGCCAAAATATTTACAACCATTATTAATAGTTTTTGTATTTTCAGCCTCGTACTTGCTTTGTATAAGGGAATTGTGCAAATACATGTCTCACTTCTGATCAAGACTCATGATTTACAGTCCTTGGTTGGACGCTCCTACTACCTGTAACATTTCCAACACCATCATTAGGCTACCATATAATGTATGTGTCGCACCACAACATACTGATGTTGCAGAAGATTATCGTTGGGAATCTTGTAGGTAGGAGGACGTTTTCAGGGCTCTCGTCTGGCAGCCATTGACTACTGACCACTGTCCTGCAAATCTTTTTGTTTTACGTGGACCATTATAATAAAGCCCATTGAAAGTCCCCCCAAAAAATACCCCAGGTCATAACGTAACACCTAGGTTTCCCATAAATATGTAGCTACATCCTTACATGTATATCGAATAGGGTGGCAATGTGTAAGGGCTGCCTTATACCATACTATACAGACGTAGGATACCCTGCAGAGGTGTCCATAAAAGACACGGTACTGTAGGAAGCCGGCAAGTTAGAAGAAACCTCATATTATTGAGTATAAATGGTTTATGAATGGTTAATGATGAGAATAATCTTCCTTTAAGCAGCAGGAAAACTTGGGATGTAGAAGCTTAGAGTGTCTTCCTTACAGGATATCCAGCCTCGGCCCATAGCCAAACACCCCCGTTAGATATGACCTTTATTCCATATGAGGGAACAATGCACATCATCTCTGAGAGACTTAACACCTCTCGAGCCCACTCCTAATATCTGCCATCTAAAGCACTATGGCAATAACAGGTGTGCAGTGGAGACTGTCAGAAAGACAGTCGGTCTCCAGGGACCGGAAGGCAGAGGTGGACTGAGCATCACCACGCCGAGTGGGCTCTACCTATTGTAAATTGGTAGAATGCATTTAATCTCTCTCTGTCTAGTCGGAAGAATCTGTCCTAGTACCAGACACCATTTGCAAAAGATTTGGCTTGGCTGCAAGGATATTTTTCTGTTTGGGATGTAATCTCACTGAACAGTGTCTGGACAATAAGACTTATGTCTCGGCTTGTAGGGCTTCACTGCCCTTGAGCCAAGAAGTTCTGATGTAGCCATGTAGCCTTCAAACATTTCCACTGCTTCAATTACGTTCAATCAAGGCTTTAGCCACATGGTGCCGAAGGGATACCCACTATCAGGGGCTGACTGGCAAATTTTAGCCTGGGGGGCAAGTACACAGCAGTGGCCCATGAGTAGCGGCCCATCCTTAAAGGGGTTGTCGGATCTTAAAGGGAACCTGTCACCCCGAAAATCGCGGGTGAGGTAAGCCCACCGGCATCAGGGGCTTATCTACAGCATTCTGTAATGCTGTAGATAAGCCCCCGATGTTACCTGAAAAAGGAGAAAAAGACGTTATATTATACTCACCCAGGGGCGGTCCCGCTGCTGGTCAGGTCGGATGGGCGTCTCCGGTCCGCTGCGGCGCCTCCCATCTTCTTTCCATGACGTCCTCTTCTGATCTTCAGCCACGGCTCCGGCGCAGGCGTACTTTGCTCTGCCCTGTTGAGGGCAGACAAAGTACTGCAGTGCGCAGGCGCCGGGCCTCTGACCTTTCCGGCGCCTGTGCACTGCAGTACTTTGTCTGCCCTCAACAGGGCAGAGCAAAGTACGCCTGCGCCGGAGCCGTGGCTGAAGATCAGAAGAGGACGTCTTGGAAAGAAGATAGGAGGTGCCGCAGCGGACCGGAGACGCCCATCCGACCTGACCAGCAGCGGGACCGCCCCTGGGTGAGTATAATCTAACGTCTTTTTCTCCTTTTTCAGGTAACATCGGGGGCTTATCTACAGCATTATAGAATGCTGTAGATAAGCCCCTGATGCCGGTGGGCTTACCTCACCCGCGAATTTCGGGGTGACAGGTTCCCTTTAAGCTACATGTCTACAGTCACTATGTGTGAATCCTCATATCGTGCGCACTATGCTCTGTGAGGATTCTCCGGTGCCTGCGCCGGGAACAGGTTGTCCTGTGACGGCAAACATGCGAGATATATATATATATATATATATAAAACACACACGCACAGTCCCAATGTATAATTGACACACGCACAGCCCCACTGTATATATAGTGCACACACGCACAATCCCACTGTATAATCACACACACACACACACACGGCTGGACAGGGACAAAAAAGCAGCCCTGCCACAAAAAACCCCACCAGTCCACATACTCAAACACTCCCCACCCCCGAAAAGTGAATTTTGCTATACTTTGTCCTGCCCTTCAACACTCCTCTTAAAGGCGTTATTTGAAGAGCTACATGTGAATGGCGCCGAAGTGCGCATGATCGACCACAGGTCCATTTACATGGTGCTCTTTAGCCACGTAGCATATTGCCCAGCCACGTAGTTTACGTAGTATATTGCCCAGCTACGCACAGAGCCACGTAGTATACAGCACAGAGCCACGTAGTATACAGCACAGAGCCACGTAGTATACAGCACAGAGCCACGTTGTATACAGCACAGAGCCACGTAGTATACTGCCCAGCCACGTAACTGGGCAGTATACTACGTGGCTGGGCAATATACTACGTGACTGGCCAATATACTACGTGGCTCTGTGCTGTATACTACGTGACTGGCCAATATACTACGTGGCTCTGTGCTTTATACTACGTGAATGGGCAATATACTACATGGCTGGGCAATATACTACGTGGCTGGGCAGTATGCCCAGTTACGTAGTATACAGCACAATCACGTAGTATATTGACCAGTCACGTAGTATACAGCACAATCACGTAGTATATTGGCCAGTCACGTAGTATGCACCATATCCCTGTTAAAAAAAAAAAGAATTAAAATAAAAAATAGTTACATACTCACCTCCTGGAGCCTCCGGATCGAAGCGTCCGTTCCCCGATGCTTGGCGTGCAGTCCGGTCTGAAGATTGCATTGCGGTCTCGCGAGAACGTACGTCATCATCTCGCGAGACCGCAATGCATGCAGCGGTCACCGGGACGTCGCGCGGAGCGGAAAAGGCCGGTTCCTGATCCGGGGGGGCCACCGGAGGGTGAGTATGTAACTATTTTTTATTTTTTTATTATTTTTAACATTAGATATTTTTACTATTCATGCTGCATAGGCAGCATGAATAGTAAAAATGTGGTCACACAGGGTTAATAGCGGCGGTAACCGAGTGCGTTACACCGCAGTCAATGCTGCCATTAACCCTGTGTGAGCGCTGACCGGAGGGGAGTATGCGGACGCCAAGCACTGACTGCGGGGAGTAAGGAGCGGCCATTTTCTTCCGGACTGTGGCCGTCGCTGATTGGTCGCGGCAGCTATGACAGGCAGCTGGCGAGACCAATCAGCGAATGAATAACCGTGACAGAAAGAAAGAAGGACAGACGGAAGTGACCCTTAGACAATTATATACTGTATATATATATATATAATATATATATATATATATATATACATATTTAAGACAGCATTATACTATATTATGATGCATACATCACATAAGAGACACCGCGACTGCTGAATATATATCACATTGAAACTACTGTATATACAATATATAGTTGATACTGCGACTGATGTGTATAGTTGTAGTATCACCTATATATTGTATGTGATACTGTGACTGCTGTACATACATACATTATATAGGTGAAACTGATTATATATATATATATATATATATGTTTCACCTATATAATGTATGTACAGCAGTCACATTATCACATACAATATATAGGTGATACTACAACTATACACATCAGTAGCAGTATTGCCTATATATAGACTGCTGTATATACATTATATAGGTGATATTGCGATTATATACAGCAGTAGCAGCCAGTATCACCTATATAATGTATATATAGCAATCTGTATCTTATATATGTGGGCAATACTGCTACTGATGTGTATATACGTTATATAGGTGATACTGCTGTGTATACAGTGGTGTGATATATACACACACCCCACAGTGTCACCTATATAAGGTATATACGCATCAGTAGCAGTGTCACCTATATAACATATAGACTGCTATACGTACATTACATAGGTGGTATAGCGATTATATACAGCAGTATCACCTATATAATGTATATATAGCAGTCTATACACATTATATAGGTGCAACTGCTGTTTATAATCACTATACCACCTATATAATTTACGTATAGCAGTCTATATGTTATATAGGCAATACTGCTACTGATGTATATATGTTATATAGATGATACTGCTGTTGTGTATACATGTACATATATATATACATAAACACACCCCACAGTGTCACCTATATAAGGTATATATATGCATCAGTAGCTGTCACCTATATAAGATATAGATTGCTATACATACATTATATAGGTAGTATAGTGATTATACACAGCAGTATCACCTATATAATGCATATATAGCAGTCTATACACATTATATAGGTGCAACTGCTGTATATACATAAAAAAAATTCATCTTAGGAGTTGGGACGACTAACCCAGGTCCCTGGTGAGGTCGGGAGGATGAAGGGCTGAGGTGGGACGGGTCCTGGCCAGCGTCGACGATGAAGAGAATCCCAGGCAGACAGGCAGTGGTGAGCAGCCAGTTTTCTCTGACGCTGGTGCAGGCCGGCCAGCGTCAGACGCACACACAGTCAGGTGGAGCCTGGAGGCGCCCTATGCGCGCGCGCGGGACATTTCAAATCTTTCGTGGTCTGATCTCCTGGCTGTGTGCCTGCGCTCAGCTGGCACAGGCAGCAGACGAGCGCGCGCAGGACCTAGGAACGCGGCCGTGCTCGTGCACTAGCACGGCCGCCGCGGCGCTTCTCAGCCGCCGGCAATGCGCGCGCGCACACACAGGACCTCCGACCTGCCTTTACAAGATTTAAAGGGCCGGCTGGCGGAAATCGCTGCCGGTCCTCCAGCGGCCCTGTCCAGCTGCTCAGGCACCGGCCCGGGGGGCATATGCATTCCTGCCACCCGGCCCAGTCCGCCCCTGCCCACTATATATGCTAATTACTCTACCATGGGGCAATGTGCACGGCCGGAGTCTGATCAGGGTCAATGCAGTCATTTGGTGCATATTTGGTTCTGTGCATATTATGCATGTTCATCTATGGTCAGTAGATGTGGTCAAAAGGCATTTCCATGGCCACATCAATGCTTTTCTTAACCCAGTGCAGTCAGGGTTATAACTCTTTAATCTCCAATCTGGGCTGGAATAAACTCAGCAATTATTATTTTTCGCAACTGGATGTGTATCCTTTAGTTCCTTGGACCTAAAGTTATTTCTGGGTTCCCCAACTAAAAAGTGGATCTCTAGTGACAGACCCGTGACCAACAGAACTTTTAAAAAATATATAGAATAAATCTAAGGGAGAAACAAAATGAACATACAGTGGGTACGGAAAGTATTCAGACCCCTTTAAATTTTTCACTCTTTGTTTCATTGCAGCCATTTGGTAAATTCAAAAATGTTCATTTTTTTTCACATTAATGTACACTCTGCACCCCATCTTGACCGCCGACCAATGACCTCCGATCATGTGACGGGGGTCACCGCTGAGCACATTTCCGGCCGCATGCGCTTGTAAAATGCCGCTGTCAGAGTTTGACAGCGGCATTCATCTAGTTAATAGGCGTGGGCGGATTGCGATCCCACTCGCGCATATTGCTGGCACATGTCAGCTGCTCAAAACTGCTGACATGTCCCGGCTTTGATGTGGGCTCACCGCCGGATCAAAGCAGGGGTTCTGCCCTCGGAAGTACTATTCCGCCCGAGGGCAGAAAGGGGTTAATGTACACTCTAAATCCCATCTTGACAGAAAAAAAAAAAAAAACAAATGTAGAAATTTTTTCAAATTTATTAAAAAAGAAAAACTGAAATTTCACATGGTCAGAAGTATTCAGACCCTTTGCTCAAACACTCATATTTAAAGGGACTCGGTCACTTCAAATTGGTGGGATATTTAAATGACTTTTTACCTGTCCGAAGGGCGGTGTTTCATCTTGATTTCTCCACCCTGTCCGTCCCTGTTGTCAGCAGTTTTGAGCAGCTGACATGTGCCAGCAATAGGCGCGAGTGGGATCGCAATCCGCCCATGCCTATTAACTAGATGAATGCCGCTGTCCATCTCTGACAGTGGCATTTTACAAGTGCATGCGGCCGGAAATGTGCTCAGCGGTGACCCCCGTCACATGATTGGAGGTCATTGGTCGTCGGTCAAGATGGGGTGCAGAGTGTACATTAATGTGAAAAAAATGAACATTTTTGAATTTACCAAATGGCTGCAATGAAACAAAGAGTGAAAATTGTACAGGGGTATGAATACTTTCGGTACCCACTGTATAAGCTGCTGTAAGTGAACAGTTTTAGCACATATAAATAACATAGGATATTTTATTTTTTTTATTTAAAATTTTTTTTAAAAGCCATCCCACCACAACAAGGTGTACCCCAACCAGGGTCCAACTGATCAAACACATGCCCATGAGAAGCTGTATAAATGAAATTCCTCCAGCTCATTGGCTTGGTTTTGCTGTAGTTCTTTTCACTTTGTACAAACAAATGTCTGGCCCCATTTTTGAGCTAGGCATTTCAATTACCGAATTTTTCGGATTATAAGATGCTCCGGATTATAAGACGCACCCCAAATTTTGAGGAGAAAAATAGGAAAATTTTTTTTTTTTTTAATAAAATGGCGGTGCTTCTTATAATACATGCATCTTATTGCTTACCAGGGGTGGTGGCTGCGGTGAAGCGGAGTCCCAGGGTCGCTGCTGGAGGAGGCAGGATTGGGGTGATGCTGCAGGCTGGGATGAAGTGGTGTTCCGATGTGCGGTGGTACTGCTGCGGGTTTCCAGCGGTGCTGCGGGGGTGTCTGGTGCTGCTGCTGGTATCTCCGATGCTGCGGGGGGCTCTGCTGACATTTTGTGAAAGGTCAGAGCCCCCCCACAGTTATATGGCTTTCTGTGCGGTGGATTCTGGGAAAATGGCCCCTGGGGGTCGGTGCATGCACAGATGGAAATCTCGGCACTAAGATCTCAGGAGATGAGATCTCGGCCCTCTGCAACACCGGAGACAGCAGCAGCAGCAACGCACACCCCCGCAACACTGCCGGGCAGCACCGCCGGTCACCCCTCACAGCGCTGGGCACCCGCAGCAGCACCGCCAGACACCCCCACATCCCAGCCTGCGGTCTGCAGCAACGGTACCGGTAAGGTATATCCGCATTATAAGATGCACCCCCATTTTCCCCCCAAATTTGGGGGAAAAAAGTGTGTCTTATAATCCGAAGTATACGGTATATAGCTTTCCATGGTCAGGAGTCTGACTAGTCAGAAATTGGTCCTGCTCTGCCCACTTCAACATTGAGGTCTTCTGACACCAGGTTTTAATATTAGAGGATAGTACCATTTCACATTGAGTTACACCTTGTCTCTGATATGGTGATTTGTATATTTTCTGTCAAATACAGTGTTTAAAAAATATAGCTAATATTATTCGTCTGCCGCTTGTTCACCTACGATCCCCAAAACTTGTCTTCTTTACATTGTAGATGACTTGACCGCCACCTAAATTGACTGATTAACTCTCAGGCAGTTGTGTTGCTGTCTGAAACCTGAAGAAGAGACGTTTAAAGGGAGTCTGTCAGTACATGATGACTGTTCAAAGCAAGCAGAGGCACTTTGTACACCCATGGCATGGCCAAACATTTAAGCATATCTTCCCAAATACTTATTTTCCATCTGTTTCCTATCTTCTCTGGCCTTATAAAGTCACAGCTGTTAATCAAAGAAGGGGAGGCAAGACAGAGGGAAAACAAGTAGGTGGGAAGGTGCACTTAACATGTTGTGCTACGCTAAAGGTGCACCAAGCATCTGTACTTGATCTGCACACTCATTCTATGCTGACAGAGTCACTTTGAGGGATTGAAGGGGTGGAAATGTGACGCCCCAGGGTCCTGTTTGTCACAGTGGCATTGCTTTCCTCACGGGGAGAGTGATGTCACTCTTGGAAGCAATGGAAGATGTCTCTTAACAGGTAATTAGCACATACAATACCATTCTGACTTAAGGCCAGAAGGGGGAGCTCTACACCCAAAATCCAGGGAGCTGCTCTCTCTCTTTGGTCAGAAGGAGGAGTTAGTTGCTAGGTAGTTGGGAAGAGTTAGTCAGTTGGTGCCAGACAGCAGACTTGAGGAGTCTGATGCAAGACTGGTGAGGGGCCGTACAACCTGAGGTGCTGTAGCTCATAGATAGCGAGATACAGAAGGAAGAACAGCCCTTAGCTAAAGTGCCGGAGAGCGAAGCACAGGAGTGTGACAACAGGGGAGAGTAGCTGGGACTGGGCTACATCCCTAATTGAGCGCAGACACCAGTAGCTGGAAGACTGAGGCTTTTTTGGGACTCTAAGACACATAGCAGAAATCGGCTGGATTATACATCACCTGTTCACCCTAACACCCAGGAGACACAGTGACACATAGAGCCCGGGTCGTGATAGAGACCCTGTAAAAAGGCTCCAGTCACATGTCATACGGGTTTCTGTCCCACTTACACAAAGGACAGAGATAACTGAGAGGACCTTGCTATAAAGCCATAGGCAGTAAGGGACTATAACAACACAGTGCTAGAAGGAAGGCTTTTAACTCCACCTGATAAAGCTGGACTCTGAACTAGCTTGAAAAAGCGGCTGGACCATGCTTGTACCTGTGATCTGGTGCCTGGACTGTGGCTGCCTGCTACCATCAGTAAACCAGGTAAAAAGACTGCACAATTGCATCTTTCATTCTTTACTGCACCACTCACCATCTTCCATCTATTCACCAGGAGCCCTGGGGATCTACTTCACCTGTGGGAAGTTATACCATCTGGCTGCCATAACATCACCCCAGAGGACCCCTTTAAGCAGCGTTGGTCATCCCTGACCGAATACCAAAGGTGGCGTCATGAACATTTATTATTTTACAAATCCCTTTAAAGACTTTCACTTTAACATGGGTGCACAGTGCCACGGACCGGGTCACCGCCGCCGTGACACGTCCCTTTAAGTAACGGACCCGGTACCGAATACCCCACGGCCCTGGCGGGCGACTCAGAAACAGCCCCTAAAGGGCTACAAATACACCAGAATTATAACAAGCATGCTCTCTATCCAGTGCAAATCCTGATATGGGTCCTTCTATTGGCGAGAGCAGCTCTCAAAAGTCCAGTTGGTCAGACCATTGAAATTGTCGAAAAACCTCTGTTGTCGAACAAATACAGAAAATCAAAATCAAATGGGTAAATACTAAAAACAACATAAAAGCATTACTTAAAAAAAAAGCAAGTGCAAAACATATTTTATAGAATTCACTCAAGTATGTTCAGTAATTCATCCTCTTAACTAATCGGTCCCACCAGGACCTTCAGAGTAGATGTAAAGGTTTTGTAATTTACGAGAATACAATATCTAGCTAGGGGATAATACCTGAGTAATATAATATGGATGAAGGCAGTCGAGATGACTCATAAAACACGTTCCATCAGAACATATCAATGATTTTTTGAAATCGAGAACACATTGGGGATTTTTCAACAGATTACAGAAAACTTTCATCTCGTGGCTGTTTGCTGATGACTTACTGATTAAGGTCATTTTAGGAGAAGGCTGTCCCCGTTATATATGTATGTAATAGAGTGTAAGATCAGGACCATACTAGGTCAGCAAACTGGAGATTGGGTGGGACGAGTCAGGGTCACATTAGCGTGAGATGTAGAGAGGATTTCGTAAAGGCAGGATACACTATTTTAATATATTTGATGTATTTTCATCACTACTCATTGGCCAAGATTGATAGATTCAGAATCCTTGTAGACTCGAAAGGCGTAGACCCGGTGTCTCCTATGCCATAATAGGCTTTTATTTCCCTTCTTTTGTCGCTGATTTCAAATAAATATGAGTTTTATTATATTTCTATAGTGGATGCTGATCCACCATGCTTCTACACATTTTTATCAAGATTGATAGACCTCGTTCAGACAGACAGCTCCTACATCCATTGACGAAGCACACGGAGCTTGAGCTTGCAATATGCGCACTTGATTGGTTTGATTATTTTATCTGTTATAAGTGAAGGGGCAAAAATTGAAACATTGACTTCAAGGTCATGGACAGTAGCTATAGGGGAATGTGAATTAATTGTCAATTTCCGTTATTGGGGTGCTCACAGAGGACCCACTATATTTATACGTAAAAGACTAAAGACTTTCAACTCAATCTCTAATGGGGTCATCAAAATAAAAATGGTAGACCTCTGTAACTTGGCAGGGTGGTTTCATGCTGCGTTTTTCAGGAAAACTCCCATTACATATTGTAACGGGGTCTACCAAGCTGGGGTACCTCTTTCAGTACCACCCCGTGTTTCAGGATGTCCACTCTGCTTTGGCTGGAATTGCTTGGTTACATGGGCGCATATAAAAGATCACTGCTTCTTCACGTATTTCCAGTCTGACAACACTTTACTCACAGGACACAGAATATATCACACAGAGGGCAGGCCAATAGAAAAGCGGCAGGCCAGACATACATTACAATAGCCGCAGGTGGCCGGAGCCTGCCGATATTTACTGTGGGAATTACAAAGGTGGGGGGCAGACAAAAGGGGAATATCGTGTCCCCTCTGCCCAGGGGCGCAGCCTGTGGGCTGATGCATTAGGGACATGCATCTCACATGGAACCTATTATACATACATATAACTGCACAACATATTCTGGGTGCTGAGTGGTTCCGTAACACGGCTCCCCTTTTCAGCGACGCGATCAGCATACACAGTCTGATCCGTAACGGATCGGTTTGGGGATGACCGAAGTTTATGGGGTTGGTACAAGTTCCATTTGTCGACTTAGTCCATCGGCGTTACCGTTTTGTTTGCCGGGTCTGTAGTGGATGGTGAAGTCCAGAGGTTGTAGGGCTAAACTCCACCGCAGCAATCTGGCGTTGTCCCCGGAGACCCGATTAAGCCAGACTAGGGGATTATGGTCCGCTAGGAGGGAAAACAGTCATCCATACAAATATGGTTGCAACTTTTTGAGTGCCCATACTACCGCACTCCTTCTCGATGGCCGAATAGCTTACTTCACGGGGCAGTAGTTTCCGACTCAGGTAAGCTACCAGGTGTTCTTGGCCGTCCGGCCTAACTTGGCTCAGTACTGCCCCAATCCAAACATAAAAGCATCTGTGTGAACAAGGAAACGTTTAGGTGGATCAGGTGCGGCCAATACAGGGGTATTGGTGACGGCGTCCTTTAGTTGGCGGAAGGCTTCCTCACACTCTGGGGTCCAGGTTACCTGGCAGGGTTGGTTCTTACGGGTCAGATCAGTGAGGGGCTTGGCTACGCTGCTGTAATTGGGAACGAATTTCATGTAATACCCCGCTGTCCCTAGAAACGCCATGACCTGGGTTTTAGTGCGTGGGGTGGGCCATTTGGCTATGGCCTCAATCTTGGCAGGTTCTAGTCGCTGTTTCCCACTTCCCACCCTTGCCCAATGATGCCTTTGCTCAAAAAGCTCTACCTTTGTCTCATCTGACCAGAGAACATTCTTCCAAAATGTTTTAGGCTTTTTCAGGTAAGTTTTGGCAAACTCCAGCCTGGCTTTTTTATGTCTCGGGGTAACAAGTGGGGTCTTCCTGGGTCTCCTACCATACAGTCCCTTTTCATTCAGACACCGACGAATAGTACTGGTGCAGACAACAAGGATTTGGATTCCTGGACCACGGTGTGAATTACTGGTATGATGGACTCCTCGCCAGAGACGGACTACACCTCAACAAACCTGGGAAACACACATTCGCCAGAAGACTCGCTACACTCATCAGGAGGGCGTTAAACTAGAAGAAGAGGGGACGGGAAGAAAAACATTAGACTCGAACAAAGACGACCCAGGAAAACATACTCAGAAGGGAGGTAAGAACATTTCTAAAACAATCCACAGTGAGGAGATTGGAACAAAACAAAATCCTCTGAACTGCATGCTCGCAAACGCCAGAAGCCTGACAAACAAGATGGAAGAACTAGAAGCAGAAATATCTACAGGTAACTTTGACATAGTGGGAATAACCGAGACATGGTTAGATGAAAGCTATGACTGGGCAGTTAACTTACAGGGTTACAGTCTGTTTAGAAAGGATCGTAAAAATCGGAGAGGAGGAGGGGTTTGTCTCTATGTAAAGTCTTGTCTAAAGTCCACTTTAAGGGAGGATATTAGCGAAGGGAATGAGGATGTCGAGTCCATATGGGTTGAAATTCATGGAGGGAAAAATGGTAACAAAATTCTCATTGGGGTCTGTTACAAACCCCCAAATATAACAGAAAGCATGGAAAGTCTACTTCTAAAGCAGATAGATGAAGCTGCAACCCATAATGAGGTCCTGGTTATGGGGGACTTTAACTACCCGGATATTAACTGGGAAACAGAAACCTGTGAAACCCATAAAGGCAACAGGTTTCTGCTAATAACCAAGAAAAATTATCTTTCACAATTGGTGCAGAATCCAACCAGAGGAGCAGCACTTTTAGACCTAATACTATCTAATAGACCTGACAGAATAACAAATCTGCAGGTGGTCGGGCATCTAGGAAATAGCGACCACAATATTGTACAGTTTCACCTGTCTTTCACTAGGGGGACTTGTCAGGGAGTCACAAAAACATTGAACTTTAGGAAGGCAAAGTTTGAACAGCTTAGAGATGCCCTTAATCTGGTAGACTGGGACAATATCCTCAGAAATGAGAATACAGATAATAAATGGGAAATGTTTAAGAACATCCTAAATAGGCAGTGTAAGCGGTTTATACCTTGTGGGAATAAAAGGACTAGAAATAGGAAAAACCCAATGTGGCTAAACAAAGAAGTAAGACAGGCAATTAACAGTAAAAAGAAAGCATTTGCACTACTAAAGCAGGATGGCACCATTGAAGCTCTAAAAAACTATAGGGAGAAAAATACTTTATCTAAAAAACTAATTAAAGCTGCCAAAAAGGAAACAGAGAAGCACATTGCTAAGGAGAGTAAAACTAATCCCAAACTGTTCTTCAACTATATCAATAGTAAAAGAATAAAAACTGAAAATGTAGGCCCCTTAAAAAATAGTGAGGAAAGAATGGTTGTAGATGACGAGGAAAAAGCTAACATATTAAACACCTTCTTCTCCACGGTATTCACGGTGGAAAATGAAATGCTAGGTGAAATCCCAAGAAACAATGAAAACCCTATATTAAGGGTCACCAATCTAACCCAAGAAGAGGTGCGAAACCGGCTAAATAAGATTAAAATAGATAAATCTCCGGGTCCGGATGGCATACACCCACGAGTACTAAGAGAACTAAGTAATGTAATAGATAAACCATTATTTCTTATTTTTAGTGACTCTATAGCGACAGGGTCTGTTCCGCAGGACTGGCGCATAGCAAATGTGGTGCCAATATTCAAAAAGGGCTCTAAAAGTGAACCTGGAAATTATAGGCCAGTAAGTCTAACCTCTATTGTTGGTAAAATATTTGAAGGGTTTCTGAGGGATGTTATTCTGGATTATCTCAATGAGAATAACTGTTTAACTCCATATCAGCATGGATTTATGAGAAATCGCTCCTGTCAAACCAATCTAATCAGTTTTTATGAAGAGGTAAGCTATAGGCTGGACCACGGTGAGTCATTGGACGTGGTATATCTCGATTTTTCCAAAGCGTTTGATACCGTGCCGCACAAGAGGTTGGTACACAAAATGAGAATGCTTGGTCTGGGGGAAAATGTGTGTAAATGGGTTAGTAACTGGCTTAGTGATAGAAAGCAGAGGGTGGTTATAAATGGTATAGTCTCTAACTGGGTCGCTGTGACCAGTGGGGTACCGCAGGGGTCAGTATTGGGACCTGTTCTCTTCAACATATTCATTAATGATCTGGTAGAAGGTTTACACAGTAAAATATCGATATTTGCAGATGATACAAAACTATGTAAAGCAGTTAATACAAGAGAAGATAGTATTCTGCTACAGATGGATCTGGATAAGTTGGAAACTTGGGCTGAAAGGTGGCAGATGAGGTTTAACAATGATAAATGTAAGGTTATACACATGGGAAGAGGGAATCAATATCACCATTACACACTGAACGGGAAACCACTGGGTAAATCTGACAGGGAGAAGGACTTGGGGATCCTAGTTAATGATAAACTTACCTGGAGCAGCCAGTGCCAGGCAGCAGCTGCCAAGGCAAACAGGATCATGGGGTGCATTAAAAGAGGTCTGGATACACATGATGAGAGCATTATACTGCCTCTGTACAAATCCCTAGTTAGACCGCACATGGAGTACTGTGTCCAGTTTTGGGCACCGGTGCTCAGGAAGGATATAATGGAACTAGAGAGAGTACAAAGGAGGGCAACAAAATTAATAAAGGGGATGGGAGAACTACAATACCCAGATAGATTAGCGAAATTAGGATTATTTAGTCTAGAAAAAAGACGACTGAGGGGCGATCTATTAACCATGTATAAGTATATAAGGGGACAATACAAATATCTCGCTGAGGATCTGTTTATACCAAGGAAGGTGACGGGCACAAGGGGGCATTCTTTGCGTCTGGAGGAGAGAAGGTTTTTCCACCAACATAGAAGAGGATTCTTTACTGTTAGGGCAGTGAGAATCTGGAATTGCTTGCCTGAGGAGGTGGTGATGGCGAACTCAATCGAGGGGTTCAAGAGAGGCCTGGATGTCTTCCTGGAGCAGAACAATATTGTATCATACAATTATTAGGTTCTGTAGAAGGACGTAGATCTGGGTATTTATTATAATGGAATATAGGCTGAACTGGATGGACAAATGTCTTTTTTCGGCCTTACTAACTATGTTACTATGTTACTATGTTACTATGACACTATTGTACCCTCGGACTGCAGGGCAGCTTGAACTTGTTAGGATGTTAGTCGAGGTTCTTTATCCAACATCCGCACAATCTTGCATTGAAATCTCTTGTCAATTTTTCTTTTCTGTCCACATCTAGGGAGGTTAGCCACAGTGCCATGGGCTTTAAACTTCTTGATGACACTGCGCACGGTAGACACAGGAACATTCAGATCTTTGGAGATGGACTTGTAGCCTTGAGATTACTCATGCTTCTTCACAATTTGGACACAGGACAGAGGTTGAGTCAACTTTAATCCATGTCAACTGGCTGCAAGAGTGATTTAGTTATTGCACAAATTAGAGAAGCATCACATGAATTTTTGAACAATGCCAATACTTTTGTCCACCCCCTTTTTTATGTTTGGTGTGGAATTATATCCAATTTGGCTTTAGGACAATTCTTTTTGTGTTTTTTCATTTAAGACAAATTAAAGATAATAATAATAATAAATTTGTGTTTGCAATCATTTTCAGGAAGAAACTGAGTATTATCTGACAGAATTGCAGGGGTGTCAATACTTATGGCCACAACTGTATATATTAACAACCTAAAACAAATATTGACAATGCAACAACACAAAAATGTCCAAGAGAAACCATTTGTCTGTATTGTCTTATTCCCTTTTTTTTTTTTAAATTATATCTCTTCAATAAGTCTCGATGGAGCCCTTCTTTCCCATGTAGGGTAATGTCTGGGTTCATTGGGGGTGTCCATTGCTGATGGATCAGCCACGTCCTGTTGGTCCTCTCCACCGTCGGGAATCAAATCTTGCACTGTTCTACGGTATGATTTTAAAATGTGAGGAATTTTGAGTGATGGAGTGTCCGTCTCGCTCAGCCGTGACCATATTGCCTTTTCTCTCAGTAACATTATATTTTGCAGGACTACAGTATATACAGCTGAGGTTTTGTTGGTTGATTTTTAACGCACAACAACGATATCACCTCTTTTGATGGCACATGGTTGTGCCCCTCGCCTTCTGTCTGCATAGTGTTTCATGGCTTGCTTGTTAAAGAAATCAGTTGTTTGCACTGAAGAGTCATTTGGTAAGAGATGACTGGTCAAATCAGGGATCCGTATACGAGGTGCTCTGCTGAACATTAGATGAGATGGAGCAGCATTAGTGGTGGGATATGGCGTGTTGCGGTAATTGCGTATGAATTTGTATAGTGACTGTTTCAGTGGGGTGTGCTCCAGAATAGCTGCCTTGATTCATTTCCCCATGGTGCGCATGAAACGTTCTACGATTCCATTAGCTTGCGGCCAGCAAGGTGTGATTTTTCTGTGTCTGAACCCTAAGTATTCAGAAAACTGTGCAAACACATGTCCATTGAATGGAGGTGCATTATTTGTTTTGACCACTCTTGGAATGCCAAATGCAGAGAATGTGTCGTCCAGTTCTGGTATGACACTATTAGCAGACGTTAAAGAGATGAATGAAATGACAGGGTATCTAGAATATTCATCAATTATTACTAGAATATACTTCTGCTTGTGCACATAACTGTGATGCGTCATCTCTACTTTTTAGATATGCTGTGTTGCTGTTTAATGATATATCTTACCTATGTTAACATTCTGTTTTTAATGCATTATGGGAAACTATTTGTCTTTTCAGTTCGTGCTTCCCCCTTTTTTTGTGACGCGGGCCGCGATGTCATTTCCGGTTTCGGGTACGGCAGTCTGCGGCTTGCGTTCCATTGTGAGGCGCAGACATACTCCGTACTATTTCTATGTCTCACATGCTATGACGTGGTCCCTGGCTTGCGCTCCAATGTGGAACGCAGTCTCATCTTGCATTACTCTTGGGCCTCACATGAGGGGATATTATTTGCGACACGTCACATCCGGTTTGGGTTCCGGTTATTTTTAGTGTGCGTTTACTTGGGGAACGTATTTTCTTGATTATATGTGTCATTTATATGTTATGGATTGATCTAAATGATCTTGATATGGGACTGTACATGTTTTGGTTTGATATTTTTGTTTTATTGATCACATGGGTTGTTATGTACAGTCATGGCCAAAAGTTTTGAGAATGAGACAAATATTAATTTTTCCAAAGTCTACTGCTTCATTTTTTCTAATGGCAATTTGCATATACTCCTGAATGTCAGAGTGATCAGCTTAACAGCAATTACTGTACTTGCAAAGTCAATATTTGCCCAGAAAATGAACTTTAACCCCCAAAACACATTTCAACATCATTGCAGTCCTGCCTTAAAAGGAGCAGCTAACATTGTTTTAGTGATTGATCCATTAACACAGGTGTGGGTGTTGCTGAGGACAGGGCTGGCGATCAATCAGTCATGATTAAGGAAGAATGACATCACTGGACACTTTAAAAGGAGGCTGGTGCTTGGTATCATTGTTTCTCTTCAGTTAACCATGGTTATCTCTAAAGAAACACATACAGCCATCGTTGCACTGCACAAAAATGGCCTAACAGGGAAGATTATCGCAGCTACAAAGATTGCACCTCAGTCAACAATCTATCGCATCATCAAGAACTTCAAGGAGAGAGCTTCCATTGTTGTCAAAAAGGATCCAGGGCACCCAAGAAAGACCAGCAAGCGCCAGGACCGTATCTTAAAACTGTTTCAGCTGCGGGATCGGACTACCAGCAGTGCCAAGCTTGCTCAGGAATGGCAGGAGGCTGGTGTGAGTGCTTCTGCATGCACTGTGAGGCGGAGACTCTTTGAGCAAGGCCTGGTTTCAAGGAGGGCAGCAAAGAAGCCACTTCTCTCCAGAAAAAACATCAGGGACCGACTGATATTCTGCAAAAGGTACAGGGAGTGGACTGCTGAGGACTGGGGCAAAGTCATTTTCTCTGATGAATCCCCTTTTCGATTGTTTGGGACATCTGGAAAACAGCTTATTCAGAGAAGAAGAGGTGAGAGATACCACCAGTCTTGTCTCATGCCAACTGTAAAGCATCCTGAAACCATTCATGTGTGGGGTTGCTTCACAGCCAAGGGAATCGGCTCACTCACAGTCTTGCCTAAAAACACAGCCATGAATAAAGAATGGTACCAGAATGTCCTCCAAGAGCAACTTCTCCCAATCGTCCAAGAGCAGTTTGGCGCCCAACAATGCCTTTTCCAGCATGATGGAGCACCTTGCCATAAAGCAAAGGTGATAACTAAATGGTTCATGGAACAAAACATAGAGATTTTGGGTCCATGGCCTGGGAACTCCCCAGATCTTAATCCCATTGAGAACTTGTGGTCAATCATCAAGAGACGGGTGGACAAACAAAAACCAACACATTCTGGCAAAATGCAAGCATTGATTATGCAAGAATGGACTGCTATCAGTCAGGATTTGGTCCAGAAGTTGATTGAGAGCATGCCAGGGAGAATTGCAGAGGTCTTGAAGAAGAAGCGTCAACACTGCAAATATTGACTTGCTGCATTAACTCATTCTGTCAATATAACCTATTGGTACTCATATTATGATTGCAATTATATTTCTGTATGTGATATAAACATCAGACAAACACTATTAAAAACCAGAGGGCAGCAGATCTGTTATGAAAGGCAATTCAGAATCACAATGGACATGGAGGTCAGAGCACATACAGTGAACTGACAATAACCCAAAATAATAGAACAAGCTCTGAGACGTGGGAACTCTGCAGACCGCAATCCCTAAGCCTATCAAACCACACTAAAGGTAGCCGTGGAGCGCTCCTGACCAGAACCTAGGCGCCTCGTCACAGCCTGAGAAACTAGCTAATCCTGAAGATAGAAAAATAAGCCTACCTTGCCTCAGAGAAATTCCCCAAAGGAAAAGGCAGCCCCCCACATATAATGACTGTGAGTAAGATGAAAACACAAACATAGAGATTAAACAGATTTAGCAAAGTGAGGCCCGACTAGCTGAACAGAACGAGGATAGGGAAGATAACTTTGCGGTCAGCACAAAAACCTATAAAAAACCATGCAGAGGAGACAAAAAGACCCTCCGCACCGACTAACGGTACGGAGGTGGTCCCTCTGCGTCTCAGAGCTTCCAGCAGGCGAGAAAAACCAATAAAGCAAGCTGGACAGAAAAATAGCAACAAAATAATATAAGCAAAACTTAGCTTTGCAGAGCAGCAGGCCACAGGAATGATCCAGGGAAAAAACAAGTCCCACACTGAAACATTGACAGGAAGCATAGATCAAAGCATCAGGTGGAGTTAAGTAGAGAAGAAGCTAACGAGCTCACCAGATCACCTGAGGGAGGAAACTCAGAAGCTGCAGTACCACTTTCCTCCACAAACGGAAGATCCCAGAGAGAATCAGCCGAAGTACCACTCGTGACCACAGGAGTGACCTCTGCCACAGAATTCACAATAGTACCCCCCCCCTTGAGGAGGGGTCACCGAACCCTCACCAGAGCCCCCAGGCCGACCAGGATGAGCCACATGAAAGGCACAAACAAGATCGGGAGCATGGACATCAGAGGCAAAAACCCAGGAATTATCCTCCTGAGCATAACCCTTCCATTTGACCAGATACTGGAGTTTCCGTCTTGAAACACGAGAATCCAAAATCTTCTCCACAATATACTCCAATTCCCCCTCCACCAAAACCGGGGCAGGAGGCTCAACAGATGGAACCATAGGTGCACGTATCTCCGCAACAATGACCTATGGAATACGTTATGTATGGAAAAAGAATCTGGAAGGGTCAGACGAAAAGACACAGAATTAAGAACCTCAGAAATCCTATACGGACCAATAAAACGAGGTTTAAACTTAGGAGAGGAAACCTTCATAGGAATATGATGAGAAGATAACCAAACCAGATCCCCAACACGAAGTTGGGGACCCACACGACGTCTGCGATTAGCGAAAAGTTGAGCCTTCTCCTGGGACAAGGTCAAATTGTCCACTACCTGAGTCCAAATCTGCTGCAACCTGTCCACCACAGTATCCACACCAGGACAGTCCGAAGACTCAACCTGTCCAGAAGAGAAACGAGGATGGAACCCAGAATTGCAGAAAAACGGTGAAACCAAGGTAGCCGAGCTGGCCCGATTATTAAGGGCGAACTCAGCCAAAGGCAAAAAGGACACCCAGTCATCCTGATCAGCAGAAACAAAGCACCTCAGATATGTTTCCAAGGTCTGATTGGTTCGCTCGGTCTGGCCATTAGTCTGAGGATGGAAAGCCGAGGAAAAAGACAAGTCAATGCCCATCCTACCACAAAAGGCTCGCCAAAACCTCGAAACAAACTGGGAACCTCTGTCAGAAACAATATTCTCTGGAATGCCATGCAAACGAACCACATGCTGGAAGAACAAAGGCACCAAATCAGAGGAGGAAGGCAATTTAGACAAGGGTACCAGATGGACCATCTTAGAAAAGCGATCACAGACCACCCAAATGACTGACATCTTTTGAGAAACGGGAAGGTCAGAAATAAAATCCATAGAGATATGTGTCCAAGGCCTCTTCGGGACCGGCAAGGGCAAAAGCAACCCACTGGCACGAGAACAGCAGGGCTTAGCCCGAGCACAAATCCCACAGGACCGCACATCCCGCGACAGAAAGGGTCACCAAAAGGATCTAGCCACTAACTCTCTGGTACCAAAGATTCCAGGATGACCAGCCAACACCGAACAATGAAGTTCAGAGATAACTCTATTCGTCCACCTATCAGGGACAAACAGTTTCTCCGCTGGGCAACGATCAGGTTTATTAGCCTGAAATTTTTGCAGCACCCGCCGCAAATCAGGGAAGATGGCAGCCACAATTACTCCTTCCTTGAGGATACCCGTCGGCTCAGATAAACCCGGAGAGTCGGGTACAAAACTCCTAGACAGAGCATCCGCCTTCACATTTTTAGAGCCCGGAAGGTACGAAATCACAAAGTCAAAACGGGCAAAAAACAACGACCAACGAGCTTGTCTAGGATTCAAGCGCTTGGCAGACTCGAGATAAGTCAAGTTCTTATGATCAGTCAATACCACCACGCGATGCTTAGCTCCTTCAAGCCAATGACGCCACTCCTCGAATGCCCACTTCATGGCCAGCAACTCTCGGTTGCCCACATCATAATTACGCTCAGCAGGCGAAAACTTCCTGGAAAAGAAAGCGCATGGTTTCATCACTGAGCAACCAGAACCTCTCTGCGACAAAACAGCCCCTGCTCCAATCTCAGAAGCATAAACCTCGACCTGGAACGGAAGAGAAACATCTGGTTGACACAACACAGGGGCAGAAGAAAAACGACGCTTCAACTCTTGAAAAGCTTCCACAGCAGCAGAAGACCAATTGACCACATCAGCACCCTTCTTGGTCAAATCGGTCAATGGTTTAGCAATACTAGAAAAATTGCAGATGAAGCGATGATAAAAATTAGCAAAGCCCAGGAACTTTTGCAGACTTTTCAGAGATGTCGGCTGAGTCCAATCATGGATGGCTTGGACCTTAACAGGATCCATCTCGATAGTAGAAGGGGAAAAGATGAACCCCAAAAATGAAACCTTCTGCACACCAAAGAGACACTTTGATCCCTTCACAAACAAAGAATTAGCATGCAGGACCTGAAAAACCGTTCTGACCTGCTTCACATGAGACTCCCAATCATCCGAGAAGATCAAACTGTCATCCAAGTACACAATCAGGAATTTATCCAGGTACTCTCGGAAGATGTCATGCATAAAGGACTGAAACACTGATGGAGCATTGGCAAGTCCGAACGGCATCACGAGATACTCAAAATGACCCTCGGGCGTATTAAATGCAGTTTTCCATTCATCACCTTGCTTAATTCGCACCAGATTATACGCACCACGAAGATCTATCTTTGTGAACCAACTAGCCCCCTTAATCCGAGCAAACAGATCAGATAACAATGGCAAGGGGTACTGAAATGTAACCGTGATCTTATTAAGAAGGCGGTAATCTATACAAGGTCTCAGCGAACCATCCTTCTTGGCTACAAAAAAGAACCCTGCTCCTAATGGCGACGATGACGGGCGAATATGCCCCTTCTCCAGGGATTCCTTCACATAACTGCGCATAGCGGTGTGCTCAGGCACGGACAAATTAAACAATCGACCTTTTGGGAATTTACTACCAGGAATCAAATTGATAGCACAATCACAATCCCTATGCGGAGGTAGGGTATTGGACTTGGGCTCATCAAATACATCCCGGTAATCAGACAAGAACTCTGGGACCTCAGAAGGAGTGGATGACGAAATTGACAGAAATGGAACATCACCATGTACCCCCTGACAACCCCAGCTGGACACCGACATGGATTTCCAATCTAATACTGGATTATGGGCTTGTAGCCATGGCAACCCCAACACGACCACATCATGCAGATTATGCAACACCAGAAAGCGAATAACCTCCTGATGTGCAGGAGCCATGCACATGGTCAGCTGGGTCCAGTATTGAGGCTTATTCTTGGCCAAAGGCGTAGCATCAATTCCTCTCAATGGAATAGGACACTGCAAGGGCTCCAAGAAAAACCCACAACGCTTAGCATATTCCAAGTCCATCAAATTCAGGGCAGCGCCTGAATCCACAAATGCCATGACAGAATATGATGACAAAGAGCAGATCAAGGTAACGGACAGAGGAAATTTTGACTGTACAGTACCAATGGTGGCAGACCTAGCGAACCGCTTAGTGCGCTTAGGACAATCAGAGAAAGCATGAGTGGAATCACCACAGTAGAAACACAGACCATTCAGACGTCTATGTTCTTGCCGTTCAACTCTGGTCAAGGTCCTATCACACTGCATAGGCTCAGGTTTAAGCTCAGGTAATACCGCCAAATGGTGCACAGGTCTACGCTCACGCAAGCGTCGACCGATCTGAATGGCCAAAGACATAGACTCATTCAAACCAGCAGGCATAGGAAATCCCACCATGACATCCTTAAGGGCTTCAGAGAGACCCTTTCTGAATATTGCTGCCAGCGCAGATTCATTCCATTGAGTGAGCACTGACCACTTTCTAAATTTCTGACAATATACCTCTATCTCATCCTGAGCCTGACAAAGAGCCAGCAAATTTTTTTCTGCCTGATCCACTGAATTAGGCTCATCGTACTGCAACCCAAGCGCCAGGAAAAACGCATCGATATTACTCAATGCAGGATCTCCTGACGCAAGAGAAAACGCCCAGTCCTGAGGGTCGCCGCGCAAAAAAGAAATGACGATCCTAACCTGTTGAATTGGGTCACCAGAAGAGCGAGGTTTCAAAGCCAGAAATAGTTTACAATTATTTTTGAAACTCAGAAATTTAGTTCTATCTCCAAAAAACAAATCTGGAATAGGAATTCTCGGTTCAAGCAAAGAATTCTGGACCACAAAATCTTGAATATTTTGAACTCTTGCCGTGAGCTGATCCACACATGAAGACAGACCTTTAATGTCCATTGCTACACCTGTGTCCTGAACCACCCAAATGTCTAGGGGAAAAAAAAGACAAAACAGTGCAAAGAAAAAAAAAATGGTCTCAGAACTTCTTTTTTCCCTCTATTGAGAATCATTAGCACTTTCGGCTTCCTGTACTGTTATGAAAGGCAATTCAGAATCACAATGGACATGGAGGTCAGAGCACATACAGTGAACTGACAATAACCCAAAATAATAGAACAAGCTCTGAGACGTGGGAACTCTGCAGACCGCAATCCCTAAGCCTATCAAACCACAATAAAGGTAGCCGTGGAGCGCTCCTGACCAGAACCTAGGCGCCTCGACAGCCTGAGAAACTAGCTAATCCTGAAGATAGAAAAATAAGCCTACCTTGCCTCAGAGAAATTCCCCAAAGGAAAAGGCAGCCCCCCACATATAATGACTGTGAGTAAGATGAAAACACAAACATAGAGATTAAACAGATTTAGCAAAGTGAGGCCCGACTAGCTGAACAGAACGAGGATAGGGAAGATAACTTTGCGGTCAGCACAAAAACCTATAAAAAACCACGCAGAGGAGACAAAAAGACCCTCCGCACCGACTAACGGTACGGAGGTGGTCCCTCTGCGTCTCAGAGCTTCCAGCAGGCGAGAAAAACCAATAAAGCAAGCTGGACAGAAAAATAGCAACAAAATAACATAAGCAAAACTTAGCTTTGCAGAGCAGCAGGCCACAGGAATGATCCAGGGAAAAAACAAGTCCCACACTGAAACATTGACAGGAAGCATAGATCAAAGCATCAGGTGGAGTTAAGTAGAGAAGAAGCTAACGAGCTCACCAGATCACCTGAGGGAGGAAACTCAGAAGCTGCAGTACCACTTTCCTCCACAAACGGAAGATCCCAGAGAGAATCAGCCGAAGTACCACTCGTGACCACAGGAGTGAACTCTGCCACAGAATTCACAACACAGATCATGTGAAAATATAATTTTGGTGTCATTCTCAAAACTTTTGGCCATGACTGTATTCATTGATTGGTTGGGGTCACGTATAAAGGATCCTCATTTTCACCTTCTCCTCACTCCTTGAAAAAGCCACGGTGGCGAAACGTACTTTGGAGCTGGAGTCTTGGGGAATTACGGATCATCTTTACACTGGTATTAGTATTTGCTCAGAGACTTTTCATGCACTTTATTTGGTCTTCTTAGACCGTTCATGATACACTTTTGCACTTATGGGCTTATCCCTTTGAAGACTATTTTCCAGTATGTATATTTGATCTGTACCCTGTATGATGCGCTTTTTATGCACTGTGATATTTATTGTGAATTATTTTGTCAGTTTCTCCGTTTTTAAATTATATTTAATAAACTATTTGAATATTGGTTTCTGATATTTTGGTTTAATGTCCACTTTTGGGAGGTTTTGATATAGTTTAGTGGACATTATGTATTAGAGTGAGTTTCTCTCACCAAGTTGTGTATTATATCTGTATGACTAGGTTTGCAAGGCCTTAGGTACAACCAGTTTGGTACCACGAAGGATGAGTTGGTTTTCAGTGACTGATAATTCCTCACGTACATTTGAAAATAGTTTTAACTCCTTCAAATCAATCCCATCCTCGTCGCCAGTTCTAATGTCCACACGGTGCAAGGAATTTAAGAGAGTAAGCTTTAACTGTAGTTTATTCGTCTCCGCTTTTCCTCCAGCACACAGCATAACATTCGCATAACCTTTTCTCCTAAGGCTAGAACTGAGACTGAAAATAAACTCCCGCCCTCACTTTCTTAAAGAGATAAGATCTAATCAATTCCTCACATACATTTGAAAATAGTTCAACTCCTTCAAATCAATCCCATCATCAGGAAATGTTTTCTTTTGAATTTCATGCCACCTTCTATTTTGGTTAATTTGTATTATAAAGTGTCTTGTCACTTCTTGTATTCACAAACTGATCAACAGAAAATGCTTTTGGCACGGCGTGAGCTGTAACAATGTTTATGTATTATTCAATGGAGGAATGCACAGGTAAATCATCATTCGTAGGATGTCTTGAGAGGTAATCAGCCAGATTGCTGTATTTTCCAGGTTTGTGAACAATTTTGTAATTATAGTCCTGTAGACGTAGACCCCATCGTTCAATCCGTGCCGGCATTTTAGCTCTGGGATTTCCAAAAATTGTAAAGAGGGCTTGATGATCTGTGACAATAGTGAAGTGAGCGCCATAGAGAAATAAGTGAAAGTGTTCACATCCCAGACGACTGCCAAGCTTTCTTTTTCAGGTTGCGAATACTTTCTTTCAGTGCTTGTTAACCTTTTACTTGCATAAGAAATGATGTGGGGACTTTGATTGTCATCCTTGTATTGTGCTAAAATAGCACCCAGTTTAACGGGACTGGCGTCCACAATCAGTTCGGTTCGAAGAGCTGGATCAAAATAGGCCATGGTGGTTGTTGAGCAGAGTTCGTTTTTAATTGTTTAAAAAGAGGCCTGACAGTTTTGGGACCATTGAAAAACACAATTGTGTTTCGTAAGTTCCCTTAACCCCTTAGTGACAGAGCCAATTTGGTACTTAATGACCGAGCCAATTTTTGCAATTCTGACCACTGTCACTTTATGAGGTTATAACTCTGGAACGCTTCAACGGATCCTGCTGATTCTGAGATTGTTTTTTCGTGACATATTGTACTTCATGTTAGTGGTAACATTTCTTCGATATTACTTGCGATTATTTATGAAAAAAACGGAAATATGGTGAAAATTTTTAAAATTTTGCAATTTTCAAACTTTGTATTTTTATGCCCTTAAATCAGAGATATGTCACAAAAAATAGTTAATAAATAACATTTACCACATGTCTACTTTACATCAGCACAATTTTGGAAACAAAATTTTTTTTTTGTTAGGGAGTTATAAGGGTTAAAAGTTGACCAGCAATTTCTCATTTTTACAACACCTTTTTTTTTTTAGGGACCACATCACATTTGAAGTCATTTTGAGGGGTCTATATGATAGAAAATAACAAAGTGTGACACCATTCTAAAAACTACACCCCTCAAGGTTCTCAAAACCACATTTAAGAAGTTTATTAACCCTTTACGTGCTTCACAGGAACTGAAACGATGTGGAAGGAAAAAATGAACATTTAACTTTTTTTGCAAACATTTTAATTCAGAACCATTTTTTTTTATTTTCACAAGTGTAAAAACAGAAATGTAACCATAAATTTTGTTATGCAATTTCTCCTGAATACGCCAATACCCCATATGTGGGGGTAAACCACTGTTTGGGTGCACCGCAGAACTTGGAAGTGAAGGAGCGCCGTTTGACGTTTTCAATGCAGAATTGGCTGGAATTGAGATTGGACGCCATGTCGCGTTTGGAGACCCCTGATGTGCCTAAACAGTGGAAACCCCCCACAAGTGACACCATTTTGGAAACTAGACCCCTTAAGGAACTTATCTAGATGTGTGGTGAGCACTTTGAACCCCCATGTGCTTCACAGAAGTTTATAACGTTGAGCCGTCAAAATAAAAATAAAAAATCGCATTTTTTCTACAAAAATGATCTTTTTGCCCCCAAATTTTTATTTTCACAAGGGTAACAGGTGAAATTAGACCACAAAAGTGGTAGTGCAATTTCTCCTGAGTACATCGATACCCAATATGTGGGGGTAAACCACTGTTTGGGCGCACCGCAGAGCTTGGAAGAGAAGGAGTGCCGTTTTACATTTTCAATGTAGAATTGTCTGGAATTGAGATTGGACACCATGTCGCGTTTGGAGAGCCCCTGATGTGCCTAAACAGTGGAAACCGCCCACAAGTGACACCATTTCGGAAAGTAGACCCCCCATGGAACTTATCTAGATGTGTGGTGAGAACTTTGCATGCCCAAGTGCTTCACAGAAGTTTTCCACAAAAAAGATATTGTAGCCCCCAAGTTTTTATTTTCACAAGGGTAACAGGAGAAATTGGACCGCAAACGTTGTTGTCCAATTTATTCCGAGTACACTGATGTGCCATATGAGGGAGTAAACCACTGTTTGGGCGCACGGCAGAGCTCGGAAGGGAAGGAGCGCTGTTTTGGAATGCAGACTTAGATAGAATGGTCTGTGGGCGTTATGTTGCATTTGCAGAGCCCCTGATGTACCTAAACAGTAGTAACTCCCCACAAGTGACCCCATTTTGGAAACTAGACCCCCCAAGGAACTTATCTAGATGTGTGGTGATAACTTTGAATGCCCAGGTGCTTCACAAAAGTTTAGAATTCAGAGTCGTGAAAATAAAAAAATATTTTTTTTTCCACAAAAAAGATTTTGTAGCCCCCAAGTTTTAATTTTCACAAGGGTAACAGGAGAAATTGGACCCCAAAAGTTGTTGTCCAATTTATCCCGAGTACGCTGATGCCCCATATGTGGGGGTAACCCACTGTTTGGGCGCACGGCAGAGCTCAGAAGGGAGGGAGCACCATTTGACTTTTTGAGCGCAAAATTGGCTGTCGTGTTTGGAGACCCCCTGATATAACTAAACAGTGGAAACCCCCCAATTCTACCTCCAACCCTAACCCCAACACACCCCTAACCCTAATCCCAACCCAATCCATAATCCTAATCACTAACCCTAACGATAATCACAACCCTTACCCCAAAACAACCCTAATGTCAACCCTAACCATAACCCTAATCAAAACCCTAAATCCAACACACCCCTAATCCTAATCTCAACCCTAACCTCAAACCTAACCCTAATCCCAATACACCCCTAATCACAACCCTAACCTTAACCCTAATCCCAAACCTAACCCTAATCCCAAGCGTAACCCTAATGCCAACCCTAACCCTAATACCAACTCTAATCCAAACCCTAACCCCAAATCTAACCCTAACTTTAGCCCCAACCCTAGCCCTAACTTTAGCCCCAACCCTAACCCTAAGGCTACTTTCACACTTGCGTCGTTTGGCATCCGTCGCAATCCGTCGTTTTGGACAAAAAACGGATCCTCCAAATGTGCCCGCAGGATGCGTTTTTTTGCCCATAGACTTGTATTGCCGACGGATCGTGACGGATGGCCACGCATCGCGTCCGTTGTGCACTGGATCAGTTTTGTTTTGGTGGAGCGTCGGCACAAAAAACGTTCAATGTAACGTTTTTTTGTACGTCGCGTCCGCCATTTCTGACGCGCATTTGTGGCCGTAACTCCGCCCCCTCCTCCCCAGGACATAGATTGGGGAGCGGATGCGTTGAAAAACTACATCCGCTGCCCACGTTGTGCAGTTTTCACAACGTGCATCGGTATGTCAGGCCGACGCATTGCGACGGCCCCGTACCGACGTAAGTGTGAAAGAACCCTAACCCTGAATTTAGCCCCAACCCTAACCCTAGCCCTAACCCTAGCCCTAACTCTAGGCCTAACCCTACCTCTAACCCTAGCCCTAACCCTAGCCCTAGCCCTAACCCTATCCCTAGCCCTAACCCTAACCCTAATTTTAGCCCCAACTGCTCTTCTCCTGTCAGCCGGCAGATGGCGATAGATGGCGGGCGCACTGCGCATGCGCCCGCCATTTTCTTTTGCCCAGAAGATGCCGGCGGCCAAGAGGAGCAGCAGGAGGACCCAGGGACACCGGTAAGTATAATAGGGTCCCCGAATCCCCCTATTTCTCTGTCCTCTGATGTGCGATCACATCAGAGGACAGAGAATTACACATTGATTTTTTTTTTTTTTTTGCGGTCGCCAGTAAACAGTTAATTACCGGCGATCACAAAACAGGGGTCTGTAAAACCGACCCCGATCATGTTCTTTGGGGTCTCGGCTACCCCCGGCAGCCGAGCCCCCAAAGATTCTCCTGGTGCCGGCCGGCGGGCGCACTGCGCATGCGCCCGCCATTTTGAAGATAGCGGCGCCCACCGGGAGCCACGAGGAGCACCGGGGGAGATAGGTGAGTATCGGGGGGCTACCTGGGACCCCTTTTCTCTGTCCTCTGGTGTGCGATCACATTGGAGGACAGAGAAATGAAAAAGAGATCGCGTTTTTTGTTTTTTTTGCGATCGCCGGTAAACGGTTAATTACCGGCGATCGCAAATGCGGGGTCGGTTAAAAACCCCCCAAATCATGTTCTCTGGGGTCTCGGCTACCCCCGGCAGCCGAGACCCTGGAGAAAATCCGACTCTGGGGGGCGCTATTCACTTTTTCCAGAGCGCCGTTAATTAACAGCGCTGTGCTTTAAGTACCCTTAGCGGCCGCCGTTAAAAGGCGTATCGGCGGTCGCTAAGGGGTTAATGGAGTGCTGATTGTCGAAAAATTTGGAATGTATCTAGCACAGTAGCTTGCCATACCAAGAAAAGAGCACACTTCACTGGCATCCTGTGGAATTGAAGCTGCTCTGATGGATTCCACCTTCTTGGGATCAGGTCGTACTCCTTCCGCCGAGAAAATGTGACCATAGAACTCCAATGAATTTTTATCAAATTCGCATCTTTCTTTGTATAGAGTAGTCCAGCAGAAAGCAGACATTCAAAGATAGCATATAGAGCACGATTATGTTCAGCTTGAGTTTTCCCAAAAACCAGTATGTCATCACTGTAATTAAAGGAATTTGGAATATGTTGAATGACGCTCCTTATCGTATCTTGAAAAATTTAATTTCCGCTGCTGAGCAGACCCCAAAAGTCAATCTTTTGTATCTTCTGAGACCCACATGGGTGGAAAATGTTGTTAAGTATCTGGATCTGGGCTCAATTCTAATTGATGATAGCCCTTATTGAGGTCAAGCTTTGAAAAAACGGTTGCTCCATTTAATAAATTAATAATGTCATCAATTTTGGGTGAGATGTGTCTTTCCCTTTGAATAGCAGTGTTGGGCAGGCGCATGTCAACACACAGTCTCACCTGCTCTGGAGTCTTTGGTTTTGGAACTACCACAAGTGGAGAGACCCACGGAGTCGGACCAGAAACAGTTTCAATGACATCATCATCCATGAGTAATTGGATTTCCTTTTCTACCTTCTTTCTCAATTCAAATGGAGTACGTCTGTGAGCCTGGGCTACTGGATGAACACTGTCATCCACATGAAGATGCACTTGAGAGTCATTTAATTTTCCCAATCCACTAAATGAGGGAAAACTATTCACCATGGCTTGTACATCCAGGTCCGCAGGGTCGGTTATGGTATGAACAATCTGGATGAGTCCTAGCTTCAAGGCAGTGTGATAGCTGAGAAGACAGCCTCACGATCCTTGTATTGTGTGAAAAGTGGTTTCTGCCTATTTTCTTTATAGCTAAGTTCAGCATCAAATTGTCCCATTGTAACTAGAGGTGTTTTAGATCCATATGGGAAGATTTTAGAATGCACTTGCTGTAAGACTGGCTTTGTTTTCAATTGTTCATAAGCATTGCTGTCTATGATATCCACCGAAGCTCCTGTATCTATTGTAAAGGTGATATCAGTGTTGCAGATGGTGAGTGTAATACATGGAGACTGCACTGAGCCAGTGCCAGAAGTCGTGAACACATAGTTCTCAGCCACAGACATTTCTTCTATATCTTGATTTACCATTTTTATATTTGCAGGCTTTGTAATTGGCAGAGGAGACTTGCTGGGCGCCGATTTGCAGACTACTGCAAAATGGTTCCCTTTTCCACATTTACTGCAAGATTGTCCTATAGCTGAACATTTGTTCATGTGGTGAGGGAAATCTTGTCCACATCTATACCATTTCTTCTGTTGCGGGGCTTGCTTGCCTTGTGCACTTTTATGTTTGAGATTATGCACATGTAAATTATCCCCATTCTGTGCTGTATATGTCATAGACTCCTGTGCCCGCGCAATGCAGGAACACGGCTCTCTTTCTTTTCTCCTCTTTTATGTCCTTTGCTTCCAGGAAGTTCTCAAACCGGTTTAGCCATTTTCTCCAATTAAGAGAGAGATTAGTAACATCAGTCATATCAAACTGGGGGAACGTGTGCAAGTATTCAGCCATGATAGTCTCTCAGTGGCACTGGCGTGTGAAGCGGTAAAGCAGGGGTCAGTACTCACAGCAGCAGGTGATTGAATCCCATCCTTGTCGCCAGCTGTAATGTCCACACGGTGCCAGGAATTTAAGAGAGTAAACTTTAACTGTAGTTTATTCGTCTCCTCTTTTCCTCCAGCACACAACATCACATTCACATAACACTTTCTCCTCAGGCTAGAACTGAAACTGAAAATAAACTCCCACCCTCACTTTCTTAAAGAGACAGATCTAATCATACATTACACCAACCACAAGCGGTAGTAATGGCCATCACTACGACAGCTTTTAAAAAAGGGCTGGATGATTTTGTCGATACACATAACATTGTGGGTTATAGTTAAATTAGTGACAATGTACAATTGGCGGAGAAAGGTTGAACTTGATGGACCGTGGTCTTTTTTCAACCTGTGTAGCTATTTGTCATGTAGTAGTGCTTATTGTCCAGACCTTAGGTCTACTTCAGGCACACACCGGGACCTATCTGATGTTCTGACAGGAAACTTTCTGTCCCTTCACCTTAACCCCTCCCATTCTGGCCTAGTCCCAATAATTAACTCTAACCCTCCCTACTGGCAGGACACAATACCAACACTATTAATGCATGTCACAGTTAACGTTAAAAAACACACATGTTCTTCAAGGCAGTATGTTCATCTCCTGACAACGTAACAACAGTTTTTTTAGGAATAGATTTATTTTTCTCTACATAGCTAGGAAATAAATAATTGAGGATTACCTTGCTCCAGGCCTTAATGTAGTCGATGCTACCAACAGTCAATGTCACGAGAAAGACCTTTCTTGACGCAAAAGAAATCGAGCCCAGGTCGGCACAGGCAATTAGTTCAAAGCGGAAGTCAAGAAGGTGGTCAGGACAGGCAAAAAGCAATTAGGGTCTGGATACAAGCTAAGTCTGTAATGAATGGCACACTTTCAAAGTAATACAGTAGCCCTAACAGGAGCTACGAGAAACTCAGGTGGGGAGGGTTCTCCAAAAATCCTGCTACCAAAGCATGTTTGATGGGAAAGATGCCCATGAAGATATGAGAAACATCAATTGAACCTAAAGATTTTGATGGGGACTTCCAACTGATATCAGGGTTAGAAGGATCTATTGGTTGAATCTAAATTCTTCATCTTGTTGCTATAGTTGTTTTAGGAGGTGTCTATTATCCTCTTTTTCAGTAACAAGACCAAGACATGCATGCTTGGTCAAGCTGAGTGTGCAAGAGTGCATGATTTGGGATGGGTGTGGGTTTGAAGAATAACTTTTGGCCATCAGCTATATAAATTAGATGGGAGGATAAAGTGCAACATAGAAAAATATTGGTGTTAACTGCAGAATTTCCAGTTCTGAGTGAAATAAGGCTTTAAGTTTCTTTGGATTGTGATAACAGAGTGCCGCAAGAGCAATTTTATTATTTCAGATAACTTCTAATCACTATGAATAATATAAAAAGCTGATGCATGTAAGATGTTCTTATTTCTTGTTTTGTTTTTTATTATTATTTCATAATCATCTTCGCACAAATCCTACAACAGCCAGGATCCACAAAAGCTTTCATCTATAATCTTGTTTAGTTTCAATAAATTTAGCTTTTTCTTTTAACATTGACAGCAGCTTTGATAGCAGATTTTAATTACTCTGACCAGAAGAGTGAGCCTGGAGGTGTGCCATTTGCACACAGATTGCCGCTCATCTTTTTATTTTAATGTATGGGTTAATTCTTTTTTTTATTGACAGATCAATGCCAAATATGTGTATATTTGATTTTCTTATTGTTTTATTTTTAATGAGGCGAAAGGGGGATGATTTGAACTTTTATATTTGTTTATTTTTTTAATATTTTCACCGGGCTATGACAACGATAGAGGTCTGCTGGAGACCTCTGGTTGTCATGTCGACCCATCGGTGACCCGCAATCACGTGACGGGGTAACCAATGGGCGAGCTTTCCGACACTCTTCCATTAAGCGCGAGTTAAATGCCGCTGTCAGATTGAAAGTGGCATTTAACAGGTTAACAGCAGCAGGTGGATCGAGATTCCACCTGCAGCTATTAGAGGCACATGTTAGCTGTTCAAAACAGCTGACATGTGCTGGGAAAGATGTGGGCTTAGCGCCGGAGCCCACATCAAAGGGAGGGATTCTGACATGGGTGTATTATTACATCCAACGTCAGAAAGGGGTTTAATGTACAGTCATGGCCAAAAATATTGACACCCCTGCAATTCTGTCAGATAATACTCATTTTCTTCCTGAAAATGATTGCAAACACAAATTATTTGGTATTATTATCTTCATTTAATTTGTCTTAAATGAAAAAACACAAAAGAGAATGAAGCAAAAAGCAAAACATTGATCATTTCACACAAAACTCCAAAAATAGGCCAGACAAAAGTATTGGCACCCTCAGCCTAATACTTCGTTGCACAAACTTTAGCCAAAATAACTGCGACCAACCGCTTCCAGTAACCATCAATGAGTTTCTTACAATGCTCTGCTGGAATTTTAGACCATTCTATCTTGGGCAAACTGCTCCAGGTCCCTGATATTTGAAGGGTGCCTTCTCCAAACTGCCATTTTTAGATCTCTCCACAGGTGTTCTATGGGATTCAGGTCTGGACTCATTGCTGGCCATCTTAGAAGCCTCCAGTGCTTTCTTTCAAACCATTTTCTAGTGCTTTTTGAAGTGTGTTTTGGGTCATTGTCCTGCTGGAAGACCCATGACCTCTGAGGGAGACCCAGCTTTCTCACACTGGGCCCTACATTATGCTGCAAAATTTGTTGGTAGTCTTCAGACTTCATAATTCCATGCACACGGTCAAGCAGTCCAGTGCCAGAGGCAGCAAAGCAACCCCAAAACATCAGGGAACCTCCGCCATGTTTGACTGTAGGGATCGTGTTCTTTTCTTTGAATGCCTCTTTCTTTTCTCCTGTAAACTCTACGTTGATGCCTTTGCCCAAAAGACTCTACTTTTGTCTCATCTGACCAGAAAACATTCTTCCAAAACGTTTTAGGCTTTTTCAGGTAAGTTTTGGAAAACTCCAGCCGGGCTTTTTTTATGTCTCGGGATAAGAAGTGGAGTCTTCCTGGGTCTCCTACCATACAGTCCCTTTTCATTCAGACGCCGACAGATAGTATGGGTTGACACTGTTGTACCCTCAGACCGCAGGGCAGCTTGAACTTGTTTGGATGTTAGTCAAGGTTCTTTATCCATCATCCCCACAATCTTGCGTTGAAATCTCTTGTCAATTTTTATTTTCCGTCCACATGTAGGGAGGTTAGCCACAGTGCCATGGGCCTTAAACTTCTTGATGACACTGTGCACGGTAGACACAGGAACATTCATGTCTTTGGAGATGGACTTGTAGCCTTGAGATTGCTCATGCTTCCTCACAATTTGGTTTCTCAAGTCCTCAGACAGTTCTTTGGTCTTCTTTCTTTTCTCCATGCTCAATGTGGTACAAACAAGGACACAGGACAGCGGTTGAGTCAACTTTAATCCATGCCAACTGGCTGCAAGTGTGATTTAGTTATTGCCAACACCTGTTAGGTGCCACAGGTAAGTTACAGGTGCCGTTAATTACACAAATTAGAGAAGCATCACATGATTTTTCGAACAGTGCCAATACTTTTGTCCACCCCCTTTTTTTGTTTGGTGTGGAGTTATATCCAATTTGGCTTTAGGACAATTCTTTTTGTGTTTTTTCATTTAAGACAAATTAAATGAAGATAATAAAGAATTTGTGTTTGCAATCATTTTCAGGAAGAAACTGAGTATTATCTGACAGAATTGCAGGGGTGTCAATACTTTTGGCCATGACTGTATATATCGATGGCCCACAATTATAATATGAAGACATCAGCTGCATTCACTGTGAACTGTAAAATGATAATTTCAGTCAAAATAATCCGTGCAAATTTCTCTAACTTCAAAAAAGGAATCACAGACTCATCAATTTTTTTGACTGTCCAGGAGATTCTGGACTTTTGACATCCCAATTTTTTTTTACTCCTGACAGTCTCAGATGAGACCCATATCAAAATGCTAATTGCCTACTTTCCATCTAGCCAAAGAATATCCCTGGAGATCTTGATTATCGCTATGATCTCCTTCCTCTTGTACCCTGAGAAATTACACGTAGCGGTGGAGTATGTTGTTGAGAATGGCCAAAAATGTAAAATTCATTTTGCAATAGGTTGGTGGTAATACCTCCTGAAAAGGGAATTTGTCATGTAACAAATGCATAAATTAGAATGAACAGATCTGTTAGATTTTAACTTCAAGTTGCGGCCCTTTTTCATTTTTGCGTTTTCGTTTTTCGCTCCCCTCCTTCCCTGAGCCATAACTTTTTTATTTTTCCGTCAATATGGTCATGTGAGGGCTTATTTTTTGCGGGACAAGTTGTACTTTTGAAAGACACCATTGGTTTTACCATGTCTTTTACTAGAAAACGGGAAAAAAATTCCGAGTGTGGTGAAATTGCAAAAAAAGTGCAATCCCACACTTGTTTTTTGTTTGGCTTTTTTGCTAGGTTCACTAAATGCTAAAACTAACCTGCCACTATGATTATCTAGGTCAGTATGAGTTCATAGACACCTAACATGACTAGGTTATTTTTTATCTAAGTGGTGAAAAAAAATTCCAAACTTTGCTAAAAAAAAAAAAAAAAAGTGCCATTTTCCGATACCCATAGCGTCTCCATTTTTCGTGATCTGGGGTCGGGTGAGGGCTTATTTTTTGCGTGCCGAGCTGATGTTTTTAATGATACCATTTTTGCGCAGATAAGTTCTTTTGCTCGCCCGTTATTGCATTTTAATGCAATGTCGCGGTGACCAAAAAACGTAATTCTGGCGTTTCGGATTTTTTTCTCGCTATGCCGTTTAGCGATCAGGTTAATGCTTTTTTTTAATTGATAGATCGGGCGATTCTGAACACGGCGATACCAAATACGTGTAGGTTTGTTTTTTTTTTTAATTGTTTTTTTTAGGATGGGGCGAAAGGGGGGTGATTTAAACTTTTATATTTTTTATATTTTTTTCATATTTTTAAAAACATTTTTTTTTTACTTGTGCCATGCTTCAATAGCCTCCATGGGAGGCTAGAAGCTGGCATAGCCTGATCGGCTCTGCTACATAGCAGCGATCATCAGATCGCTGCTATGTAGCAGAAATGCAGGTGTGCTGTGAGCGCCGACCACAGGGGGGCGCTCACAGCAGACCTGCATCAGTAACCATAGAGGTCTCAAGGACCTCTATGGTTACCTTCCTGATGCATCGCCGACCCCCGATCATGTGACGGGGGTCGGCGATGACGTCATATCCGGCCGCCCGGCTGGATGCGGTAGTTAAATGCCGCTGTCTGTGTTTGACAGCGGCATTTAACAGGTTAATAGCGGCGGGTGAATAGCGATTTCACCCGCCGCTATTGCGCGCACATGTCAGCTGTACAAAACAGCTGACATGTCGCGACTTTGATGTGGGCTCACCGCCGGAGCCCACATCAAAGGGGGAGACACGATTTGAGCAGTACATGTACTGCTCATGTCATGAAGGGGTTAAGATTATCGAATCTGATAGGACCATTCTGTGTGTTGTCCCTATGCTTGTATGCCCCAACACAATAATTCCACACCTTGCAAATGGTTCAAGTCTTTTCCATCCGTCAACCACTGCCAGCTTAACCTCCTTCATCTCCCATGTTAACATTTTCTGGCATGACTTTCTTTCCTACTATATTCACATTTTTAGGGGCATTGCATGATAGCCATCCATAAACTAAATGGCTGATAGAACAGATTATTGATACTGGACATTTCTTTTTTGGGACAAATGGTTTTTAAACTTGCAACACAGGCATTCCAGTTAACCCATAGCTGGTCTTAGCACTTAGCACCTATTCTTTAATCCTTTAGTGGTTCAATTTCGTACTTAATGACCAAGCCAATTTTTACAATTCTGACCACTGTCACTTTATGAGGTTATAACTCTGGAACGCTTCTATGGATCCCACTGATTCTGAGACACTGATTTTTCATGACATATTGTACTTCATGTTAGTGGTAAAACTTATTCAATATAACTTGCGTTTAGTTATGAAAAAAAAATAAATTTGGCAAAAATTTTGAAAATTTTGTAATTTTCAAACTTAATTTTTGTAACCTTAAATCAGAGAGTAGTATCAAACAAAATAGTTAATAAATAACATTTCCCATATGTCAACTTTACATCAGAACAATTTTGGAAACTTTTTCTTTTTGTTAGGACATTATAAGGGTTAAAAGTTGACCAGCGTTTTCTCATTTTTCCAACAAAATTTACAAAACCATTTTTTTCGGACCACATTACATTTGGGGGTCAATGTGACAGAAAATACCCAAAAGTGACACCATTTTAAAAACAGCACCCCTCAAAGTGTGCAAAACCACATTCAAGAAGTTTATTAACCCTTCAGGTGATTCACAACAACTAAAGAAATGTGGAAGGAAAAAGTTAACATTTTACCTTTTTTTTTTTTTTTTACAAAAAGTACTTTAGATCCAAACTTTGTTTTACTATCTCAAGGGTGACAGGAGAAAATTGACCACATAATGTGTTGTGCAATTTCATCTGAGTACACCAATACCTCGTATTAGGGGTGAAAGCCACTGTTTGGGTGCATGGCAGGGCTCAGAAGGGAGGGAGCACCACTTGAATTTTTTGAACGCAAAATTGGCTGAAATCAATGGTGGGCGCCATGTCACATTTGCCAATTCTAACTCCAACCCTAAGAGCCCTAACCCATCCCATTTGGAAAAAAATATATTTTATTTTATTATTTTTACCTAAGGGGGTGATAAAAGGGGCTTTGATTTATTATTTTTATTTTGAACACTGATAGGGTCTATCACAGTGATCAAAATGAACAAAGAGGAAAAATCTCCTATTGTTCCCAGGTTCTGGCCGGCAGATCTTGGCGAGCACACTGAGCATACGCCTGCAGTTTTCTTCCCGGAAGAAGACGTCGAGGGCCGGGGGACAGAGCCGGGAGGTCCAGGGGCACTGGAGGTACCGTGGGGGGGGTCGGGGGACCCCATTTCTCTCTCCTGGATCATAGAGAAATAAATGGGAAATCTGACTTTTTTTTGTGGTCCCCGTTATTCGTTGAATAACAGCGATCACAACACTGGGGCGGTAAAAACCGACCCAAGTGAAGTTCTCTGGGATCTCAGCTACACCCGGTAGCCGAGACCCTGGAGATTTTGCAAAGCTGAGGGGCGCTATATACCTTTATATCATCAGTGCCGTTAAAAAGGCGTATCGGGGGTCGTTAAGGGGTTAAAGCTGTCCCTAACCTTATAACTCTTCGATTGGCTAATAACTATTCCTCTCAATTTTTTCAGTCCATACACGTGCATGCTCTATTCGAGAGGGTGTGCACATGTGTTCAGTGGAGAGAAGAGAGTCATACAACATTCAACTTTGGAAGCGGTTAATCTCTAGAGATTAAAGGATCAAACATGTTGAAACTCAACATATCAGATCTTGACTTCGTCAGCCAACATATGCAGAATGAAAGTCAGCGTAACAACTAATAAGTCTAATGAACCATCTTAACATACTCCTCCGTGGCATGAAAACTACTAACACCAAGCTATTGATGTACCTTTGTGACATCTGTAATGAACTCATTTGACTTCCGATGCATTTTACTGGCATTACTCCAGACCAGGGGTTGACTACTCTTCTCACATAGGGTTTGAGCTCACCGATATGCAAAATTCCCACCTTACAGTGAATAATCTATTTCATCTTCCCAAAAGTATTCTTAAACAATGCAACTGACAGCATCGCGTAACCTTACTGCTCAATATTCACAGCTTTTAGAAAGACAATACTCATTTGTCAGATTCATCATTACCTGATCTTTAAATCATCAACTCTTTGTAGCACAACGAAAAAATGTGACAAGGAAACAATTGCATTTAAGCTGTTGACAGTTATGTACAGATGACTACATTAGGTAATGTACTTAGTTATGGCTTATTCCTAGAAAAGAGACATTAGTTTGAAAAATTAATTATCTAAAATGTGCTTCAGTCATAATTTGTTGGCATGATGACTGGATTGGACAGTAGAGTTGCACACTGAAAAAGGTCTGGTCGAATCTTCACCACACGGAGTATCGTAGAGACTTCTCCCCATTACATGGTGTCTCAAAGTAGCTGACACTTAAAGGGACTAGTGTTAGCACCCCAAAGTATAGTATGCTGTAAACTTTTTCCATCAGAAATCTGAAGTATACGTGCCAAAGACAGAACTTCCCGTCAGACTTTTTCAGTCAGCATGGACAAGAGCCTTATAATTGGACCAACAAGATATTTCTTTCATCTCCAACTAATTTAGCTCGTCAGAGTTTTAGTCTGCAACCTGTGGAACTCCAACTGTTGCAAAAGTACCTTTTCCACTGCCAACAGCCTTTAGTCCAGCAGATGCAGAAGCATCGAGTATCTGTCCAGCGTAATGGGGGGAGTACACGCACCCTGAGAAGAATCTGCTATTGTTCATGTGGTGGAGGATACAATTTACAAATGAATTTGAATGGAAAAAAAATTGTTACTCAGCACCTCAACCAGTCTCTCAGGATGGGACCAGTTTAAAACATAAAAAGTCACAAAAGGTCTTCTTTACTGTGTTAACTGTTGTGGAGACAAGTGGATCAGCAGGTGCACTAGTCTGCTGACTCAAGACTGCATGGACCAGGGATCATCCCACTGAACGCCTGCTCTTTTAACGGTGGGCATAATTACTCAAACAACAAAGGGTAAGGGCAAAATAGTGTGGCAATACTTTATTGAACCATGAACAGACAATTACAACAGTCCCAGCAAAATACCCAAGATGGATCAAAATTGCAGTTACACCTGCTGACTCGCAGGGGTTAAAACAGTTGCGACTTCCAGGGCCAACTACCCCCACATGTGGCACGCACAGACTGGAGGGAACGACAAGCTTAGGCAGCTGACAGTCTATTGAGGTACAAGGACAGGAGACCGGAGGGTGGCAACCAGACTACTCCGAACATCTCCTCGGAGCCAGGTGACCAGTCGGTCCCAATTATGGCTTTCCCAAAGGTATCCATGGGGCTCTGGTGAACAGTGGGTCCAAATACTGGCTTCCCCAAATGTATCCATGGGTTCAATGATGGTCAGTGGAGCAGATTTGTATTCTTTCTTGTCCCATAAGCTGGTATCCAGTAGAATGTCAAATCTATGCAGCTTGTGATGGAGCTATGATGTCCTGGCTGCTGTCCTGCAGATTGTAGCTGGTTTTGTAAAGAGTCTCTGGTTCTTTTGTTACAGAGGCATATCCACCTTATATAGTTCACAATTGTTGTCCGTCAAGCCATCATCCAGAGGTCAAAATGAAGGTGTGATGAGATTAACTAGCAATGTTTTGAGTATTTAATCAATTTGCAGTTTTCCCCCTCTGTTTTGCAACAGATTATCAAACATCTATTGTTCAATTACCCTATGTTTCTATCAAAGATAGCAGATAATGTGCTTGTAGCAAACAGCAACTCTAGAGTCCCATTCAGGCAAGTATGAACAATAGTCTGTGTTTCTTGACCAACCAAGGAACAAACAAATTCAAAAATCTACATGAAGATAACAGTCTATGCCTCCTGGCTTACTGGAAATAGACATCTGGATAATTAGGATTAAATGATGTGTCGTCACACCTGTGTTTGCATAGGTTTTGCTTACTCCTAGAGATGAGCAATACAATTCAATATGACCCTTACTTTTTTAAATTTGAACAATTTGCAATTCGATTGAAATCACACAAAAAATGCCTGACGTTTGCACCAGCCACAGAGGGTTGACATGAGCAAATTGGTTACCACGCGACCTTCCTCATATTGCCTTCCAGCTATCACATTTGGAGGGACTATCATAGCATGTATAAAAGCTGGGGCAAGGAATGCAGCAGCATTTTTAGGATGATTTAGGATAGTTAAAGTGCAGAGTCCGAGCATACAGGTCAGCATTAGAGATTAAAAAAGAAAGCTCTAAACTATTGGACATATACTCCACAGTTATATGTTGTACAACTGAAGCAGTAATTCAATTGATAGGGAATGGATAGACTCCACATTATCGATCAGTAATATGGTGTATTTGGCATCTGTTCTGCTGCATTTAAATTACATTTATTTTTTTTCCATTCTAATGCACTAAAATGCAGATGCAAGACAGCACAATATTTTTTACAGAAAAGAAAAATCTGAAAAAAAATCAGCGAGTCAGAGACAGCCTGCTTGCTTGATACAAGCAACTATATTAAGTTTTTGCATTCCTTGTGCAATTTTTTTGTTAGAGTAATTGTTTTCTTAAAATACAAAAAAATGCATAAATTCCAGACATTTAACTGCCACTGTCTACCTCACAAAGTGTGCATTTTACAAGTTTTTATATTTGCACATCTGTTTCACCAAAATTTGCATCTGACAAGCCACATCAAGATGCTGTTTTTTTGTACATGTACCCACACAGTGTTTCTTACAATGTGATTCTTAGGAGAGAAGTAGTATTTTGTTAAAAAAAAAAAAACGAAGGAAAAAAAAAATGGACATTTAACCCTCGTCACATACAACTGATCTGACAGGCGCTTCTCTTTTACTTTCATTTCTCCTTCCTCACCAGATTGTGAGGAAACCCCCTCCCTCCAGGTAGTCTCCTGTCTCTTGAAGGTCTGTGAAACCTGATATCACAGTTGGATTTCAGAGCTTCAGGGGAGAGGATATAGCTGCACAGATCTCTCAGGCTCATTGTATGTGAATACGTCACATTCAGTAAGGTTGGTATTTTATGTTTTTATTCATCACAATAGTTTATTTAGCTTGTTTTATGAATGTATAGCACAAAATGTGAGGATATTTCATAGAAATAAGGGAGATTTTATAAAAGAAAGTGTGCTGCTCAGGCATATATAGAAGTTCCCTAACATATTCCTTCTCTTGCTTCAGATTATCTGCGGAAATGGAGAGGAAAATGTACAATTTATCCAAACAACTTGATGTTGAGGAAGTAACAAACATGCTGTTAGATGATAGAGACCTCACACTGAATGAGGATTTAGGAGAGGAAAGTGGTTTACAAGTTGTGATCTGATTGATTATCTGAAAATTCAGAAGCTGTCATATGTGGGAACTGTAAGAAAAAACAAAAGGGAATTGCCGCCACAGTTTGTAAGTGTGAAAGAGAGACAACAGTACAGCAGTATGTTTGCATTCCATAATGGAAAGGCTTTAGTTTCCTATGTACCACATGCCAAAAAAATCGTACTTCTTCTATCAACACTTCATGATGATGCTGCCATCGATCCTGGGACTGGGGCAGAAAAAACCCCGGAGATAATTACATTTTACAATGCCACCAAAGGGGGTGTGGATACAGCAGATCAGATGTGCTCCACTTTCAACGTCAGCAGAAACATCAAACGCTGGCCAATGGTCATATTTTTTGCTATGTTGAATTTGGGTGGTATAAATTCACAAGTAATTTATCTTGAAAACAAGCTTGAACCACTCCGTAGACGATTGTATCTGAAAAAATTGGCCCATGAACTAGTACTTGGAGAGCTACGCAGGAGAAGCGTGAAAACAATCGGTATCCCCTCTCGCCTTCAAGTTCAGCTCAAAAGGTTCCGCCCAGAAGATGATGGTGAAAAGTCACCATCTGCACCACCTCACAAAAGAAGGAGATGCACCACCTGCCAAACGGAAAGCGGAACCAGAAGGCTTTCAAATTATGAATGTCTCAAATGTCATAAAGCAATTTGCCTGACTCATGCAAAAATGGTGTGTAATTCTTGCTATTTGCTCTGCAAGTGTGACTTTTCTGGGGAAACCTCAACATCTACTTCTGATTGAATATGTTTTTAATAGTACTTAAGGTACCTTAAAATTAAGTTTGTGTTCAAAAATTTTCTTTGTACATTTTTTTGAGAGAGTCGAACTGGGGACTATTTGGCGGGAGTTTTGAAAAGTTTGTATTTCATAGTTATTAGTTTTATGTTAAATGTTTTTTTTTGCAACTGATTATGTGTAGTCTCTTTTATTACATCCCTATGAAGGTCACTGATCACTTTTAGAGCACTGAAATTGCAAACATTAGATATTATAGGTATTTTTCCAGCAGGCGCCTGACAGGCACATTGTATGTGAACTCGTTAGTCCGAATATTGTATGTGACGGAGGGTTAACTGTGCTGGTCTATTTTTGCATATCTATTTTACTAATCCAATTTGACAACCATAAATGTCACAGCTATACTGCAGCCTCCAGCAAGTGTATTAGTGCCGAGGAAACAGAGGGCATTGTGGAATATACGATAAATCACCCTTCTCATTCTCACCAGGATGAAGTTACCCACCGGTTTTAGTCAGTGTTCTACACAACGATTTTCCTGATCACAAGCTACTAAAATACCGTAATTTTTGAATTTTTTTAACTTTAACATTAAAAGTTGGTCAGTCCACTATTAAATGTGCTGCTTACTACCAGGTTACCATCAATTTCTATCGTGAAGTCACTTTGACATTACTACTATTGCATTAAGCAACTTGAAAGGGGTTGGATAAAGTCCTAAGACACCTCAGAGTGTTAAGGTACCTTCACACTGGACGATATCGCTAGCTATCCATGACGTTGCAGCGTCCTGGCTAGCGATATCGTTCAGTTTGACACGCAGCAGCGATCAGGATCCTGCTGTGATGTCGTTGGTCGCTGCAGAAAGTCCAGCACTTTATTTCGTCGCTGGACTCCCTGCAGACATCGCTGAATCAGCATGTGTGACGCCGATTCAGCGATGTCTTCACTGGTAACCAGGGTAAACATCGGGTTACTAAGCGCAGGGCCACACTTAGTAACCCGATGTTTACCCAGGTTACCATCGTAAAAGTAAAAAAAAAAAACACTACATACTTACCTTCGCTGTCTGTCCCCGGCGCTCTGCTTCTCTGCACTGGCTGTGAGCGCCGGCCAGCCGGAAAGCACAGCGGTGACGTCACTGCTCTGCTTTCCGGCCACTGTGCTCTCCAGCGACCAAACAGCGACGCTGCAGCGATCGACATAGTTGTCAGTATCGCTGCAGCGTCGCTTAAGTTACCTTCACACTCAGCGACGCTGCAGCGATACCGACAACGATGTCGATCGCTGCAGTGTCGCTGTTTGGTCGCTGGAGAGCTGTCACACAGACCGCTCTCCAGCGACCAACGATGCCGGTAACCAGGGTAAACATCGGGTTACTATGCGCAGGGCCGCGCTTAGTAACCCGATGTTTACCCTGGTTACCAGCGTAAAAGTAAAAAAAACAAACACTACATACTTACCTTCCGCTGTCTGTCCCCGGCGCTGTGCTTTCCTGCACTGACTGAGCACAGCGGCCGGAAAGCAGAGCGGTGACGTCACCGCTGTGCTTTCCGGCTGGCCGGCGCTGACAGCCAGTGCAGAGAAGCACAGCGCCGGGGACAGAGAGCGGAAGGTAAGTATGTAATGTTTTTTTTTTACTTTTACGCTGGTAACCAGGGTAAACATCGGGTTACTAAGCAAGATATAGATTCAGCAAAGTGAGGCCCGACTTTCTTAACAGAGCGAGGACAGAAAAGGTAACTTTGCGGTCTACACAAAACCCTAAAGAAAACCACGCAAAGGGGGCAAAAAGACCCTCCGTACCGAACTAACGGCACGGAGGTACACCCTTTGCGTCCCAGAGCTTCCAGCAAAAAATTAGACAAGCTGGACAGAAAAAAATAGCAAACAAATAGCAAAGAAGAACTTAGCTATGCAGAGCAGCAGGCCACAGAAATGATCCAGGGAAAAGCAAGTCCAACACTGGAACATTGACAGGAAGCCAGGATCAAAGCATTAGGTGGAGTTAAGTAGAGAAGCACCTAACGACCTCACCAGATCACCTGAGGGAGGAAACTCAGAAGCCGCAGTACCACTTCCCTCCACCAACAGAAGCTCACAGAGAGAATCAGCCGAAGTACCACTTGTGACCACAGGAGGGAGCTCTGCCACAGAATTCACAACAGTAACCCAATGTTTACCCTGGTTACCAGTGAAGGCATCGCTGAATCGGCGTCACACACGCCGATTCAGCGATGTCTGCAGGGAGTCCAGCGACAAAATAAAGTTCTGGACTTTCTGCAGCGACCAACGACATCACAGCAGGATCCTGATCGCTGCTGCGTGTCAAACTGAACGATATCGCTAGCCAGGATGCTGCAACGTCACGGATCGCTAGCGATATCGTTCAGTGTGAAGGTACCTTTAGTGTGAAGGTACCTTTAAAGATGTCTTTTAAAGGGCAATTCGAGGCTTTGCAGTATAGTAATTTGCGTTGAATCTATTTCCTGTAAGTAGAAGTTTTTGGAAAAGTTCATCGTACCTAATGAATTTGAATTTCAAAAGATTCACTCATCTCTACTCCCTAAAATATAAAACGTATACACGGGAGTCCGGTTTTACTAAATCATTTTTACTTCTGGAGACTAAATGAAAACTAGATAGCTTGTTGGGTCTTCTTACTTCTAAATGAGGTTTTCACAATTCCAGTAATTATTTGGCATTTCCTCCTAACTTCCATCCACTTTTCCAAATATCTGTCCCAATGATTTGATTCTTTTCATATGTCCAAAATGAGATATAGCCATCATATACAGTAGTTATTTTAGCATCAAGTGAAAAGGCACGTCTTATTTTGGTCAAAGATTCACATATTGGTGAAGAACTAGAAATCTCATGATGAACAATGAAAACAAGGTTTTAAGATTTTCCCTGCCCAGTTTGGTTTTCTGTTTTGACTTGACATCATTACTTCATCACGGAAACACATTTTGAATATCGAGATTTTTATGGGATTGAGATAATTATCAAGGACTAATACCAACATTGTTCATGGACAAAATTGGTAGACCTAGGTCTACTGGTGATGATTTTATGTTCTGGTTAAAGATATAACCTCTTAGAAATCTACCATGCTTGTACAAATGAGAACATACAAAAAAAAAAAAACAACAACTGTCCAACAGAACCATAATCCTGCTTCATGTTTAGTTGACTAAACAAGTATAAAAATTTGGACTATTCCTTATCTCGAAATATTCAATGAATCTTATTTGGCGCAAAGAGTAAACAAGATAAGTGAGATTAGGTCAAGACAATTGGTTTCTTTAAGGGTACCGTCACACTCAGCAACTTTCCAACGATCACGACCAGCGATACGACCTGGCCGTGATTGTTGGAAAGACCTTGTGTGGTCACTGGGGAGCTGTCACACAGACAGCTCTCTCCAGCGACCAACGATCCGGGGAACGACTTCGGCATCATTGAAACTGTCTTCAACGATGCCGAAGTTCCCGGGTAACCAGGGTAAACATCGGATTACTAAGTGCAGGGCCGCGCTTAGTAACCCGATATTTACCCTGGTTACCATTGTAAATGTAAAAAAAACCAAAAACCACTACATACTCACATTCCGGTGTCTGTCGCGTCTCTCGCCTTCATCTTCCCGCACTGACTGTAAAGCAGAGCGGTGACGTCACCGCTGTGCTCTGCTTTACGGCCGGCCGGCGCTGACAGGATGCAGGAGTGCAAGGAAGCAGACGCCGGGAGACGTGACAGGCATCGGAATGTGAGTGTTTTTTTTTTTACATTTACAATGGTAACCAGGGTAAACATCGGGTTACTAAGCGCGGCCCTGCGCTTAGTAACCCGATATTTACCCTGGTTACCAGTGAACACATCGCTGGATCGGCGTCACACACGCCGATCCAGCGATGTCAGCGGGTGATCCAGCGACGAAATAAAGTTCTGGACTTTCAGCGACGACCAGCGATGTCACAGCAGGATCCAGATCGCTGCTGCGTGTCAAACAACGATATCGCTATCCAGGACGCTGCAACGTCACGGATCACTATCGTTATCGCTGTAATGTTGTTCAGTGTGACGGTACCTTAAGACATTTTTCCCTGCAAAACTTCTTAAAAGCTTAAAGAGAAAAGTCAAGTTCTTCTAAAGTTCCCAGTGACCACATCAGACATCCCAAAGCATTGAAACATATGCGTCAAAAGGCGACAACAGTTTTAGACATGGTATTTTTGGATGCTCTTTAAAATGATTCATATATTTCCCTATTATCTGTTACATCACCACGATGAAGACATTTTCCAGGTTATTTCTATTTTTGGGATGTTGTCAGGGTGATGGATGATGCCTTCCCTCTTAACGTCAATTATCAGCAAACAAAAACACAATGGAACAAAATAGAAATTGGAAAACAATGAAGTCACAACTTGTTTTTATTGAGAAGCAAAACAAAAGTACCATCATTTCCCACTACATTTATAGATTTTTGATGCCAGAAACATAAAATTAATTGCAAACAGATTCCGGCCGATTGTGTGTATTACTATTCAAAATGGAGAAAAATATCCTGAATAACACGGCCACTGTTTACATTGAAGAGAGCAGGATACTGATCAAAATACCATAGAATCGGGCCACCATTTAGTTTTTTTTATATTTTCTAACGCATCGGGTATTCTAGAATATGCATGTCCACGTAGTATATTGCACAGCCCACGTAGTATATTGCCCAGACACGTAGTATATTGCCCAGCCACGTAGTATATTGCCCAGCGACGTAGTATATTGCCCAGCCACGTAGTATATTGCCCAGCCACGTAGCATATTGCCCAGCCACGTAGCATATTGCCCAGCCACGTAGTATATTGCCCAGTCACGTAGTATATTGCCCAGCCACATAGTATATTGCCCAGCCACGTAATATATTGCAGTCACGTAGTATATTGCCCAGCCACGTAGTATATTGCCCAGCCACGTAGTATATTGCCCAGTCATGTAGTATATTGCCCAGCCATGTAGTATATTGCCCAGCCATGTAGTATATTGCCCAGCCATGTAGTATATTGCCCAGTCACGTAGTATATTGCCCAGTCACGTAGCATATTGCCCAGCCAAGTAGTATATTGCAGTCACGTAGTATATTGCCCAGCCACGTAGTATATTGCCCAGCCATGTAGTATATTGCCCAGTCACGTAGTATATTGCCCAGCCACGTAGTATATTGCCCAGCCATGTAGTATATTGCCCAGTCACGTAGTATATTGCCCAGTCACGTAGCATATTGCCCAGCCAAGTAGTATATTGCAGTCACGTAGTATATTGCCCAGCCACATAGCATATTGCAGTCACGTAGTATATTCCAGTCACGTAGTATATTGCCCAGCCACGTAGTATATTGCCCAGCCACATAGCATATTGCACAGTCACGTAGTATATTCCAGTCACGTAGTATATTGCCCAGCCACGTAGTATATTGCCCAGCCACGTAGTATATTGCCCAGCCACGTAGTATATTGCCCAGCCACGTAGCATATTGCCCAGCCAAGTAGTATATTGCAGTCACGTAGTATATTGCCCAGTGACGTAGTATATTGCAGTCACGTAGTATATTGCCCAGCCACGTAGTATATTGCAGTCACGTAGTATATTGCCCCGCCACGTAGTATATTGCCCAGTGATGTATATTGCCCAGCCACGTAGTATATTGCCCAACCACGTAGTATATTGCCCAGCCACATAGCATATTGCAGTCACGTAGTATATTCCTGTCACGTAGTATATTGCCCAGCCACGTAGTATATTGCCCAGCCACATAGCATATTGCACAGTCACGTAGTATATTCCAGTCACGTAGTATATTGCCCAGCCATGTAGTATATTGCCCAGCCACGTAGTATATTGCCCAGCCACGTAGCATATTGCCCAGCCAAGTAGTATATTGCAGTCACGTAGTATATTGCCCAGCCACGTAGTATATTGCCCAGTCACGTAGTATATTGCCCAGTGACGTAGTATATTGCAGTCACGTAGTATATTGCCCAGCCACGTAGTATATTGCAGTCACGTAGTATATTGCCCCGCCACGTAGTATATTGCCCAGTGATGTATATTGCCCAGCCACGTAGTATATTGCCCAACCACGTAGTATATTGCCCAGCCACGTAGTATATTGCATAGAGACGTTACAGCATAGAGCCACATAGTATATTGCCCAGTGACGTAGTATACAGCACAGAGCCACGTAGTATATTGCACAGCGAAGAAGTATATTGCCCAGCCAGGTTTGTCACAGGTTAAAAAATAAAAAATAAACACATACTCACCTTTCCGAGGGCCCCTTGCAGTCCACGGCAGCTTCCGGTTCCAGGGTTGGTATCTGTGAGGACGTCGCGATCACATGACCGTGACGTCATGGTAGGTCCTTCTCGCGCAGGGCCTGTGATGACGTCGCGGTCACATGACCGTGACGTCATGGCAGATCCTTCTCCCAAACCATCTTTGCCACCAGAACCTGCAACAGAAGATGGAGGCCGGCGCGAGCGACTACGGAGGGTGAGTAGAGCAGGTTTTTTTTTTTTTTTTTTAATTATTTTTAACATTACATTTTTTACTATTGATGCCGCATAGGCAGCGTCAATAGTAAAAAGTTGGGGACACACAGGGTTAATAGCGGCGGTAACGGAGTGCGTTACCTGCGGCATAACGCGGTCCGTTACCGCCGGCATTAACCCTGTGTTAGCGGTGACTGGTGGGGAGTATGCAGGCGACATGCACTGACTGCGGGGAGTAAGGAGCAGCCATTTTCTTCCGGACTGTGCCCGTCGCTGATTGGTCGCAGCAGCAATGACAGGCAGCTGGCGAGACCAATCAGCGAATGAATAACCATGACAGACAGAAGGACAGACGGAAGTGACCCTTAGACAATTATATAGTAGATAGTTTACTAACATAGTAACATAGTAACATAGTTAGTAAGGCCGAAAAAAGACATTTGTCCATCCAGTTCAGCCTATATTCCATCATAATAAATCCCCAGATCTACGTCCTTCTACAGAACCTAATAATTGTATGATACAATATTGTTTTGCTCCAGGAAGACATCCAGGCCTCTCTTGAACCCCTCGACTGAGTTCGCCATCACCACCTCCTCAGGCAAGCAATTCCAGATTCTCACTGCCCTAACAGTAAAGAATCCTCTTCTATGTTGGTGGAAAAACCTTCTCTCCTCCAGACGCAAAGAATGCCCTCTTGTGCCCGTCACCTTCCTTGGTATAAACAGATCCTCAGCGAGATATTTGTATTGTCCCCTTATATACTTATACATGGTTATTAGATCGCCCCTCAGTCGTCTTTTTTCTAGACTAAATAATCCTAATTTCGCTAATCTATCTGGGTATTGTAGTTCTCCCATCCCCTTTATTAATTTTGTTGCCCTCCTTTGTACTCTCTCTAGTTCCATTATATCCTTCCTGAGCACCGGTGCCCAAAACTGGACACAGTACTCCATGTGCGGTCTAACTAGGGATTTGTACAGAGGCAGTATAATGCTCTCATCATGTGTATCCAGACCTCTTTTAATGCACCCCATGATCCTGTTTGCCTTGGCAGCTGCTGCCTGGCACTGGCTGCTCCAGGTAAGTTTATCATTAACTAGGATCCCCAAGTCCTTCTCCCTGTCAGATTTACCCAGTGGTTTCCCGCTCAGTGTGTAATAGTGATATTGATTCCCTCTTCCCATGTGTATAACCTTACATTTATCATTGTTAAACCTCATCTGCCACCTTTCAGCCCAAGTTTCCAACTTATCCAGATCCATCTGTAGCAGAATACTATCTTCTCTTGTATTAACTGCTTTACATAGTTTTGTATCATCTGCAAATATCGATATTTTACTGTGTAAACCTTCTACCAGATCATTAATGAATATGTTGAAGAGAACAGGTCCCAATACTGACCCCTGCGGTACCCCACTGGTCACAGCGACCCAGTTAGAGACTATACCATTTATAACCACCCTCTGCTTTCTATCACTAAGCCAGTTACTAACCCATTTACACACATTTTCCCCCAGACCAAGCATTCTCATTTTGTGTACCAACCTCTTGTGCGGCACGGTATCAAACGCTTTGGAAAAATCGAGATATACCACGTCCAATGACTCACCGTGGTCCAGTCTATAGCTTACCTCTTCATAAAAACTGATTAGATTGGTTTGACAGGAGCGATTTCTCATAAACCCATGCTGATATGGAGTTACACAGTTATTCTCATTGAGATAATCCAGAATAACATCCCTCAGAAACCCTTCAAATATTTTACCAACAATAGAGGTTAGACTTACTGGCCTATAATTTCCAGGTTCACTTTTAGAGCCCTTTTTGAATATTGGCACCACATTTGCTATGCGCCAATCCTGCGGAACAGACCCTGTCTCTATAGAGTCCCTAAAAATAAGAAATAATGGTTTATCTATTACATTACTTAGTTCTCTTAGTACTCGTGGGTGTATGCCATCCGGACCCGGAGATTTATCTATTTTAATCTTATTTAGCCGGTTTCGCACCTCTTCTTGGGTTAGATTGGTGACCCTTAATATAGGGTTTTCATTGTTTCTTGGGATTTCACCTAGCATTTCATTTTCCACCGTGAATACCGTGGAGAAGAAGGTGTTTAATATGTTAGCTTTTTCCTCGTCATCTACAACCATTCTTTCCTCACTATTTTTTAAGGGGCCTACATTTTCAGTTTTTATTCTTTTACTATTGATATAGTTGAAGAACAGTTTGGGATTAATTTTACTCTCCTTAGCAATGTGCTTCTCTGTTTCCTTTTTGGCAGCTTTAATTAGTTTTTTAGATAAAGTATTTTTCTCCCTATAGTTTTTTAGAGCTTCAATGGTGCCATCCTGCTTTAATAGTGCAAATGCTTTCTTTTTACTGTTAATTGCCTGTCTTACTTCTTTGTTTAGCCACATTGGGTTTTTCCTATTTCTAGTCCTTTTATTCCCACAAGGTATAAACCGCTTACACTGCCTATTTAGGATGTTCTTAAACATTTCCCATTTATTATCTGTATTCTCATTTCTGAGGATATTGTCCCAGTCTACCAGATTAAGGGCATCTCTAAGCTGTTCAAACTTTGCCTTCCTAAAGTTCAATGTTTTTGTGACTCCCTGACAAGTCCCCCTAGTGAAAGACAGGTGAAACTGCACAATATTGTGGTCGCTATTTCCTAGATGCCCGACCACCTGCAGATTTGTTATTCTGTCAGGTCTATTAGATAGTATTAGGTCTAAAAGTGCTGCTCCTCTGGTTGGATTCTGCACCAATTGTGAAAGATAATTTTTCTTGGTTATTAGCAGAAACCTGTTGCCTTTATGGGTTTCACAGGTTTCTGTTTCCCAGTTAATATCCGGGTAGTTAAAGTCCCCCATAACCAGGACCTCATTATGGGTTGCAGCTTCATCTATCTGCTTTAGAAGTAGACTTTCCATGCTTTCTGTTATATTTGGGGGTTTGTAACAGACCCCAATGAGAATTTTGTTACCATTTTTCCCTCCATGAATTTCAACCCATATGGACTCGACATCCTCATTCCCTTCGCTAATATCCTCCCTTAAAGTGGACTTTAGACAAGACTTTACATAGAGACAAACCCCTCCTCCTCTCCGATTTTTACGATCCTTTCTAAACAGACTGTAACCCTGTAAGTTAACTGCCCAGTCATAGCTTTCATCTAACCATGTCTCGGTTATTCCCACTATGTCAAAGTTACCTGTAGATATTTCTGCTTCTAGTTCTTCCATCTTGTTTGTCAGGCTTCTGGCGTTTGCGAGCATGCAGTTTAGAGGATTTTGTTTTGTTCCAATCTCCTCACTGTGGATTGTTTTAGAAATGTTCTTACCTCCCTTCTGAGTATGTTTTCCTGGGTCGTCTTTGTTCGAGTCTAATGTTTTTCTTCCCGTCCCCTCTTCTTCTAGTTTAACGCCCTCCTGATGAGTGTAGCGAGTCTTCTGGCGAATGTGTGTTTCCCAGGTTTGTTGAGGTGTAGTCCGTCTCTGGCGAGGAGTCCATCATACCAGTAATTCACACCGTGGTCCAGGAATCCAAATCCTTGTTGTCTGCACCATCGTCTTAGCCAGTTGTTTGCATCAAGGATCCTGTTCCATCTCCTGGTGCCATGCCCGTCTACTGGAAGGATAGAAGAAAAAACTACCTGTGCATCCAGTTCCTTTACTTTCTTCCCCAACTCTTCAAAGTCCTTGCAGATTGTCGGTAGGTCCTTCCTTGCCGTGTCATTGGTGCCAACATGTATCAGAAGAAATGGGTGGACGTCCTTGGAGCTGAAGAGCTTTGGTATCCTATCGGTCACATCCTTGATCATCGCACCTGGAAGGCAGCATACTTCTCTTGCAGTTATGTCCGGTCTGCAGATGGCTGCTTCGGTGCCTCTCAGTAGTGAGTCTCCCACCACCACCACTCTTCGTTGCTTCTTGGCTGTACTTTTTGCTGTCACTTGTTGCTGTGTGCCCTTTTCTTTTTTGCTTGCTGGTATTGCTTCATTCTTAGGTGTGCCATCTTCATCCTCTACAAAGATTTGATATCGGTTCTTCAGTTGTGTGGTTGGTGATTTCTCCATGGTCTTCTTGCTTCTTTTGGTCACATGCTTCCACTCATCTGCTTTTGGAGGTTCTCTGACACTTTTTGCACCTTCTGTGACCAGTAGAGATGCTTCTGTTCTGTCTAGAAAGTCTTCATTCTCTTTGATGAGTTTCAAAGTTGCTATTCTTTCTTCCAGACCCCGCACCTTTTCTTCTAAAAGAGCCACTAGTCTACACTTCTGACAGGTGAAATTTAATTCTTCTTCTGGTCGATCTGTGAACATGTAGCACATGCTGCAGCTCACCATGTAGGTTGTCACATCTGCCATGTTGCTCCTAGATCCTGCTGACTTGCTGTGTGTTTTCCTTCTTGTGTAATCTACTCAGCCAAGCTCTCTTGCAATAATGTCCTACAGGCTTTCGAAGCAGCTGGTCCTGGCTGTACCCAACGATCTTCTAGCTTAGGGAGACTTCGCTTCTCCCAGAAGGCACCTGGAATATGCAAATTAGCCTCCTGAAGCTTGAATCCCTGGTTTGGTGATGCTTTCGAAGCAGCTGGTCCCGGCTGTACCCAACGATCTTCTAGCTTAGGGAGACTTCGCTTCTCCCAGAAGGCACCTGGAATATGCAAATTAGCCTCCTGAAGCTTGAATCCCTGAATCCCTTGCTTGAATCCCTGAATCCCTGAATACTGAATTGTTATATTTGACGGAACTGTTAATTTGGCATCCATTGCCACTGCTTACCCTACAATGCCCCTACGGCAAGATACAATTTGACGTTCTCCTGGATATACATAGAAAATCTGCTTTACACTTCCTGTACACTGTAGAACCATCAACCAGTTGATCTGGGGGGGGGGGGTTAGGGGGTGCTGGACCACCCACAATATGATAACAATGACCTTTCATAAGAACTGTAAGGGGGCTGTAGGACACGGTGGATGGGAGATAAACCTGAAGTAATGCTTTAGCACATATAGGACTAAAAGGTGTTAAATCGGCCATGACAGCTTGTTTGACAAGCTAAAGAGTTGGGAGAGATGGCTGGTTGGTCACCGTATCGCCACCCCCTGGGTATGGTTCACTTTGTAAATTGAGATCTGTTTGTCTCACATGTGGCAGTGTGTATGGAGTTGTGCAGAGCTCTTAGAAGTTGGACTCCAAGCAGGCTAACCAGCACTATGGTGTGAACTTTTTGCTTTATGCTGTAATTTTGAGCCGGACAAGGGATGTATTTGAGTTTCCTGTTACATGGTTTACGTGGACTGCAATAAACTAGCCGGATTTTTAAATAGAACTGGTTCCTGTGATACCTCACATCGCTCCCAAGTCGCATTGTTACAGAACCAATAATGTTCAGTCAGTAAGAACTGGTCTAGGGAACCTTAATGGCCCTTTGGTAAGCTACAAAATGATGTTCTGGCTGTGCTGGACCTATTTGGGCAGTTTACATACTTGCAGCGCCATTAAAGACAAGCAAAGACTGCCGACAGGTTAGCAGTAGTGATGAGCAAGTGTACTTGTTGCTGGGGTTTTCCCCGAGCACGCTAGCCTGATCTCCGAGTATTTATGACTGCTCGGAGATTAAATTTTCATCACCACAGCTGAATAATTTACAGCTACTAGCCAGGATGAGTACATGTGGGGGTTGCCTGGTTGCTAGGGAATCCCCACATGTAATCAAGCTGGCTAATCGCTTGTAAATCATTCAGCTGCCGTGATGAAAACAATCTCCGAACACTAATAAATACTCGGAGGTCACCCGAGCGTGCTCAGGAAAACCCGAGCAACGAGTACACTCGCTCATCACTAGTTAGCAGCTAATAAAGATTTAAAAAAAAAAAAACTTTGCCCCAAAAAATCCTGATAAACTGCAGCCGTCTGTCAGGAAAACCTAAATCCAGACTAGAAAAATAAATATTTAGTCATTGAAAGAAGTCTTTGTGGTCCGCAGAGAGAAATGTGCAAACACGTATTTATTTTAACTGGACAGAGTAGTCGCTGACATTTTTTGTTGATAACCCTGGTAGAAAAAAAAAACATTTTTGAAAGAGCGGAAATGTTTTATTAAAATGCCAGAAAAGGAGGTGCTCCATTTACACATGGACTAGTGTACAAATACACACTGAATCCTGACATAAACCAGCTGTATTAACTTTTTTTGTTTTAAAAGAAGTCTGTCTGGAAATCTACAAGAAGCCAAAAATGTAACCTTTTTCAAAAACAAAACCCAACCACCCAAAAAAATAAATAAATTAGAGTCTGTGGATAAAATGAGAACATTTTAGGAAATGTATTGATTGCATTCAGCACCTATAAATATTTTGGGTTTTTTCTGGTCTTTATGACGCAGTATTGATCTGGGAGGGGTGTGTTCCACTTTAGATCAGCTGATCGGTGCACTGATCCATACATTGTGTAGTGGCCATGAATGGTTCTCCTTCACTGTTGAGAAAGCTTACAGTACCATTCACTTCCACTACACAATGTACAGAGGTGTCCCACTTCCAATGCGCCATGGCCTCATCATTCAGCTGATCGGGGGATGTTCCCCATGTGATAGGATATTATGGTGGCTCATTTAAAACATATACCTCGCAGGAACAACTCAATTCTGGTGTCCGCCCATATTGCAGGACTTTTCTGACTAAAATCTCCCTAATTAAAGGTGGCTCTGCAACCACAATAACCAAAATGGCTCACAGGATCTACACAGGAGGACCTCTCCAGTCGTGCATAAGATAGACGACCCATTGATCTAACACTGTAATACTTAATTTCTCCAGTGGTGGCACTATAGGAAAATTAAATTGTTTCAGTGGTTACTTGAGGTTGGGGGGGGTGTCCCAGCAAAGTGTAACTTTCCGAACAATTGTCAAGGGACAATACACATAAGGTGGCCAGTCAGCTGAAAAGTCTGACAACCTTCTCAGAACTCTCCCCAGAACACAGGCAGTTCTGCTGAGAGCTCCTGTGTTCTCTATGCGAATGCCGCTGCCGCTTATCTCTTGGAGAACAATGCAATTGGAAGTTCGAAATCAGACATGCCCGATCCACAGCTCTCCAGACCATCCGTCGGCTTGCGCCCCCATACACATTAGACAATCAGCTGAACCTGGAGTTATTGGCGGGCTCAGCCGGCACGAATCTAATATGTATGGCTAACTTAAGGCCGATTTCATCTGTGGATCTACTGACCAGAACTCAACAGCCTCCTGACCGATCGGTTAAGAGACCCACAACCAGTCTGTATTCAGACTCAAACTCGGATGTGTGAAATTGACTTAAATAGGGATAAAAAAAACCTTTATGACATTTCATGAGCACCTACATGTGGCTGGTATCAAATTGGCAATTCAAGGTTTATTTTCTTTGCAGTGGAAGATTTCTACATGGTGGCACCAGTGTACGGCGGCTCAATGGTTTGTACTGTAACTTTGCAGCGTTGGGTTCAAATCCCACCTAGGACAACACCTGAAAGGAGATTGTATGTTCAGGTTTCATTTGCACTTACCTTATTTTGCAGCCTATAAGACGCACCCCAAATTTTGGGGGGAATTTTTTTTTTTTTTTAAGATGGTGCGTGTTATATTCTGCTATTTGATTATATTATTATTATTTGGAGGCAGCAGTGGTGGAGCGGGATCCCATGTGGCAGGGTCGCTGCTGGCAAAGGCATGAGATTCTGCGAGCTCCAGGCTGGTAAAATGGGGTTGTCAGTGGCAGCAGGAGTTGGGCCATGGCTGCGGACCCCAGGCTGATTACAATGAGGTGCTCAGTGGTGCAGTGGCTCCGCCATGTTATGAAAGCCAGGAGCCCCGCACCTTCCATACTTTCTAATGCGGTGGACTCCAGGAAAATAGCCAACAGAGGCAGCACGTGTGCAATTGAGATCTTGGTAGATGAGATCTCTGTGCAGAGATCTCCACTTGCGCCTGCACCGCCTCTGATGGCCATGCGGGGCTCCGGGCATTCACAAAATGTCAGCAGAGCCCCTGCAGTGAACACCTTGTCGTACCAGCCTGGGGCAAGCAGCTATCGCCTGACTCCTGTCTCCACCAGAAGCTTCTGGCAGCAGCGAACCCCGCTCCACAGCATCCGAGGTGCTCCACTGTAGCTAAAATTCGGATTATAAGACGTATCCCCATTCCCCCCCCCCCCCCCCCAAAAAAAAAGTGCGTTTTATAATCTGAAAGATACGGTATTTCTTTTAAATGTGCGCCTCTTATAAAGTCTAATATTTTGCTAGCCTTGCTTTTTTATTTTTTGTTAGTCATTGTGGGGAAGAGTTTGGAGTTTTCAGATATTTTCAACCGATTAATCAAAATTGTGACTTTTTAATTAAAAAGCTCACATTTTCTTTTTGACCCAATATCCTTTATTCCTCCAATCCTGGAGTGATTTTATGCACATTTGGAAGTTTTTGCGAACATTTTTGCAACATTTGAGCAGAATGGTCCCCTTTTAGGGTAAAAAGGGATTAAGGCAAAAATAGAGAAAACAGTCAAACAGTTGAAGGGGGCAGGTTTTTTTTTTGTACTGTTCGGCATTGTGGTCTGCATCCAGACCACGAAGTACAGTACAGAGACAACCAAGGAATAAAAGGCGTTTTCTGGTGCCACCCAATTTCACACCCGTCGATCATGCGCATTTCTCGTTTGTACTGTCTCTTGTGATGCAGAAGTGAAGAAAAATCTGTGGTTTTTTCTCTATGGTAAAAAGGGTCTGTCCAGACAAATAAAGACACAAATTCAGACTTGGCTTGACATTAAAAAATATAATTGATATGCAAGACATTTCATTGGATTGGAAATAAAACAGTAATTATTTCCTATTGTGTACATGGTTTATTTTATCTTTTTTTTTTTTTTTTATTTCTGACATGGCACAACCCTGCAGTATTCACCACTGTAAGATCCATACATTTCATCACGGCCAGAATGATCATGACCTATTTCATCAAGCCCTTCAGTAATAGGAAACACTACTTATCTGTCATGGATACCATGACCCTCAGTAACCCCTTGCAATGCATTGTATGGCGCTTTAAAAAAAAAAAAAAAAAAAAAAAACGGGGTGGGGAACAAGGGCTAGAGTTCAGGGAAAAAAATACAGTAATTGTATAATGCTGCACAGAAATAAAAAAAATAATTCAAGTAGGAAAAAAATAGCTACTAAGATACTGTTGGAAGGGTCCTTTGGGGAACCGTGGACTAGTTGACTGCGCATGCGCGGATTCTTCATTTCTATCGATGGTTTGAAAATTCGCTGAGCAGTCAATTTTTAATACTCTTATACAAGAGAATGGGAAAGCGGTGGTTGCCATTAATGTTTTAACCCTTTAATGGGATCTTTCAGCAACCCAAGAACTAGTTCTACACGTCGGAAAGGTGACGGCGCATGCGCGGCTCTCTTCGTTCACTTCTATGGGCGTTCCAAAGATGGCTGAGCAGACAAGCAATTTTTTGAAACTTTCATTCAGGAACAAAAAAAATATGGCGCATGCGCGGCGGATATTTCCATTAATTTGCTTATTGCCGACTCAATGCATTGCAAGCCCCTGTGTCCGCAAGAGAGCTCCCTCAGCAACCCATGGACTATTTCTATACATCCTGAGGATTAAATTGTACAGAGAGGGTAAGGATTTGGCTTTTAGTACCAGTTGCATGCCAATACAAAAAAATAAACCTGCCCCAATATGACTCTGCGAGACAGATTTTACTCTGTAGTATACACATATATATATATATATATATATATATATATCTCCAGAAATTCATCTTTTTAAATTACGCCCCGAGACTGTCCTCCATTAATAACCTCAGACAGCATTATTCTAGTGTATTTTTAGCCTCCAGCCATTTACTGAGACCTCATCTCGGCCCGGCCAGCATAAAATCATCATTATGTCAAATCTAACTACTTGGCCTTAAAAATGAAACAGATTAAAATAAAAAAAAAAAAAAAAGTAATAATATATATATTATATAGGAGGACAATGTTCCCCCACACACAACCACTCCATAATTATCATTTAAAAAAAAAATACAATGCGGGGGAAATGAAAAAAAAAAAAAAAAAAATTTAAAAAGGAAAAAAAAAAAAAAGTTTTCACCCTTTCACCAGCAAAACCCTATAAATATTTGCCACCGTACTTTACCCAGTTCACACACTCTTCTTCCTCTCAAACAGACAAATCCAAAAAATAGAACAAAAAAAAAAAAAAATCAAATAGAAGAAAAAAAAAAATCTAGTAGCACCTAAAACCAAAAATAAAAATAGGAAAAAAACTGAAAACTGCTATAAAACCCATACGGCAGCAAATGGGTAGAGAAAAATTTTTTTTTTGAAAAATTAAAAATATATATATGATTTCCTCCCATATCGGTAAGACGCATCGGTAAAACTCCTGCACCGTGAAAGAGGCGGCTGTGACAGCCCAGGGGTTAGACGTTTGCAATTAAAAAGGCCGACAAACAATATGGAGTCCAGTTTTCCCAGTCCCGTAATTCATTTCTATGGGATATTTAAGCAGCCATGTTCAGCCGCCCCACGTCCTGCAGGAAGAGAAGTCCGTGCGTAGGAGGAGAGAAAGGGAAGGGGAAAGGATCGCTCGCGGCCGTTTATTCTCCCAGAATGAGTTTGACGAATGATGCCACATCAGTGTTCTCGGATTCGTGCAGCGTAAAGAACGGGTGTTGCTGCAGAAAAAGCAAAAAAAAAAAATTTAAATTTTTAAGATAAGTTCCTGTGCTATTCCTCCTGGAAATAACTGTTCGAGAACATTTCTTTGTAAAGTTTGCATTGTGCCAGGTAATCCCCCCCATGTGTTGCAGCTGTCGAACAGCACAGAGCTGCTCATATTTTTTGAGCACAAAGAAGACACTCAGCACCCGAGCATGCTCAGATAACACCTTATAGAGCACATTTGCTCATCATTAAACGTTACCGCTTCCCTTAGTCAACAAGCTATACACTGCTGACTGATTGGACAGACTTAACATGCGGAGCATACTTTATGACTAAACGAACAACTAAGTGTTACCATGACCTTTCTAAAGGCAGTATGTTCCTACGCAGGCAACAACGTAAGAACAAAGCTGAGAAAAGGAATGGTAATGAATGTCCAATTGTTAGTTCAGTCAAACATTTTTAGGAGGAATAACGGAGGAACGGCACATTGCTAACAAACTATAGCCCAGAAGGGTTAGCTCTTAGAATACGGCAGGTCTAGAAAGTGGTCTGCGGTCATTAATACTTACCATAAGCTCGGCGTAAGTCGGACGCTCTTCGGAATTCTTCTTCAAGCTGTAAACAAAAAAAAAATTATATAGTTCTCGTATCAGGAAAAAAGTTTACTGAGCACCTAGAAATGGCCGAAGACCTCACCCACACCGAGAACCCCAAGGGGGCTGGTTGATTCTTCTGACTCAGTTGTAAGTTCAGGAACACTCCTTAATTATTTATCCGTATAAGGGTATGTGCACACGTTGCAGATTTCCTGCGATCTGCAGCATTTTTTTCCCACGCAGAAACGCAGCAGATCCGCAAGTGATTTACTGTACAATGAAAATCATTGTGCTAACGGTGCGGAAAAAATCCGCACGGAAAAAACGCAGCGGATTAAAAGAAAAAAAAAAAAAAAAAAAAAAAAGGACCACGTCAATTCTTTTTGCAGATCTGCTGCGTTTCTGCACCCATTCCATAATAGAAATCCGCATAAAAATCTGTGTGTGCACATGCCAAAAAAAAAAAAAAAAAAAGATTTTTGCCTGTGTTTTCTGCCAAGAAATGCAGAATCTGCACAGAAAATTCCACAGTCAAATCTGTAACGTGTGCACATAGTCTGATTTGCTGGGGGTCCCAAGTCAATAACAAAAACCGGGGTCCTGAGTCTCCTTTAAAATGGTGCAGAGGGTGAAAATGCGTGCCGCCACTCTATGCCAAGTCTACAGGACCGATAGACTGACTATTTGGAGAAAAACCCCTTAAAGAGGACCTGTAACCAGACCAAAATGGCCAGTCTTTGCTTTTATTTTACTCCCATTGCATCAGAGTAAACCTTTTGTGTGTGTTTTTCTTTTTAAATCCCCCATATGGTGCCAGAGATATGGGCCTATTTAATGTATTACAAATGTTTAGAGTCTTTTCCAAGGAAACGAGGCTCACAGGATCCTCTGGGGCGTGGCTCTGCATAATTACCCTGGGAGCACCGCCCTCTTAGAAAAAAAAAAACACTACAGAAAAAGGCATGCATCTTTGGAACCATATGCCGGTTTATAAAAAAAAAAAAAAATAATAATGGTAAGAGGGAATATAACAAAAGCAAGAACTGGCCACTATTCACCTAGTGACAGGTCCTAGTGGGACGTGAGAGGTAGTCGGAAGAAAACTACCATAAAATGGTAAAAAAAATAATAATAAAAAAAAAAAAAAAAAAGACAAAAAAAAACAACAACTTGTGAAAAAAAAAAAATGGTTGTTCATTGGCTTTAATCTCCGCTCATGGACCACAATTAGGTGTCCATGTGTGACCCCCTCCTCTACATGCACACCTGTTAGCCAATCCTAACCCCTCCGCTCAGAAGGGCATGCATGTGTGACAATGTAAAGGCTGATACCCCACACCTCTGGGGGGGCGACTTGGCTCCCTGACACACAGACCAGTGTGATGAAATCTCGTTGGGACACTCCGCATTCAGGTTCACCCATCAATTGGATACGAATGACTGATTGTCAGCGAGATGGTAAACAAATGAAAAGCAGAAGACGACTTCTTCCTAAGTAATCAGACCCCGAGACGGGACACATCAGCAGCTGGACAGCAGCAGAGGTCAGAGGCACATCCTCCGAAATGGAGTTGCCCATCCTTCGTCAGGACGCTTCCTGTGATTGCTTCCGGACGAGCGATCGTGGGGAAACTTTCCAGACAGACAATAGCAAGACAGTTTGCATCAGACACGGCCAGTAAAACGTGAGCTGTTCTACTAATAAAAGAAAGGCCTATGGGAATCCTGAAACCTGAGAGGAAACTACCAGACATACTTTTCCTGCTTCAGCCTAGTAGTAAACACATTGCTCATATTTACGGTATTAAAGGATATGGACTTCTTTGGGGGCATCTTTTGCTTACTTACAGGGATGTATTTAGGGAGAAAAATACATTTTCATTACATATTTTGCCTCCTATGGCCACCGTGTTGAACTTTCTAATGCTGGCTGCAGAATGAGTTAACTGAGAATCTATTAGTGAGCTCATTCAAGAATTTGCAGCTACTCCCGTCTGAGCTCCCTTCGGCTGATTTATGACCACATGAAAGTTGAACTGACATGTTTGCTCATAAATCAGCTGAGAGGAGCATAGAGGAGTAAGATTACGTTCATATGATGTCAGTACCTCCCAGCACTAAGGTAAATGTTTTTCAAAGATGACATTTTTTTTTTTACAGTTTTTTTTTTTCCCCCCACAGACCGAATTTCTGCATGGAAAAAACAATTGCAGCATGCCCAAGTCTCTCCCATATTTAGGATGAGCTTCACCTATAGGTGCGGGGACAGGGGGAAGAAAAGAAGAAGAAAAGAAATTGGATCTTATTTTAAATTGTAATGTATGTGGTTTTGTAAAAATGTATTCACTGATGATCTATAAGAACGGATGCTATCGAAATGACAAAATAAATGAAAATCACCTATTTTTTCAGGCTAAAAAAAAAAAGAAAAGAAAAAAATTGGGTGAGTTTTTTTTTTATAGGCTCGTGTGAACTAAAACTCTCCCCGTCAGAACGAGCCCAATATTACAGTAAACCCATTCAGAAACCAGCAATAGACTCTGCAGCACAAAAAGCTACAGAAGGCAAATGGTGCAAAATTGTAAATAAATCTCGAAGTGGCAAAATTGTTCTGAGCCAGAAATATATGCATGTAGACAGTCAACTTTTCCTCTTTATCTGGTTTCAGGTGTGATTTTATTTTCATTTTGCACACACCTGTCACTTGCCAGAGGCGAGTTTGAACGAGCATCACATGCTTGAAACAAAGTTGTTCACCTACAATTTTGGAAAGTGCCAACAATATTGTCTGGACCATTTTTCTGGTAATGTGTGTCCAATTTGCTTTTTTGTGTTGTAATCGGGGCCATCTCCCCGGCAATGGCTTTATAGGCGGTGATGAGGAGACCAGGGTGTGCTGTGCTGCTGGTGAGACACCGTAGCTGTGGATACCGCACATCCCGACCAGCGGTGATTAAGAGATTGGGGTGTGCTATGCTGCCGGTGAGACACCAGGACTATGGATACAGCACCTTTATATGGTAGTAATGTACTACAAATTTAAAGGCAACCTGTCACCAGAAATAATGCTGTGAACCTGCAGATATGCGGTTAGCCTGCAGGTTAATAGCGTTATTATGCTGCCCGGTGCCTGCACTGACAGCAGGCCTCAATGTAGAGCCAGTGTCAGTCAGGGCCGGAGGTACGGTTACAGCGGCCGCTCTGTATCCTCAGAGCAGTGACTGAAGCTCCATGACTGATGTTGAATGCTGGCGGGGTGAATAACATTCATTTTCTCCTGGCTGCATTCGGATGCGTGTAGGAGCCGGGCAGCATAATGTCGCTATTAACCTGCACAATAACCCCTTATCTGCAGGTTAACAGTGTTATTTCTGGGGACAGGTTCCCTTTTATTTTGTACTACAATACTTCAATAAAATCGCGCCGGAAACTGCAATATGCGCACGCGCTGACTCCGGCGCCGTTTTATTGAAGTAATGTACTACAAAGTGAATTTTTCACTTTGATTTTGAGCATCATTCCAACTCCAGACCTCCGTGGGATATTAGTTGTGATTTACGTTGATAATTTTTTAGGTTTTATTGTTCTCAACACATTCCACTACGTAATGAATAAAGATTTTTGAGCAGTGTATATTACGATACCCTAGATTATGTATGGGAAGGATGGATAGATAGATAGAACAATCTGAATAAAACAGAGAAACATATATGCAGATATCCCCACCAAATTAAAATGGCGGTAATGACACTTGGTCCAGAGGTGAAGCAGGGGGAAATGATTTTTCTTTGTACTCATTCATGGTGGTGCTGCCCCCTGCTGCCTTCTGCCCTAGGCACCCACCCTCTCTTGCCTAGTGGCAATACAGCCCTGAGTTGGGCCCTATTTCCTTAATATGTGAAGCCATGTCCCTCGTTCAGCTAACCTGTACTGTCACAATGGCGTTCCCTTCTCCGACATGGCTGGCAGCATTCTACAGCCAGCCAATCACAGCGCTTGTTCATGAATATATGCAAATGAGCTGGTGGGAAAAATAACCGACTTCTCAACGAATTTCTCCTAAATATTCAGCAGGGGCGGTCATTTTCTCAGCAGGGGCGGTCATTTTCTCAGCAGGGGTGGGTGAATTTGTCAGCAGGTCACTTTTAAATTTTTTTTTTTTAGTCTCCATAAGGTAAGCGTCTGCGCCATGACTGGCATATAAATAGAGTGGAGGTATGCACATATAACTGTGTGCGGTGGAACCAGGGATCATGGAGTGTCATGGCATCTATGTTAGGTGGAGATGGAGGTGTCATGTCATATATGAAGCTACACAATGTTAGGTGGACGTGCTGAGATCGAGGTAGTGTCATATACGGGCTACGTGATGTTAGGTGGACATGCTGAGATCATGGTAGTTACATGAAGTGGTCTCCCCCACGGCACACACCTTTTTTTGAAGCCTAGTGATGGGCACAGACATGGGGTTGTGGGTTCAATGCCCACACCTGTCACCTGAACGAGTATCACGGGCTTGAAACAAACTGGTTTATCCACAATTTTTGAAAGTGCCACACAATGGTAAGAAATATATGTAGAACAAAACAAAACAAGTGTAATTGCAATCATTTTATGTGAGAAATATTGCATTTTCTGGATCAATTTAAAGTGTGCCAACATGTTCAGTCATGACATACATAAAATTATATAGATAGATAGATAGATAGATAGTATATGTATACACACACATTAAAGTGACAAGGAAATGCATAGTAAAAATTAAGTAGCAAGTTTTTGAAGGTCTTACCTCCTAATTTTGTTCCTTTTTGGTCATAGATATTTTATAATTTTCTTTAAAGATTATTTACTGGTTGCTCAATGGCACATCATATTGCAGTTTTAAATATGTGATTAGTATTAATCTTCATGCATATCCCGCAATATGTATGGTATATTCTGCCGTTTACCGATCAGATTAATTATATTTACGCCAAAAACTGAACTGACTAATTGTGTAATGAATATTTTACTGCAATAGAATGCTTACTGCCATTCTAGGTTTTTTGAACTATAAATAGTATATCCACTTAAAGATATGATGACAAACTGAGTGATTATTGTGTATACAATATTGTGGAAAATGAGAAACATGGAATAATTCACATGCCTTGATCAAGTGGTAAATCTAAATTTAATGTGAACATATTTTACAGGGCGAATCCTTATGCCAAAAGGAACAAATTTGAGGGTTAAGACTTACCAATTTGCAAAGTTCATTTTTCCTTGGCACCCTAATACACACACGCACACACGCAATGCATTTTTTATTATTTCGACCATTTCTCCTTTTCAGAAAATACAAAATGCATTGCTTGGAATTTCGGAGACTTGTCAGTAGTTTACAGAGTAAAAGCACCATTTACATTTACTCAGAAATATATCTATAAAGAGAAAAATCAGACAAACTGACAATTTTGCAGTGGTCTCTTAATGTTTGCCAGAGCTGTATATATCTATAATATAACCAGAGATTTATCCTTCTGCCAGGACGTCGGATGGAGCAGCAGCTGCTTCACTGGTGGAGGTTGAGGAGAGAGATGGAGACTCTTCCATTTTCGTGAAGCAAATACATTGTCAACAGTGCGCACGCACCGGGCATAGACACGGTATGCGCTGACTGATGCACCATTTTATTGAACTGTCAAATAAATTGCACCATTGAATTAACCGCCAGCATTCGGTTTGTGTCATGGAGGCGGGGGTGCCGCAGCTTCTGTCAGCCCCCGGCCCTGACTGACACTGGCTCTACATTGAGGCCTGCTGTCAGTGCAGGCACCGGGCAGCACAATAACGCTATTAACCTGCAGACTAACCGCATATCTGCATGTTTAGAACGTTATTTCTGGTGACAGGTTCCCTTTAGTTTTGTAGTACTTTACTTCCATATAATGGGGCCGGAGTCAGTGTGTGCGCATACCGCGATCTCCGGAGCCATTTATTGAAGACACTATAGGAATTCGCACACCGCACTCTTTCCTTCCTGGTGCTTGTCCTGTCTGGTCGGAAAGGTGACTGGCGGCTGGGAGGTGCAGTACCCACAGTCCTGGTGTCTCACCAGCAGAGCAGCAGACCCCGGAGTCCTCATCCCCACCGGTGAAGCCGCTGCCACAGTCAATATAATGGAGATGGCCCCGATCACATCAGATAGCGCCGCCCCTCCTCTCCAATAAAATGGCGTCAAAGTGCTGTATGCGCATGCGCTGACTGTGGCGCCAAAGGCTTCTGACAGACGTACACGTCTCCGGCTATATTATAGATATGTGTATATACACACAGGCATGACCGAACGTGTTGGCGCACTTTAAATTGTTCCAGGAAATGAAATATTTCTTACATAAAATGATTGCAGTTACACTTGTTTTGTTCTACATATATTTCTTACCATTGTGTGGCACTTTCCAAAATTGTGGATAAACAAGTTTGTTTCAAGCTCGTGATACTCGTTCAGGTGACAGGTGTGGGCATTGAACCCACAACCCCATGTCTGTGCCCATCACTACGTGGCGTTCCCTTCTCTGAGATGGCTGGAGATGCAGCATTCTACAGCCAGCCAATCACAGCGCTTGTTCATGAATATATGCAAATGAGCTCATGGGAAAAATAACCGACTTCTCAACGAATTTCTCCTAATTATTCAGCAGGGGCGGTCATTTTCTCAGCAGGGGTGGGTCAATTTGTTAGCGGGGTGGGTCAATTTGTCAGCAGGTCACTTTTGAATTTTTTTTTTTTAGTCTCCATAAGGTAAGCGTCTGTGCCATGACTGGCATATAAATAGAGTGGAGGTATGCATATATAACTGTGTGCGGTGGAACCAGGGATCATGGAGTGTCATGGCATCTATGTTAGGTGGAGATGGAGGTGTCATGTCATATATGAAGCTACACGATGTTAGGTGGACGTGCTGAGATCGAGGTAGTGTCATATATGAAGCTACACGATGTTAGGTGGACGTGCTGAGATCGAGGTAGTGTCATATATGAAGCTACACGATGTTAGGTGGACGTGCTGAGATCATGGTAGTGTCATATACGGGCTACGTGATGTTAGGTGGACGTGCTGAGATCATGGTAGTTACATGAAGTGGTCTCCCCCACGGCACACACCTTTTCCTACAGGTTTGGAGCTTAGTGTCGGGTGCGGCACTGGGGTTGTGGGTTCAACTTCTCCCCTTTTTATCTGTTTCAGGTGTGATTTTCATTTTGCCCACACCTGTCACTTGCCACAAATGACTGTTTCAAGCATGTGATGCTCGTTCAAAGTTGTTCACCTACAATGTTGTCCGGACCATTTTTCTTGGAAATTATGTCCAAATTGCCTTTTCTTCCCTCAGTTTTTTGTGTTGCTCCCATACACACAATGGAAATAAGCATGGGTATAACAAAATGAGTAATTGCAATAATTCTCTGGCACCATTTAAAGCGCGACAACACACTTCTGGGGGAAATAATTCATTTTCTGGAACAATATCAAGGGGGCCAACACTTGTGTGTACATGCACACACACATATATATACACATATATATTTTATACACACACACACACCCACCCACATATATACACATATACATACACTTATAAATATATACGTGTGTATAAGGTTTATATCACACACATTCAGATGTAATACACACGAAAAAAAGGATGTAGGTGTGTATTTATGCATGCGCATATATCTGAACATGTGTGTGTAATATACAGTGGGTACGGAAAACATTCAGACCCCTTTAAATTTTTCACCGTTTCATTGCAGCCATTTGATATATTCAGAAAAGTTCATTTTTTTCTCTTTAATGTACAATCTGGACCTCATCTTGGCTGAAAAAAAACAAAAAAAACCAAACAAATGTAGAAATTTTTGCAAATTTATTAATAAAGAAAAACTGAATGGAGATCCCCTTCACGTTCTATATTTTTAGTAAGAGAGAGGATGAATGCCATCATGCTGTACAAACGTATCGTAGCTACTAGAGCCGATATATGGGACGAGGATTTGTGGATGGACTTGGACCCTAATGTGCAACTAATTCAGGCCCTACATTTGTCCCCCTGATGGGATGTGACATGGGGGTTTTCAAAGGGGGATTGAGGGCTGTAGGCGGGGGTCTGGATAATATGTTCCTGACAGGGCAGATGATATTGTCTTTCTTAGCATTATACCTCATGTATGACCTCACACCAATTATTTATTTTGTTGACATTTCAGACGTGTCTGATTAATTATGTAGAGGTAAAGCACACTGTGGATTACTTATTTGCCTTCCTTTTTTACTACCCCACCCTTATATTTGTCTTGTCTCCTCTATGTTAAAAACTTGTTTTTTTTTATTCTTTGTTTATTACTATTACAATTTATGTCTCCCCTGCGGGGGATATTTTTTCTTTTACCGTTGTACATTATTAACACTATATTTCTAAATAAACCTTATTGAAACTAAAAAAGAAAAACTGAAATATCACATGATCGTAAGTATTCTCAGTATTGGGTAGAAGCACCTTTTGAGCTAGTACAGCCATGAGTCTTCTTGGGAATGATGCAACAAGTTTTTCACACCTGGATTTGAGCTTCTGCTATTCTTCCTTGCAGATACTCTCCAGTTCCGTCAGGTTGGATGGGGAACGTTGGTGGACAGCCTTTTTCAGAACTCTCCAGAGATGCTCAATTGGGTTTAGGTCAGGGCTCTGGCTGGGCCAGTCAAAAATGGTCACAGTTGTTCTGAAGCCACTTCTTTGTTATTTTAGCTATGCGATTAGAGTCATTGTCTTGTTGGAAGGTGAACCTTCGGCCAAGTCTGAGGTCCAGAGCACTCTGGAAGAGGTTTTCATCCAGGATCTCTTTGTACTTGGCAGCATTCATGTTTCCTTCAATGACAACCAGTCATCCTGTCCATGCAGCTGACAAACACCCCCATAGCATGATGCTGCCACCACGTTTCATTGTTGGGATTGTATTGAGCAGGTGATTAGCAGTGCCTGGTTTTCTCCACACATACCGCTTAGAATTAGCACCAAAAAGGTCTATCTTCGTCTCATCAGACCAGAGAATCTTATTTTTCATAGTCTGGGAGTCTCATGTTTTTTAGCAAACTCTATACTGGCTTTCATATGTCTTGCACTGAGGAGAGGCTTCTGTCGGGCCACTCTGTCATAAAGGCCTGACTGGTGGAGGGCTGCAATGATAGATGACCTTGTGGAACCTTCTCCCTACTGCATCTCTGGAGCTCAGCCACAGTGATCTTGGGGTTGTTCTTTACTTACAGTTGTGGCCAAAAGTATTGACACCCCTGCAATTCTGTAAGCTAATACTCAGTTTCTTACTGAAAATGATTGCAATCACAAATTCTTTGGTATTATTATCTTTATTTAATTTGTCTTAAATGAAAAAACACAAAAGAGAATGAAGCAAAAAGCAAAACATTGATCATTTCACACAAAACTCCAAAAATTGGCCAGACAAAAGTATTGGCACCCTCAGCCTAATACTTCGTTGCACAAACTTTAGCCAAAATAACTGCGACCAACCGCTTCCGGTAACCATCAATGAGTTTCTTACAATGCTCTGCTGGAATTTTAGACAATTCTTCTTTGGCAAACTGCTCCAGGTCCCTGATATTTGAAGGGTGCCTTCTCCAAACTGCCATGTTTAGATCTCTCCACAGGTGTTCTATGGGATTCAGGTCTGGACTCATTGCTGGCTACCTTAGAAGTCTCCAGTGCTTTCTCTCAAACCATTTTCTAGTGCTTTTTGAAGTGTGTTTTGGGTCATTGTCCTGCTGGAAGACCCATGACCTCTGAGGAAGACACAGCTTTCTCACACTGGGCCCTACATTATGCTTATTATGCTGCAAAATTTGTTGGTAGCCTTCAGACTTCATAAGCCATGCACACGGTCAAGCAGTCCAGTGCCAGAAGCAGCAAAGCAACCCCAAAACATCAAGGAATCTCCGCCATGTTTGACTGTAGGGACCGTGTTCTTTTCTTTGAATGCCTCTTTTTTTCTCCTGTAAACTCTCTGTTGATGCCTTTGCCCAGAAAGCTCTACTTTCCTGCACGCAACCTCCGATCCTCACAAGATCTCCTTCTCTACTCCCCTATTATCTCCTCTTCCCACAATCGCATACAAGATTTCTCTCGTGCATCCCCCCTACTCTGGAATGCTCTACCACAACATATCAGACTCTCGCCTACCATCGAAACCTTCAAAAAGAACCTGAAGACCCACCTCTTCCGACAAGCCTACAACCTGCAGTAACCACCGATTGACCAAACCGCTGCACGGCCAGCTCTACCCTCACCTACTGTATCCTCACCCATCCCTTGTAGATTGTGAGCCCTCGCGGGCAGGGTCCTCTCTCCTCCTGTACCAGTTGTGACTTGTATTTTTCAAGATTATTGTACTTGTTTTATTATGTATACCCCTCCTCACATGTAAAGCGCCATGGAATAAATGGCGCTATAATAATAAATAATAATAATAATAATAATAATACTTTTGTCTCATCTGACCAGAGAACATTCTTCCAAAATGTTTTAGGCTTTTTCAGGTAAGTTTTGGCAAACTCCAGCCTGGTTTTTTTATGTATCGGGGTAAGAAGTGGGGTCTTCCTGGGTCTCCTACCATACAGTCGCTTTTCATTCAGACGCCGACAGATAGTACGGGTTGACACTGTTGTACCCTCGGACTGCAGGGCAGCTTGAACTTGTTTGGATGTTAGTCGAGGTTCTTTATCCAACATCTGCACAATCTTGCGTTGAAATCTCTTGTCAATTTTTCTTTTCCATCCACATCTAGGGAAGTTAGCCACAGTGCCATGGGCTTTAAACTTCTTGATGACACTGCGCACGGTGTACACAGGAACATTCAGGTCTTTGGAGATGGACTTGTAGCCTTGAGATTGCTCATGCTTCCTCACAACTTGGTTTCTCAAGTCCTCAGACAGTTCTTTGGTCTTCTTTCTTTTCTCCATGCTCAATGTGGTACACACAAGGACACAGGACAGAGGTTGAGTCATCTTTAATCCATGTCAACTGGCTGCAAGTGTGATTTAGTTATTGCCAACACCTGTTAGGTGCCACAGGTAAGTTACAGGTGCTGTTAATTACACAAATTAGAGAAGCATCACATGATTTTTCGAACAGTGCCAATACTTTTGTCCATCCTCTTTTTTATGTTTGGTGTGGAATTATATCCAATTTGGCTTTACGACAATGCTTTTTGTGCTTTTTCATTTAAGACAAATTAAATGAAGATAATAAAGAATTCGTGTTTGCAATCATTTTCAGGAAGAAACTGAGTATTATCTGACAGAATTGCAGGGGTGTCAATACTTTTGGCCACAACTGTATCTCACCAAGGCTCTTCTTCCATGATTGCTCAGTTTGGCAGACTGGCCAGGTCTAGCAAGATTTCTGGTGGTCCCATTAAAGGATTATGGAGGCCACTGTGCTCTTAGGAACCTTGAGTACTGCACAGTAGCGTAGCTACTGGGGGGGCAGAGGGGGCCATCGCCCCAGGCCCCGTCACATGAAGGGTCCCACCGGGAGTCATTGCAGTTTTTTGATGAGGCAGAGCACAACACAGCACAGGAGGAGAGCAGGGAAATGCCGGCTCACCTGCATGATGGACATTCTGCAGCTGTTAGCACAGTCTCCCTCCTGCACTGTAGGGTGTAGGCTTTACTGACCGGAGGAGCTTCTTCCGGGTTGCAATTTGGTGCATGCTGGGATTGTCTCAGGCACGCTGGGTCCTAGTTCCCATCGTGTATTTCTCTCGGACACTTCCTGGTCCTCCCTCACTGCCTGCAGACTTGGTAAGTGGCAGGTTATGGTCACTGGGGGTGAATGTAAGAGGATGAGGGTATTGTGAGGGCTGAGGTGGGTGAAGGGCAACAGGGCACTGGAGGGTGAATGTGAGAGGATGAGGGTATTGTGAGGGCTGAAATGGGGGAGGGTCGACAGGGCGCTGATTATTATACTGTTAGGTTAGAAGATTATATGCAATCTATTACATGTAATAGTTGCTGTCTGGGGAGCTGGAGATGGGGAGGTCGGGGCTTTTGATACTTAACAGCTGGGCCTGTTACGATTATTAGTATAACAAGCCCCCCCTATAGTAACCAGGAGCTGCATCACATTGAAAGGTAATCTGTCACCCCCAGGACATGTATGACCTATTAATATGGGCATACAGGCAATGGAAATGTTACAATAGTCCTACCTGTATGCCTCACATTAATGGTTTTGATGCTGAGAAATGCTATATTCTGTCTTTATGTTAATGATTTCTTTCAGGCTCCAAGCATGCAGCAGCAGATTGTAGCGACTCGCACGGTGCGGGATTCCGGCATCATAACTGATGTGAATGGGAGGGGGGTAGTATTATAATGAGGACAGGAGACAGATTTCTAACAAGCACCACATACCCTGGAACAAAATTATTAGTATAAGTAAAGAATATAGCATTTCTCAGCAACACCACCATTAATATGAGGCATACAGGTAGGACCAGTGTAACATTTCTATTGCCTGTATGCCCATATTAAGAGGTCATATACGTCCCTGGGGTGACATTCACTTTAAAGCAGCACTCCAGCATTGTTTTTTTATTTCACCGCTGGAGTGGCGCAGTAAAATCCAAGACCTCTACCGACTGTATGATGCTCACCTTCTGGCATTTTCATCTGTTTTTGCCTCCACTCGGCTCCATCTTCTGCAGTTTGTGACCTGTCCAGTGCTCCAGTGTTTTATGGAGCGGCGCAGAGGTCTCTAATCAATGTGAGTCTATGAGAGCCTCCTTCTTGCCTTGTTCTCGCCTCTTTCTGTCTTTCATATACTTACTTTGAGAACTTCTGGACAGTCAGAAGCTGCACTCACAAAGTTAAGCAGTGGGACTGGAGCGGTGCCAAAAAAACGGTGAATACGCTGGAGGATGAGTATATGACTGGGGCAGAAGACTTGCACTTAAATCACGACTCCAGCTGTGAGGAAAAAAAAAACCCTGCTGGAGTGGTGCTTTAATAATAAGCAATTTATTATTATAAAGTTAAAGGCTTGGAATAAATGACTGCAGTCACTATGTGCCAATTCATGGTAGGGAGCGCCTGCTGTACGAGCCCCCAATATCACTGGCGGTCAGGTCATTGACCCAATATTTGCTATGTGCATGTGTTCACTAGAAAGGTTTGGTTTCTCTCAATAGAAGAGGATTGAGAGAAGCTGAAAGAGTCATCACATGACCGCCTGCTAACATCACTGATGCTGGGGCCATTATTACTGTACATGGGGGGACTCCGGACATTATTAAATGCTAAGTGGGCACTTAAGCATTATTGTTATAGGGGCACACAGAGTATTGTCACCATCAAAGTTGCATATGGGGTATTACTTTTTAGGGACAAATGTAGAGGGCACTAGCACAGGGCATTAATATTTGCTAGGGGGAATTTTACTATCTAGTGAGATCAAAGGTGGCATTTTTACTATGTAAGGGGCACATTGGTGGCAGTATTATGTGGGGCGGTAAGAGGAGCCGTTATTGTAACACACAGCAGCTGCTGTAGGACATACGGCAGCAGCGGCTCAGTATTGGGGTATCAGGTGCAGTAATAGGGTCACATACGGCAGCAGTAGCTCAGTATTGGGGTATCAGGTGCAGTAATAGGGAAACATACGGCAGCAGTGGTTCAGTATTGGGGTATCAGGTGCAGTAATAGGAACACGTGGCAGCAGTGGTTCAGTATTGGGGTATCGGGCAGTAATAGGGACACATACGGCAGCAGCGGCTCAGTATTGGGGTATCAGGGGCAGTAATAGGGACACATGGCAGCAGCGGCTCAGTATTGGGGTATCAGGTGCAGTAATAGGGACACACAGCAGCAGCGGCTCAGTATTGGGGTATCAGGTGCAGTAATAGGGACACATACGGCAGCAGCGGCTCAGTATTGGGGTATCAGGTGCAGTAATAGGGACACATACGGCAGCAGAGGCTCAGTATTGGGGTATCAGGGGCAGTAATAGGGACACATGGCAGCAGCGGCTCAGTATTGGGGTATCAGGTGCAGTAATAGGGACACACAGCAGCAGCGGCTCAGTATTGGGGTATCAGGTGCAGTAATAGGGACACATAAGGCAGCAGCGGCTCAGTATTGGGGTATCAGGTGCAGTAATAGGGACACATACGGCAGCAGAGGCTCAGTATTGGGGTATCAGGGGCAGTAATAGGGACACATACGGCAGAGGCTCAGTTTTGGGGTATCAGGTGCTGTAGGACACATACGGCAGCAGCGGCTCAGTATTGGGGTATCAGCAGGTTGAGGAGTTTGCACAGGTTGGGTTTAGATATGGACGGTGCATGAAATGTGAGAAGTCAAATGTGTTGCTTTTGCATTCTCTGCAGACGAGTCCTGGCTGGAGAAGTCATCATGTCGGTCTGGGCCAAATGGAAAAGATGGGAAAGTGAACGACTCCATAAGAAGGAACATCAGCTGTAAGTCACCATCTATAACTGTACTGTGATCTCTTATATGGTCTGCAGGACTGGTACAAATATATGGCCCTCGTGTAGTAATATCAGTGTTCGTTTTTGTATATAGATTTATTTTCAGTCACAGTGCGGTCACAATTAGGTTGCACCACGTAGCTGTAGTCCGGATTACCTGGTTGGGGGCCCACTCATATTTTTCGTCCCCCCTAAGCTGAAACCCTAGCTACGCCAATGGTACTGCAGAAATTATGTTGTAACCTTGGCCTGATCTGTGACTTGCCACAATTCTGCCTCTGAGCTCTTTGGCCAGTTCCTTTGACCTCATGATTCCCATTTGGTCAGACATGCACTGTGAGCTGTGAGGTCTTATATAGACAGGTGTGTGCGTTTCCAAATCAAGTCCAGTTTAATTAAACACAGCTGGACTCCAATGAAGGAGTAGAACCATCTCAAGGAGGATCACAAGGAAATGGACAGCATGTGACTTAAATATGAGTGTCTGAGCAAAGGGTCTGAATACTTATGACCATGTGATATTTCAGTTTTTCCTTTAATAAATTTGCAAAAATTTATACATTTCTGTTTTTTTCAAACAGGGGTGCAGACTGTACATTAATGAGAAAAAAAAAAGAACTTTTTTGAATTTACCAAATGGCTGCAATGAAACAAAGTGAAAAATTTAAAGGGGTCTAAATACTTTCCGTACCCACTGTAAATATATGTATAGGTGTGTGGATATACACGTGTATTTATGGTCATAAAAAGCTCATCCTTAATGTTGGGTTGTCAGGCAGCAAGTCCCTGCAGCCGGTCTGTCCCAGATTGGCATAATAAGGACACGGAGCCACCACGGCCTTATTAATCAGATTTTCAGATCTGTAGATGGAGCGCGACCAGCAGGGGGCGACTCTACAAGTGAAATTCTCTCCTTACTTTGTTCAGAGGACCTATAAATTCCCTTTTGATTCTGTTAAAGGGAGCCCGTCGCCACCTTTTTCTTTTCCGCCTCTATTCATACTGAGGTGTTATGAGAACAACAACTCCCATCATCACTCACCACTTTGAGGTAAAGTCAACAAAATCTGCAGAAAACTTGTCTGCGGGCAGCTGTGGAGACGGCTCCTCCACCACCTGTTTGAGTTGCTGGAAAGGAGTTCCCCAGGAATCATAAGGAAACCGCAGAATGGCCAGCTCAATCTGAAAGAGAATGACATCACGGTCAGGAATTGGGGACAAGTAACTGAACACGACCAGCTGACGTCTTCTCTATAGATCTTCTATCCTATATTTACTGATGGTCTGTGTGGCGGAACAAGGAATTTAGAGGGAAAGTGAGCAGAACCAAGAAACGCAGGCTGCGGTCTACCTCCAGCGCTACCGCCGAGACCGGGGAATAGAAACTGTGCTACTCTGCTGCCACCATGTGGCGACAAGCTGAACTCACACACAGACGTTTACTACAAGTTTCCAAATCCTCTAGCAGCAAATAGCAGAAATATGCTAAAATAATTAGTATAAAAAGCAATTCCAAATAGATCAGAAGCTTTTTTGTTTTTTAAAAGATTTACTACTTCCACAAAATGTAAAAAAAAAAAAAAACTTGTCATTTTTGTGCCTGAACATTAATGAGCCATATTTTTTTCTTTTTATGGCATTCACCATGCATTACAATTATAATGCTGTAATTTATTGTTCAAAATGTTAACTAAATTTTTTTTTTTCCCCACCTTTCCCTCCCTTCAATTACCATAACTTTCTCTTATTATTTCTACCGTATATATCAGTGTATAAGCACTTTGTGTGCTGAAAACGCCTCCCCCCCCCCCCTGGGCTTCTACACAAGTCATTGTCCCAGTAGCCAGCGGGTGGTCGGGGGGTTGGGTTTGAGAGGGAGCGGCGGGTCACAGAGGCAGGAGCCGGCGGCTGTTAAAGGTACCGTTACACTAAACGACTTACCAACGATCACGACCAGCGATACGACCTGGCCGTGATCATTGGTAAGTCGTTGTGTGGTCGCTGGGGGGCCGCGCTTGGTAACCCGATATTTACCCTGGTTACCATTGTAAAAGTAAAAAAAAATAAAAAACAGTACATACTCCCATTCCGATGTCTGTCACGTCCCCCGGCGTCAGCTTCCCTGCACTGTGTAAGCGCCGGCCGTAAAGCAGAGCGGTGACGTCAGGGGCCTGATCGTTGGTCGCTGTCACATAAAGATATCGTTAGCGGGATCATTGCTCCGTCACAAAAAGCGTGACGTTGCAACGATATCGTTAACGAAATCGTTATGTGTGAAGGTACCATAACTGTGCCCGCAGCCAAAGAGAAATCAATATTCACTGCACTTTTCATATAAAAAAAAAGGGACTTTGTATTTTTTTGCTTTCAACTACATTATATGGTAAAATGAATTATGTACTAAAAAAATAATACAACTGAGTTAAAAAGGAGCAAAAAAAAAAAAAAAAGTTTGGGGATTTTATTTTCTGGTGTTCTTTATAGCACTGTCAAAAATTAAGAGATAAGCCATCAAACAAAGAAGAACGGCTTACATTTTTGTACCAGAAGCAGTGTGAAAGACTGGAGGAAAGCATGCCAAGACGTATGAAAGCTGTGATTAAAAATCATGGTTATTCCACAAAATATTGATTTCTGAACTCTTCCATGAACTTGCTTTCTTTGCATTATTTGAGGTCTGAAAGCACTTTTTTTTTTTTTTTTATTTTGACAATCTTTGTCAGAAAAAAATACAAAATAGATAAATTTATCTATACACACATACATATATAAAATATTGATTGGTGTCACCATTTTTTTCCTGACACTGAACTTTTCTTCATTTTTCCATCGACTGAGGGAAGAGAGGATTTTTTTTGCATTGGTGTTTTCATTTTGTAATAGTCTATATAATAATTTAAGAATATTTAAATTGGCTTTTTTAGTATTTTTTAAGGGGGGGGGGGTTAGAAAACTGCAATAATTTTGACTCTCTCTTTACAGCGTAAGGATTAAACAATTTTAGACAAGACTTTTGAAAATGCAACAATATTAAAATAAAAAATGACAATCTCCTAGGAAGCCCAGCTGGTGTTTGGACTACATGGGAGTATGAAGATGGTGATCATGGAGCCATATGTAGAACCCCGGCTGACATGTTAAACCATTGGTACCCCATGATCATCTCAAGAAATGGGTGATGACTGCGGAACTTAAATGCTGCAGTCAAAAATGGACAGTGGTATTTACTGTAAGTAGTCTAACAGCAGTGATGAGGGGTCGATGTGATTGCTGCTGATAGAGGTCAGTGCTGGCTGTATAAGACAGCCAGCACCTGCCATGTATGTAGCAGGCTCAGCGGCAACTAATTCAATCTAAAGCAGTCAATCCTCACCTTATTGAGGGGGAAGACTCCTAAAGAAAACTGGCTCCTGGTGGACAAAAGTAAATAATTACTAGCCTTACCATAGTAATTCCCAAGCTCCAAATATCAGACTTCACATTGTATCCTTTCTGATTCAGCTCCGGGTTTATTCTTTCAGGCTGAAGGGAAAAAAAAAAAAGCTAAGTTACCATACATAGATCTGCTACTTATATACAGATGTCTGATTGTTAGGGCTCATTTCCATTTGTGAGAAAAACGGACGAGTGCAATCCGATAAAAAAATCGGATTGCACTCGGACCAATGTTAATCAATAGGTGACATTCCATTTGCGATTTTTTTCTCAGCCGAAATCGGACTGAGAAAAATCTGTGTCGGCTGAGAAAAAAATCGCAGCATGCTTCGATTTGCTGCGAGTCTCGGACGAGACTCGCCAATGCAAGTCAATGGGTGCGAGAAAAAAAACGCATGGAATACGGACCATCCGTATTCCATCCGTTTTTTACGGATACCTTACCATTCTGTGGCACAGAACACTGTAAATAGTCCTGTAAATGACTGTATAAAAATAGTTGCAGAGAAAAAAAAAAAGGATTGCATACAAATGTAAAAACGGATGATGCGATTAAAAATCGCATTACACTCGCATGACAATCGCACATGTTACATCAGTTTTTTCGGTCCGTAAATCGGACCGTTTTTTTCTCACACAAGTGGAAATGAGCCCTTAGGCTAAGGAGCCATTATCAGAGAGGAGAAAGTTCCACACCAGACAGCCAAGAATCCGTTATTTTAAGCTTCAGGTTCTATGTAACCAGTGTAAGGAGCTGGAACAGCACAGCTCGGCACACCATGTAGTGTTCATTCTCAGGTACTACACCTCAGCTAAGTAGCAAGATCAAAGCAGCATTGCGTACAATACCGCACTAAAGTTTTTTAATAGTAAAACGTGTGTGTGTGTGTGTGTGTGTGTGTGTGTGTGTGTGTGTGTGTGTGTGTGTGTGTG